>NC_136267.1:85174350-85296850 GCF_964187855.1 Myxine glutinosa | reverse complement strand
AAGAACGTGGAACGATGCCAAATTCATAGGTGCCAATACATTCTTTCAGGTCGAGCTCTGGTCGGCTCCGTGAGATAACGATGAACCTCTGCAACAATCCTCGCTCTTCTTTGACTTTGATCAGCTTGTCGCCCGATCTCACTTCTGTTGTGGCATTCGAACTCTTGAATGTTCGAAGTTTTCTTTTCGTCATTTTGTCCCACACAGAAAGTTTTCCCTCAGCTAAACGATCTGTGGCAAATTGCTGGAACATCTGTTGTCCGATCTCGTCGCGCTCTAAGATGTCGCTGGACACTTTTTCATTCATGACTTCTTTGGTGAGCAGGTTGTAGACCTCGTCTACTTCCTCTTCCATAAATGGATCGCCATGTTCACGGAACACCCTAGAAAGCTTGGAGGCATGGCTCATCACCCGGGAAAGCTTCCCCCCCGTGATTTCGTGGTGTTGTTTTCTGCTCTGGTTTTCACCAAGACCATATCCCTCCGCAAACTCGTGCAGTGACTTTGACAGCTCAGGTGCAATGAGGAAGAACTTGTCAAGCGCCTTCTCATTTTGAGTTATCCCTACGATTCCTCCAATCACCTTCAGTGTACGGTTTTCTTGCTCAATGCCATGGTCTGGGGCTATTGATGGGAAGCCTGCCAATCCTTTTGTCACACAGAAGTTCCCTTTCATGAATTCCCTCCACAGTTCTGGGTGCTGCTTTTCAGTCTCCTGCATTGTTGAAATGTAGAGAGGGAGCAACCGAGCATAGTTTAGATGATCGTGAGCGAAGAAGTACTTCGTGAGAGACTCGATGCTCTCCATATGCAGCAGCAGATCACGTTGTCTTGTACTTCTAATGAACAGAAGGATAGTCTCAAACTGTTTCATGTAGTTCAGGATGAAGCGCTGTATCTTGTTTGTGCTGACCTCAAATTGTTCCAGTTTTTTGGTCATATCTCTGGACTCCATCATGGCCAATGTTTTTTTGAGAATGTCGCATAGATTCTTCTCTGGCTCCATGCTCCCGCTGATGTCTCTCTGATATGCCTCTCCCAGACGAACAGATGACTCGTTCAGATAGGCCCTTTCTTCAGGTTCCATTGCCAGGAATCTCTGGAAGTACAGGTTGTACAAAGCGATCAGTGTTACCATGTGTGCCTCCAGAGCTCGATACAAGTGCCTCCCATTTAGTATTTGGCTCACTGTGGTTGGCGAGAAAAGTCCAGCCTCGACCCATGCCTGATCAATTCCACTCCCTTCCACGTATTTTCCTAATGCAGCTAAGGCCCAAAACACAACATGTAGCTCACCAGGTCGGAAGAGGAATTGCTTCCTGATGTCCTCGCGTTCCACCCACAGCTTCATCGCCAGGTCGTATAGCTGCAAATCGAGAGTCATGACTGTGATTGCCTCACTCCCCATAACACGAGTTGTGATGTTGTGAGCTCTCATCAGACCCGTGTACAGTGTATCATAGTCTGTAGGAGGCGACCTTATCAACGGAGGAACGAGAGCAACATTGGTCTTCTCACTGGACGAAGATAGCAAGGAATTGAAGGCTCCCCACGTCCCCGGAGCTGTGAGTTTGACGTCAACTTCTCCTTCTTCCTCGAAGTTCAGGCATCCAATCATCCAGGTCATATCGGTTTTCTTGTTCTTGTCTGTCTCGGGTTTTGATGTGAGCAGCTTGCAGTCGCTCTTTCTCTTCTCGGGTGCTGGCTTCTTGCAGGTCAACGTTTTACAGCCAACTGCATCATGTATCGTTTGAGCTTTTGATGACCGGTCAAGTTCAATTGGTGGTATCATGGGTGATTTCTCCGGTGATACAGGCTGGTAGATCGCAATTGCTGTACCATGAAGGGTATTCATCCCGCAAGGAGTTGACTCTAGAAAATCGATGTTGTCCATGGCAAACCAGACGAACGTGTCCTGAACCAACCATGGTGGTAGACAGATGCCTCCGGTGGACTCCATTTGCTTCAGTACGGAGTTGGCAATGCTGGTCTCAATCTCCATGACCTTTTTGTAGGAGATGGCGAGGTCCAGATGTGCAAGTTTCTCTACAAGCGCCTTGGATCGTGTGTTTTTGTGTATGTCGAGAGCTAAGCCCACACTCAATGGAGTTTCAAATCGTTGTTTGAATGATCCATCCTCGCTTCTTGGTTCGTACGATACCTGTCGGTCAGATTTATAAGCACCGACAAAGTGCTGCGCCAACAATGATGCACTCACACCAATGGAGTCCTCCCTGTTGCTATTTCCTACTTTCCTTGTTCCCATGACTGCATGCTTGCAGAAGATGTTGAGCATCGGGGGTGGCTTGTAATCAGCAAAGGTTCCATTAAATTTCCATGCTGGGGAAGATGCGATGTCTTTCCTCAATATTTTCGCAGCTCGCAAAAGTACTTTAAAATCGTCTTTGATGCTGTCTGCTGTAATTGTGCTTGATATCATGTGGTCTTTGAGCTTTGTGGAAAGAATCTGCTCTGGCTTTGTTTTGTTTGAGGGCCGGCTGAAATGAACATCGGCAATGTTGTCTAGGATCAATTGTTTCAGGTATGGCTTATAACTATGGTTGTCTGAGACCGGAAAGTCGTGCTCCTTAAGTAAATTGACATAGGTTACATGAATTTCATTCATATTCAGCACAGCATTTTCAGTAGTATCATTCAACGCAGTTTCAACAATTTCAATGAGTTCAAGGTCTGATAACACCTGACCAAAGTTAACATTGGTTGTTTCTGTTTGTTTTTCCGTCTTAACTATAGCACGTTTGGCCTTAACTACACATGGTAAATGATATTTCATGTCCTCAGCCATTGCTTGCAATGGGTCAGGCGAACTTATGACACTGTTCAGTCTCACTTTCAGATTGTCATTACTTGTTTCTTGGCCAATGTTTCTGATCTGGAGTCCCATGTTCTTTGTTGACACATTGTGTAGTTCACTTCCTCTGTCTTCCTGGCATATGACACATCTGAGCGCGTCAAATGTCTGTTCTCGGGAACACCTTCTGGATGTTGACGTGCTTTCCCCTAGATCACTAGAACTTGGTCGCCCTCTCTTTTTCAGTCGGATTTCTGCGGCACTGCCTGATGTTGTTCCTTTCTCAAACCTAGCCTTTGCTCGATCAATGTGCATCTTATTGGTACCATCTTTGTAACAAGCTTTATGGTAGCGGAGACCTTTTGCGAGCAATTCTTCAGCAGAGGAATATTGCAAACGTCTATTCAATGATGCAAACTTTGTTTCACCATACGTGTACTGTTCCTCAGCACCTGCCATCAGTTTCTCGACAGAGGAGAGTTTTGGTTTCGTTACAAAGGTTGTATAGTCTGTTTGCCCTATGGCCATTTGGCATACAAAACAAAGTCCGAAATCTACTGACTTCTCAATCTTCCTGGGTGGTGAGTCACTCATCTTGAAGGTAGGTGTAATTTTCTAGACACTCTTGAACTGTCGTCGGTCCTGCAAAGATAGATACTACTATTCAGATTCACATTTCGTCAACACAGTCAAAACCAGACCTTAACTAGATGGTGGAAACTTAATTAACCGATTTCATGCCGGCCGACCCCACTTTGGCTGGTATATGTCCACTATTTTATTTTCCTTGCATTTTTCTGTAAAAACAATGGCAGAAATGGCTTCCTTGGGTCTGAAAACATATAAAAGGACATATTATTCATGTTTATATGATATCTAGATACAAAGATATGCACAAAAGTGTATTTTCCAAATTTTATGGCGGCCATCTTGGATTTCTTCGAATTACTACCTATTAGACGTAAAAGAAAAAATGGAACCCTATTTTTTTTACATCTCTATAATATTCTGAAGCAGAATCCATTGCTAAATCAATTTTAACAAACAAAAAACACAAACAATATTGTTATGACATATGGGCCTGCACTATACCTGGAAATGATACAATGCTGAAGAGTTTATAAAGTGGGTGGGACTTAGCAAAAGTGGGAGGAGCTTAGCAAAAGTGGGCGTGGCTTAATAAAAAGTGGGCGGGGCTTAGTAAAAAATGGGCGTGGTTTACCAAAAAGTGGGCGGAGCTTACCAAAAAATGGTATGTGGCACTGGAGGCGCTCAAACAAGAACATTGAGGGAGGTTTACCATTTTATCTTAGCTCAGTTAAAATATCTTAATAAAGAACCAAACTCAAACATATTTTTTGTTAATATATTAGATGGTGAAGAGAGTTGTAGGAGAATTAAATTATTTCCCACGCATAAACAAATATTTGTAGGGTCGTTGTTTGAGTGGGTTATATTCACCAGATGATATTAAGAGTAAAAGGTTAAAAGGTCCATGAGGTCAGAAGGATCACAGGTGTTTAAGTGGTCTAATGAATAAGGATAACATGTCAAAAGGTTAGAAGGTTCGTAAAGAACAGGGTGAGAGAAATATAGGTGTTTAGGGGCAATGAGGGAGGGAAAGAATTAATATGGAAGTGAATGGGTCAATGTTTGAGTGGGTCAAAGATTAATCTGCCAGATGATATGTAGAAGAAGGATGATAGGTCTATAAGAGAAAACAAATATTTGTAGTGTTTGAGTGGTCTAATGAACAACATTAAGGATAGGTACTACAGACAAAAGGTTCATAAAGATGAGGGTGGGAGAAATAGAGGTGTTTATGATTTTTGAAAAAGACAAGGGGGTAAATGACATTAGATAGGGATTTCCCATGTTAAACGGAGGTGTCCCAGAAGCAACATTATTACACTACTGAGGTCCCAACTCCAGCAAGTCGGCATCAGAGGTCCCAACTCCAGCAAGTCGGCATCAGAGGTCCCAACTCCAGCAAGTCGGCATCAGAGGTCCCAACTCCAGCAAGTCGGCATCAGAGGTCCCAACTCCAGCAAGTCGGCATCAGAGGTCCCAACTCCAGCAAGTCGGCATCAGAGGTCCCAACTCCAGCAAGTCGGCATCAGAGGTCCCAACTCCAGCAAGTCGGCATCAGAGGTCCCAACTCCAGCAAGTCGGCATCAGAGGTCCCAACTCCAGCAAGTCGGCATCAGAGGTCCCAACTCCAGCAAGTCGGCATCAGAGGTCCCAACTCCAGCAAGTCGGCATCAGAGGTCCCAACTCCAGCAAGTCGGCATCAGAGGTCCCAACTCCAGCAAGTCGGCATCAGAGGTCCCAGCTCCAGCAAGTCGGCATCAGAGGTCCCAACTCCAGCAAGTCGGCATCAGAGGTCCCAACTCCAGCAAGTCGGCATCAGAGGTCCCAGCTCCAGCAAGTCGGCATCAGAGGTCCCAGCTCCAGCAAGTCGGCATCAGAGGTCCCAGCTCCAGCAAGTCGGCATCAGAGGTCCCAGCTCCAGCAAGTCGGCATCAGAGGTCCCAGCTCCAGCAAGTCGGCATCAGAGGTCCCAGCTCCAGCAAGTCGGCATCAGAGGTCCCAGCTCCAGCAAGTCGGCATCAGAGGTCCCAGCTCCAGCAAGTCGGCATCAGAGGTCCCAGCTCCAGCAAGTCGGCATCAGAGGTCCCAGCTCCAGCAAGTCGGCATCAGAGGTCCCAGCTCCAGCAAGTCGGCATCAGAGGTCCCAGCTCCAGCAAGTCGGCATCAGAGGTCCCAGCTCCAGCAAGTCGGCATCAGAGGTCCCAGCTCCAGCAAGTCGGCATCAGAGGTCCCAACTCCAGCAAGTCGGCATCAGAGGTCCCAACTCCAGCAAGTCGGCATCAGAGGTCCCAACTCCAGCAAGTCGGCATCAGAGGTCCCAACTCCAGCAAGTCGGCATCAGAGGTCCCAACTCCAGCAAGTCGGCATCAGAGGTCCCAACTCCAGCAAGTCGGCATCAGAGGTCCCAACTCCAGCAAGTCGGCATCAGAGGTCCCAACTCCAGCAAGTCGGCATCAGAGGTCCCAACTCCAGCAAGTCAGCATCAGAGGTCCCAACCACAGCAGCAAAAATCCTCAAACAGACAAATCATTCTTCCCCAACATCCACTGCCTGATGCTTCTCTTCTGCACGATGCCCGTAACATAATGGAGGTGTGAGCGGTCTATTGGCGGACTGAGACGTCTTAAGACTCACCTCACCAACAATGCGTGAAGAACGGATGAATGGACTTCTACGAACGCACATTCATAATGGTGTGGACTTAGATATGAATTAGATATGAACGGAACGAAGTTATCTGCACCGCTTAACAACAAGGCGGTCTCCATGGAAACACCGCCGTCATGGTACCCGAACAAATGCTGTTTTGTGTGACCATCGTTTACTTTTACCTTTTACTTGTTCTCCAAACGAATTTCTTGTTCCCAGGGGCTGCAGAGGAAGAGGGGAAGTAAGATAAACAAGAGGAACAATTGTTTACAATTGATATATGTCCCTCCATTACCGGTTCCAATGAATTTGTTTTCAGTAAATTTTAAAAATTGGTGAAATAATCTGAAAGTCGAACTTGTTCTGAAACTTATCAACCAAGCTTCAGTTCAATATGTGAAATGGTAAGGTGGAAAAGTCTGGAAAACACCCATGTATAATATGTGATTTTTTTTAAATCCAAAAAGGCCATAATGACGTGAAAAATTGGTGAAGTGCCCCGAAACACAAACTTTCTTCTCTAACTTATCATATAAAACCATGTACCAAGTTTCAGTTGAATATATTAAAGGAATGTGGTGCTGTGCCCACACGACTCGATTGCCAGAGAGGTAGGCCACAACGCGTGGATACAAACAAGTCTTTATTAAGAGCTCGCATATCAGCACACTGGGCGGGCTCGAGCTTAGAGCCCGCATTTCTATCCCAAGGCCACGCCTTGCCCCCGGGCATGGCCGATCGGCCGAAAGGCGGGGCATGCATTTCAGTTCCCCGCCTGGACGCTCGCGCCACCCACTGGTGCGCGGAATTATTACCCCTTGTGCCCGCCACACGCGCCCCCCCAGAATTCCCGCGCACCTGAAGGGTGAGCTTGCGGGGAAGCCGGATGACCCGGCCAAAACGCCCCCTGGCGATGCGTGCAGGGCTGGGGGGTAGCGGGACGGCGGGGCTGGGGGGTGCTGGGGGTCTGACCGCCGGGGGGCGGCCTCGACGAGGAGGCAGAGCTGCTTGCGGGGGGTGGTCCAGATCGAGGTGGGCCGGCTTGAGGCGGTCCACAAAGATACGATCCGGGGCACCGCCGATGTCCACGGTGAAATGTTTGTCCCCGGTCTCCAGCACGCGGAAAGGCCTGTCGTATGGGGGCCGCAGCGGTGCCCGGTGGGCGTCGTGTCGGATGAAAACATACTCCGCCATGCGAAGCTCCGGGACGACGTTGGAGGGCGGGCAACCGTGGTGTGCCGTGGGCACCAGGGCGAACCTCCTGGTGGCCTCCTGCAGGGTGGAGCGTTGTTGCGCCGCGGACTAAGGAGCCGTGGAGTCGGGGATAAACTCGCCTGGCACCCGCAGCGGCTGTCCGAAGACCAGCTCCGCCGAGGACGCGCGGAGGTAGTCCTTGGGTGCCGTCCTGAGGCCCAGCAGGACCCAGGGGAGCCTGTCGGCCCAGCTGCCGTGGTGGAGGCTGGCCCGGAGTGCGGCCTTCATGGAGCGATGAAAGCACTCGCACAGGCCATTGGCCTGGGGGTGGTAGGCTATGGTGCGGTGCAGTTTGAGGCCGAGCCCTTGCACCACCGCGCCCCAGAGCTCCGAGGTGAACTGGGGGCCGCGATCGGACGAGATGTCCGAGGGGGCACCAAACCGGGCAACCCACGTGGCGATGAAAGCGTGTGCGATGTCAGCCGCAGTCGTCGCCGCCAAGGGCACAGCTTCCGGCCACCGGGTGGTGCAGTCCACCATGGTGAGGAGGCGGGTGAACCCCCGCGAGGGGGGCAGAGGTCCCACCAAGTCGACGTGGACGTGGTTGAACCGACGCTCGGGCACCGTAAACGGGGCCAACGGGGCCCGGGTGTGGCGGTGGACCTTTGCACGCTGGCACGCGAGGCACGTCCTGGCCCAGTCGCGGACCTCCTTCCTCAGGCCATGCCAGACGAACTTCGCCGCGACGAGCTTCTGGGAGGCCTTCGTGCCCGGGCGTGACAGGCCGTGGATGGCGTCGAAAACCGGGCGCTGCCAGCCAGCGGGCACGATGGGGCGAGGCCGGCCGAGGGAGACGTCGCACAGGAGGGCCGCGCCCGCGATGTCGAACGGCACCTCGGTGAGACGGAGGCCCGTGACGGCGGTCCGCATGGCCTGGACGCCGGGGTCGGCGGTCTGGTCCTCCGCCATCCGGCATAGTCGATCCCAAGGTGGACCGCATGCGCGACGGACCAGGAAAGGCAATCCGCCACCGGGTTGTCTTTACCCGCGACGTGACGGATGTCCGTCGTGTACTCGGACACGGCAGAGAGGTGACGTTGCTGCCGGGCCGACCATTGCTTGGCGACCTTGGCCATCGCGAACACAAGGGGCTTGTGATCAACGAAAGCCGTGAACGGGCGGCCCTCAAGCAGATGGCGGAAGTGTCGGACTGCCAGGTGGAGCCCGAGCAGCTCGCGGTTGAAGGTGCTGTAGCGGCGTTCGTGCGGGCGAAGCTGCCGGCTAAAAAACGCCAGGGGCTGCCAAGCACCACGCACCCACTGCTCGTGTACCGTGCCCACCGCGTAGTCCGACGTGTCGGTGGTGAGGGCGATCGGTGCATCGAGCGCCGGGTGTGCCAGCATGGTGGCGTTGGCCAGGGTCAGCTTTGCGCCTGCAAACGCCGCGGCCATCGGCTCCGACCAGGCGATGTCACCTTTGCCCGGCTTGCCCCGGAGGGCCTCGTGCAGGGGGCGGAGGAGCTGGGCGACGTGAGGCACGAAGCGGTGGTAAAAATTTACCATGCCCAGGAACTCCTGGAGCCCCTTGATCGTGCGGGGGCGCGGGAAACCCCTGACCGCCTCCACCTTGGCCGGTAAAGGGATGGCCCCGTGCCTGGTGATGCGGTGCCCCAATAAGTCGATGGCGGCGACGCCGAAACAGCACTTTGCGGGGTTGATGATCAGGCCATGCTGGCCCAGGCGTTCGAAAAGCGTGCGGGGGTGGAGCAGCTGCTCCTCCCGGGACGCGCTCGCGACTAGGATGTCGTCCAGGTAGACATAGATGAAAGGTAAGTCGCGCAAGACGCTGTCCATGAGCCCTTGGAACGCCTGGGCCGCATTCTTCAACCCGAAAGGCATCCGCAGGAACTCAGAGGCCGAAAGGGGTGATGACGGCCGTCTTTGGGACATCGTCCGGTTGTACGGGGACCTGGTGGTAGCCCCGGATGAGGTCCATCTTGGAGAACACGGTCGTGTTTGCCAACCGGGCGGAAAAGTCCTGGATATGCGGGACCGGGTAGCGGTCGGGGGTGGTGGCATCATTGAGCCGGCGGTAGTCACCGCATGGCCGCCATCCGCCGCCGGGCTTCGGCACAATGTGCAGAGGAGAGGCCCAAGCGCTGTTTGAGCGCCATACGATACCCAGCCGTTCCAGCGTGGCAAACTCCGCTTTCGCCACGGCGAGTTTCGTGGGGTCGAGTCGGCGTGCCCGGGTGTAGACCGGCGGCCCGACCGTGGGGATATGGTGCTCCACCCCGTGTTGGACAGCCACCGCTGAGAAGGTGGGCCGCGTGAGGGCCGGGAAACTGGCAAGGAGGCGGGTAAACTTGTCTGCTGCCGGAAGTGTGCAGACTAACCTCGCCGGGACGGAACCTTTCAGCAAGCCACTTGGCAAGCCGCTCGGTGAGGCGCTCAGCGAGCTGCTTAATGAGCCGCTCAGCGAACAAGCGAGCGAGGTGAAGGTTTCGGCCTGGACGAGACGTCTGCGCTTAACGTCGACCAACAGCCCATGCGCACATAGGAAGTCCGCGCTGAGCAGGGCCATTGGCACGCTGGCGGTGACGAATGACCATTGAAAGCGCTGCCCTCCGAACCGCAGTGAGAGGCAACGCTTCCCGAATGTGCGGATGGGTGTACTGTTGGTGGCAAGCAAAGCGGGGCCCCGGCCCGCGGCTTGCTTGTCGGACGCGGAGGCAGGGAGGACGCTTACCTGCGCTCCCGTGTCGCAAAGAAAACGGCGCCCGGACAAGGTGTCCATGATGAACAGGGGGCTGCCGGAATGGCCGACGCTCAGGGCCATAAGTGAGCGCCGGCCTGGTCGTTTCCCGACCTGTCAAAAGAACACGGCGGGCGGCACGTTTTAGCCTTGCGGCCGAACCTGGCATGGTAGTAGCACCATGTTTGCGGCGGTGGTGGTGGCGGCGGCGGTAGTGGGCGGGGCGCAGCAGCGGCCACGAGGGAAGCCAGGGGCGCTGTAGCCACTGCACCGGGATCCACTACGGCAGCACTGTACACCGACCGCGTGTCGCAGGCCGCTAAAAACTTGTCGGCCTCTCCGGCCAGGGCGCGGGGTTCCGTGATTTTGGAACCGGCCAGCATGAGGCGCACCTGTATCGGTAGCTGGCGGAGGAAAAGTGCGCAGAACAAGAAATCCTGGCGCAGGTCTCCAAGCAGGGACAGCATGAAATCCATCCGGACGGATGGTCGTGTGTCGCCGAGGGCGGGAAGGTCCAGGAGGCGGTCGGCATGTTCGGCCTCCGTGAGCCTGAACGTGGCGAGGAGGAGACGTTTGAGCGCCTCGAACTTGTGGTCGCCCGGCGGGCGCCAAAGGATGGACACGACGCGGGCGGCAGTGCCGGGCCCGACGGCGGCGACCGCGTGGTAGTACTGGGTCTCGCCCGCCGTGATGCCCCGGAGTTGGAACTGAGCTTCGGCTTGCACAAACCAAACGTTGGCTTGCACTTCCCAAAACTCTGGGAGTTTGATTGCGACGGCGTTGGTAGCCATGGCGCGTTCGGGGGTCAGCAACGGCTGAACCAATCGGGGTCAACAGTGTGGTGCTGTGCACACACGACTCGATTGCCAGAGAGGTAGGCCACAACGCGTGGATACAAACAAGAGTCTTTATTAAGAGCTCGCATATCAGCACACTGGGCGGGCTCGAGCTTCGAGCCCGCATATATGTCCCGAGGCCACGCCTTGCCTCTGGGCGTGGCCGATCGGCCGAAAGGCGGGGCATGCATTTCAGTTCCCCGCCTGGACGCTCGCGCCACCCACTGGTGCGCGGAATTATTAACCCTTGTGCCCGCCACAGGATAAAGGATATCAAGGTGAGGGCGAGACTACCGGAAGTAAGCTGTAACACGTGCCCTTTTGTGATTTGTTTTCAACGTATCCAATCACGTGACTGTTGTCACGAAGTGTGCATTAACCGGAAGTTACGTAGTTCCGCGGGCGCCTATAGCCGAGGAGACTGCTTCGGCAGCCCTATGCAAAAATGCTAGAAAATGTAAAATGGTTATCTTCTTCCTCCTACTGTTTGTTGACCGGTGATGGGGGCATGACAGCGGCATAGCCACGCCCCCAGGCGTTACATCAACGGCATAGCCACGCCCCCAAGCATGACATCAACGGCGCAGCCACGCCCCCCGAAAATGACGCAACCCAGCAGTCACAGGCCCTGTGTATGCTTCTGAACATTTCATTGGTTGTCGTATCGTTTTGAATCCGACTACAGTGGCCGTTAATGATAGCATAACGAAGGGCCTCTCTTTATCGCTTGCTCCACTTGGCGAGCGGTTGATACGGAACGGCCGGCTTGGAGAGCGATAGCAAGCTGCTTACTAATACTAAAGGAATACACCCCAGCAGTTTAAAAACGTAGATCACGGACACACACAACCATAGGCTGGCTAATCATAGCAGAGGCTTTAATGGCCTCATCTATTTGTGTTTTTTCGAAAGGGAAAATATTATTAAATCTTAATACACGCACAACATAAATTATTTTGACGTAGGCGGAAGTAGTTGAGAATGTCCAAAATCGAAACTATGTCGCGGAAGTTTTGTGACCATTTCCCTGTCCCAGATTCTGTCGTTTTCGTTTAGACCTCGATTTTACATTTTCTGAGACAGAGGTGAAAAGTTCATTTAACGAGGTGGAGTGTACGTTTTTATTCGCGAGTGTGTACATTTTGTGTGTTTCTACGTACAGTGTGTGTTTGTACGTAGACGAGTGTGTGTGCGTTTGTACGTACAGTGTGTGTTTGTACGTAGACGTGTGTGTGTACACACTGAATGTGTGTACGTACGTACACTGTTTGTGTTTGTACGTATCGTGTGTGTTTCTACGTACTGTGTGTTTCTACGTACTGTGTGTTTCTACGTACAGTGTGTGTGTTTCTACGTACAGTGTGTGTACGTACGTACACTGTTTGTGTTTGTACGTATAGTGTGTGTGTTTGTACATACCGTACTGTGTGTTTGTACGTATAGTGTGTGTGTGTTTGTTTGTACGTACCGTACTGTGTGTTTGTACGTATAGTGTGTGTGTGTTTGTACGTACTGTGTGTTTGTACGTATAGTTATTGTGTGTTTGTACGTACAGTGTGTGTGTTTGTACGTGCACTGTGTGTGTTTGTACGTGCACTGTGTGTGTTTGTACATACTGTGTGTGTGTTTGTACGTACTGTGTGTGTGTGTGTGTGTGTGTTTGTACGTATAGTTGGTGTGTGTGTTTGTACGTACTGTGTGTGTGTTTGTACGTACACTGTGTGTGTTTGTACGTACAGTGTGTGTTTGTGTTTGTACGTACACTGTGTACGTACAAACACAGTGTACGTACATAGTGTGTGTGTTTGTACGTGCGTACACTGTGTGTGTGTGTGTGTGTGTGTGTTTGTACGTACTGTGTGTGTGCACGTGTACACCGTTTGTGTGTAGGGACTGAGACTCATCTTTTTGACTAATATCCATACCTAATTAAATGTTATTTAATTTAAGTAAGGGAAATGAAATAGTGAACCTTGTACTTACTGTATCAGGATCCAGGGTGCTGTTAGATTTGTCGTGACATCCAGGATACTTGGCCCTTTAAAAAGGTGGCAAGATGGCCATCTTTCTTTGTGATGGTGTTACGTGGGTCATCCATATTGTAAGCCAGATGTCTTTTTATTGCCAATCCAATTGTCCTAGATGGAGTTTCATGGTCCAGGTTAGCCATCATACCTCGGTTTTAGCACTAGATGCAGTCCTAATTCTTCTGTATTTCCTTTGTGCGATACCAGATATCTCTTCTCTTACAGGCCATGTCTTAAATCCTTACAAGTGTGAGGAAGAGAATGTGCAGAGTTGTTGTGTTTTTTTTCTCCCAGACAGACATTGATGGCAATTGGAGAAACAGAAGAATTCTCAGTGGGAAATGCAGAAAAAGGGAAAAAGGTGTTTGTGCAGAGGTGCTCACAGTGTCACACCCTGGATAGAGGAGGTAGGTCTTCAACAGGGTGCTCATGTGGCAGTTTTGCAGCTGTCAATATCTCCCATCAACTTTGTGGCCTCTTCTTGATTTCTCTCAAAACAGACATTTGATGCTTAAACGCCAATAACCTAATTTGAGCATTTGGAGCATCAATAAAGTTTATACCTCAGTTTGTGGTTGAATATGGTCTACATTGAAGTTCCTTGGATATGGTCTACATTGAAGTTCCTTGGGTAATCCCTATCTCTACAATCTGGCTATATTATAGATACGTTGACCATAATTGACATCCCTCTTGTACTTTTATTTTACTCTGCTTATAAGCCTGGTGTTAGCTTGAATGTTGAGGTAGCTGGCTTGCTTCACATCTCAGGGTCTTCAGTTTGAACCCGTCGTGCCGTTAAATAACACCAGGCCTGTCATCCTTCCCAGGTTGGCAAAATGAGTACCAACACACATACATATGGCTGCACTCCCAGCAATGATGCAACCAGCAGCCACAGCATATGAAATAATAAAAACTCTGCTTGTTCGTTCTCTCGTTATTCTGTAGTCTCAGGGTTCATCTGATGTCCACACCTTTTTGTAAACGGTTCTCCTCCATTTGTATTCTTCGAAGCAATTATCACCGTTGGTTGATTGAGAAGCAGTTTGTCTACTGCTCACAGTTTACACATTGTTACATTGTTACTTTCCTTCAACCAAGAATATTGTTACGTTTGGAGGGGGTTAGTGATACCTTAGTGCAGGTAGAATGTATAGGTAGGTGCTCTGAATGTCGTGTAGAAACCTTGATGTAAATAAGTCAGCTCCATGTGTTCGGATTAAGTGTATCTTCGTAGTTCGTCCCCATTGGAGGAGTGGGGTATGTTAATTAGCTCAGGGATTATGGGTAATATATGACCTGGGTAAGTTTTATGACCCTCTGTACTTTATTCCTATGTCCCTTTTGGCACCACACCATATACACATAACCAAGCCACGCACTCGACTCCCCAATAAGCTCTAATTAAAAAGCCACCGGAAACCCAGATGAAGCACCAGTGCTGATTACCCCGACTGGAAAGAGACACAGAACAAGACGAAAGATCCGTGAGGCCACGCTCCGAGGAGCTGTGATTGGGCGGGATTTGATTGGCACAAGCCCGGGGTAGGATGGGACTTGCTGATAGGAGTAGAGATGGACGACAAAGAGATGGCACTCGCTGATTGGTGAAGCAGGCACGGATGACGTCGGAGCCTGGACGATGAAGAAACGCACTGGCGGACATTTTCTCTGTTCTCCTTGGCTTCTCGTTCTGGACTCAAATAATGGACGGACCTTATTGTTTCTCTCTTGCTTCCTGCTCGTTCTGAATGCCATAGCCAACGGTTGTGCCCCAACGCTTCTCTCCTTTCTTCCCGTTCTGGACCTCGTTACAAACGGAAGTGTTCCGAGAACTTGCTGGTGGTTGGGAGGTGGACGAGCTGCGAACGGGGAGCTGCGGTTTCCGTGCAGAGATAGAGGACAGGCGTGGCTGGGGGCGTGAGTTGCATGCCTGCTCATCACTTCACGTGAACGAGGGCGCCTTGAGGCCTAGTTACACGCATGGACTTCGCGCCAAGGCGTGTGTTCCCACGCATGCACCTCCGGGACCTGTTCGCGGACTGACGAGAGACACGAGCCTAAGTGCTACAAACAACGCTATTATTTTCCAGTTATTTTATCCTTCGTCTGTTTTCAAGTCTGTCTGTGGGGACGTCCCAATTTAAGAATCATATTTTTATTTCGCGGTGTTTTATTTTGTACCGGAAATTTCTTTAATAAAACCAGTATTTTTGTACAGTTTAATTCCGTTTTTGTTTGAGTTAATTTATTGCAAGGTCGAGGACTGCCGGTGGGATCGTGAAGGTAGGCTCCGGTTTCCCCCCTCCCTCTTGCTCCCCCACACTTATTCTCTGCTGTATTTTTAACGCCTCGGAGTAACAGCTTGTTCGGCTATCCGTTCCTTGGAAAGATTTTAATTACCAGGAACGCGACAATATTTAAATTGGATTTTTCTTGTTTTAACAGTTTTATGACCCTTGGAGTTTGTACAGGTGATGGGTACACTTAAAGTGATGCTGTTTGTGTTGTGTTCAGGAAAACATAAAACTGGACCGAACCTGTGGGGACTGTTTGGCCGGAAAACAGGGCGGGCTGAAGGTTATAATTACTCTTCGGCAAACAAGGAAAAAGGTATGAAATGGACAAATGAGGAAAAATGGATATTAACAAAACAAACGAAGTGGAAAGGTATTACAAATTATTGGGGAAAATGCCAGGGGCATAGAAAAGGCCCCTTTGTATGGTATGTGCCATGTGGCAAACAATATAAAAGAAGGGACATTCCATGGCTTGTGGAAAATGCCAGACGATAGAAAAGAAGGGACATTCAAAAAATCTTGTGTGTATGCTGTGCTGGCCTTGTGTTCTTAGGAGGAACCAAGTAATGCTCCAGAAAAGTTCATATAAAGGGGCGCCAATTTGATTCATACAGCATGAAGAAGTAAATGTATTTTAACCGATATATGTAGGACGATTAATTCGTTTTCGGATGAGAATTCAATTGCAATTAAATAATTCCCCGCTCATGGATTGATGTATTTCGACAAACAGTGAACCAATTGCTTAACCCCACTTTGTGTATGGGATAAAATCCATCATTTTAAAAAGGGGGTTGTACATGGACTTGGTTAAAAAAAATAAAAAAAATACTGGGACATTGAAAATCTACTGTATTTCTCAAAATACAACATTCCTTTTGTACACAAACATACTGGGACATTGATGTGGTCGTCTTGATGTTATCTGCAATAGAAGTCTGAGGCAGTAAGCAGTTATTTCATGACATCACTGGCATTTGCTTTGACATCTTAAACTAGAACGGCACTCAGGAGAGAGCATACCTCCACCTGGTTGGCCATATCACTCAATCGTGAAGTCGTTTGTGCTCCAATAACTTTCGTTCTCTGTTTTTCCCAGTCTTTTCACCCCATAGCCTACTTCCTTGTTTAAAATCTCAACTCAAAAAAACCCCCAAAAAACATTTCCTTCTCTGTTCTTATTCGTTTATTCGTTGTTCTTATTTGTTCGTTCGTTCTTCGACCACGTGTTTCTCCCCCATTTCCCCAGATAGTTTTCACTGTTAAACTTTAAAATGTTTAAACTTTCCCCTGAAGTACTGTATTCTGTCGTATATTATAACACCTTTTTCTTCTTCTTCTTTAAAAGGTTGCTTTCGACTTGCTCACCAAATCTATTCATTTCAAAAAAAAATTCCATCTCTTACAGTTCCTCTTTCCTACATTCCCTAAACTCTCCTGCACTCCACCCCCCCCCCCCCCCCCCCTCCAGTGTCCTTAAATGTATTTTTAACTCGGTCACAAGAAACTCATTTTGCAATAAATGTTCGTTTCCCATTAATCGTACACTTTCCAAAATCCAATCTCACCCCTCCCCTCCAATTCTTCCCCATTTCCCCTCCCCTCCAAAACTTCCCCATCACCCCTCCCCTCCAAATGTTCCCCATCACCCATTCCTTTCAAATCTTCCCCCTTGCTCCTCCCCTCCAAATCCTCCCCATCACCCATCCCTTTCAAATCTTCCCACTTGCCCCTTCCCTCCTAAACTCCCCCCACACCCCTCCCCTCCTAGACTCCCCCTCGTCCCTCCCCTCCTAGACTCCCCCTCGTCCCTCCCCTCCTAGACTCCCCCTCGTCCCTCCCCTCCTAGACTCCCCCCTCGTCCCTCCCCTCCTAGACTCCCCCCTCACCTCTCCCCTCCAAATCTCCCCCATCTCCCATCCCTTTCAAATCCCTCCCCTTGTCCCTTCCCTCCTAAACTCCCCCCTAACCCCTCCCCTCATAAACTCCCCCCTCACCTTCAAATCTCCCCACCCTCATTTCTTCTCCATTTCCCACCTCTCACCCCTCCTCCTCAAAGCGTCCTCCCCGCTTCTTCCCCCTTCCAACTCTCACCTCCATCTCCCCCACCCTTCTGTCTTGCTCTTCCCCCTCCTCAAATAACACCTCATTGTGCCTCACCCAATCATCATCAAACCTTTTGTCCACTCCATCCTTCCCTTTCTCCGAGCTATTCTGAAATCGCTGACACACCTTCAACAGCTCTCCCTACCTCTGCCTCCTCTTCCACATCTTACCCTACCCCTCCTCCCCCCTGTTCTGTATCCGATGCTCCCCCATCCTCTTCATTAACGGTATGGACCTCAAACATCCGGGGCCTTCGTTCAAACTTAACTGATCTCTCCATACAGGTTGCTTCTGACAAACCAGACGTGATCTGCTTAACAGAAACTTTCCTCCTTCATGATGTCTCCGATTCCTTAGTATCTCTCCCGGGTTACTCCCTCCTCCGGAATGATAGACCTGAGCCTCATCCTGGAGGTGGGGTTGCTATCTTTATCAAAAACTCTCTTTCTCACTCGCCCTGCACTGCCCTCTCTCCACCTCACCCCCAGGAATACCTCTGGCTACGGCTTCTCCTTCGCTCCCACCTCTTGTTCATTTGTGTGTTGTACCGTCCACCAAACAGTGATGACTCCATCTACATCTCGCCGTCTGATAATATGGACCAACTTCTATCTACTCATCCCAACTCTCTCTTCCTCATATGTGGTGATTTCAATTGTCACCATGCCAGTTGGCTAGGTGTGGGTACCTCTCTCACCAGCCATGGCTCCTCAGCAAAGGACTTCTGCGACTCACTGGGACTGACATAATCTGTCAATGTCCCGACCCGGATCTCAGTCAACGGAGCATCTTCTCTTCTGGACTTGGTTATGACTAACTTCCCTGAAAATGTCTGCTGCTCTTCTTCTGCTCCAATCGGCTCATCTGATCATGTGCTTGTTAAAGTGGACATCTCTCTGACCATTCTCAGGGAGCCTCCTCAGCGTCGACGAGTCTGGCATTTCACTCAGGCCAACTGGCACGGTCTTCAAGCAGCCATCAATCATCTGGACTGGTCTCCCATCTCTACCACCTCTGACATCAACTCATCCTGGGAATTCTTCCAAAGTAAATTGCTCTCTCTCATGCACAGATTTATCCCATCTCATCTTCAGTTGTCATACCCTTCCTCCCATCCATGGTACACGGAATCATGTGGTGAGGCTGTTGCCCAGAAACAACTTGCCTTCGTCTCCTGGAAAGCTAATCCAACGGAAGGAAATCTCATTTCCTTTCACAAAGCCCGAAACAAGTGTGTGTACACCCTCAGGAGAGCCAGGAAACAATATCTCTCTGTTCTCAAGACCGAACTCTCTTATCTGTCTCCCTCTTCCATATCCTGGTGGTGTCTGGTCAAATCTGTTTCTGGTGTTTGTTCCCCCTCCATCCCCTCCCTTACCTCAAATGGCTACACAGCTGACTCCGCAGGTGAAAAAGCTGAATGCCTCAACTCTGTGTTTGCCTGTCTTCTACCGACTCCTCTCCGGCCTTGCTCCCCCAGCTCTCTCTGTGCTCTGTCCCCCAAATATTCCTACAGGTCGCACAAGATCTGCCAGCAACCCTCTGATGGTTAAACTGCCGAAATCTCGGCTCTCTGCTCACCTTCACTCTTTCATTCCTCTTTTCTCCCGCCTGTGGAACAAACTCCCACACTCCCTTCAATCCCTCTCCTCCCTCCAGGTCTTTAAAACAGCTGTTCACCACCATCTCTTATCTTCCCCCATCCATAACCTTGATCTTTTCTACCCCCACTAATTCACCCCAGATCCACCTTGTTTGAAATTCCAACTTATTTCCTGGAAATCCTGGCAGTGTCCATATGTTTATACCTCTCCCACCCCCCCCCCCCTTCACATGCCTCCCCCCCTTCACATGCCTCCCCCCCTTCACATGCCTCCCCCCCAAAGCCCTCTCCCTCCCACAGATCTCTCGATGTCTCCATGTCTCTCGGTCCCTGCTCTCAAATGTTGTGTTTGTGTCCTTCCCCCTCTCTCCCCATCTTGTCTACCGCTCCCGATGTTATTTGTTTTATGTGTCTGTTTGTCTTTCTGTGTGATTAATGTTCGCTCTTTCACGAGCCTCGATCTTGTATACAAAAAAAAAAAAAAAAAAAAAAATAAAATAAAATAAAAATCTTGTGTCCCAAACCCATCCCTCTCTGTACCCAGTCGTACCCAGCTGCTCCTGGACTCTGTGTCCTTTCCTCCTGACAAGGTGGAAAAGTTTCTGTCAACCCTCAACTCTGATTCTGCAACTGGACCTGACGGCATCAGCCCAAGGGTCCTAAAATCCTGTTCTTCCGCTCTTTCACTCCCCCTCTCTGTTCTCTTCACCCTCTCTTTTGCTCAAGGTCATCTGCCATCTGCTTGGAAATCAGCCAACATCACCACTTCACACAAAAAGGTGCAAAAACAGATCCTAACAACTACAGACCAATCGGCCTTCTCCCAATTATCAGCAAAGTCATGGAATCCATCATTGCTTCGGATATGAAATCTTTCCTCTTCTCCAATGGCTTGATCTCTGATCATCAATTTGGTTTCAGACCAGGTCACTCCACTCTGGACATGCTGCTTCTGCTGTCTCAACAATGGATGGAGGTCCTCAATGCCAAACAGGAAATTAGAGCTGTCTCCCTCGACATATCACATGCCTTCGATATGGTTTGGCACCCCGATCTGCTCACCAAACTCTCCTCCTTTGGTATCCATGGAAATTCCTCTCTATTCGTAGTCAACGTGTGGCCCTGAATGGGTTTCCCTCATCTCCTCTTCCTGTTCAGGCTGGAGTTCCCCAAGGCAGTGTTCTGGGCCCTGTGCTTTTTCTGGTCTTCATCAATGATCTCTCCGACTCTCTTTAAAATCCTCTCTATCTCTTTGCTGATGACTCCACTCTCTGCCGCTCCATTCCTCATCCCTCAGATCGGCAGTCTGCAGCCTCCTCACTCTCTGCAGACCTGGACAAAATCACTGACTGGGAAAACAAGTGGAACATGTCTTTCAATCCTGACAAATCTCACACTCTTACGATGTCTCTCCGAAAAGACCGACTGGACAACCCTCCCATCCACTTTCGGAATAATCCTCTCCAAGAAGTTCTGTCACTCAAGCTTTTGGGTCTCACTATCTGCCATGATCTTTCCTGGGAAAACCACATTTCAAATCTGGCCTCCAAAGCCAGTCGCCGACTGGGCATCCTCCGTCGTGCGAAGTCCTTCCTTGGCACACCTGAGCTGCTCACCACATACAAAGCTTTCATCCACAGCTCAATGGAATACTGCTCTCCCCTCTGGGCTGGTGCTCCTGCCTAACACCGAGCTCGTCTTCGCGCTGTTCAAACCAAAGCGTTCAGAATCATTGGAATCTCCTGTGAAGCTACCTCCGAGGGCCTTTCACTTAGTCACCGCAGGCAGGTTTCTGGTCTTTCTGTCTTCTACCGACTCCTCTCCGGCATTGCTCCTCCAGCTCTCTCTGGGCTCTGTCCCACAAATATTCCGACAGGTCGCACAATATCTGCCTGCAACCCTCTTATGGTTAAACTGCCAAAATCAAGACTCTCTGCTCACCTTCACTCCTCTTTTCTCCCACCTCTGGAACAATCTCTCTCACTCTTCAATCCCACTCCTCCCTCCAAGTCTTTTAAACAGCTGTTCACCACCATCTCTTATCTTCCCCCATCCAAAACCTTGATCTTTTCTACCCCTGCTAATTTCACCCCAAATCCACTTTTTTGAAATACCAACTTCTTTCCTGGAAGTCCTTGGTGTCCTTGTGTTTATACTTCTCCAACCCCCCCCCCCCCTTCCCACGCCGCCTCTCCCCAAGCCCTCTCCCTCCCACACATTCCCGATGTCCCTGCTCTCAAATGTTGTGTTTATGTGCTTCCCCTTCTCTCCCCATCTCGTCTACCGCTCCCATTTTTATATACTTTGTTTGTTTGTCTGTTTGATTTGTTTGTGTGATAAATGTTAGCTCTTTCACGAGCCTCGATTATGTATACAAAAATAATAATAATAATAATAATAATCACTAAATAATTCTACTAGCTGGATCCGGATCCAGATCTTCTCCAAAATTGGATCGATTCTTCCTTTTCACACACCCAACCGGTCCACAAAGTTTCGTCCAAATCCCTCCACAACTTTTTGAGATATCCTGCTATTTATCGTTTTTGGCCCCATCTTCCAATGGTGAAGAATCACTTTTAAAAATTCTAGTAGCCGGACCCGAATCCGGATCTTCACCAAAATATAATCATTTCGTCCTCGTCACATCTCTGCCAAATTTCGTCCGAATCCGTCCACAACCTTTTAAGGTATTTTGTTCACAAACAAACAAACAGACAGACAGGGGTGAAAACATAACCTCCATCCACCTTTGGTGGTGGAGGTAATTATCGTAAAGTCAGTGATACCTTAGATGTTTGTTGAGTGATCCAAAGATATGTATATTTGAGGGGTCTATATTGTAAGGATAATTTACCACTTCCCAACCCATCTCTGCTGGAGTAGTTGTGGTTACATTTACTGAGGAACGGCGAGGATTATCATGCAGCAAGGTCATGCCCTGAGACTGTTCATGGGTCATCTTCACCATATTGCTCATCTCATTTCATAACAAGGAATTTGAATACAGTGCATATGATACCAGTAACAGGCACTAGAACTCCAAGTCCTCACGATCTGCCAGCCATAACCTTTCATATTTAAAACTTCTTGTTTCAAGTGTCTCGTTCTGATGAAGTGGAAATCTTGAAACGGCAAATCCTTGTAATCCCTTTCGGCAGATAACTCTTAACCATTTCATTCTCTTGTCCTGCCAACACAGACCACTTGTTTTGCGCTGGAATATGGCTCTCAACTCTGGGTTGGGGCTCCTTCTTCCCAGCTTACTCAAGTTGAGGCAGTAAAAACAAGGCCTTCCAAACAATTGGAATCTGAAAACAGGAGGTTGGATGCCCAAGGACTATCACTCTCCTGTCAGTGGCAATTGGTGGGCTCCATTTTATACAAGTGTACATCTGGCCTAGCTCCTCATGCCCTCTCCTACCTCTTTCCTTCATAAGGCGGCTCACGTCACACTCATCCCCTAGAAACCCTGGCTGCTCAGTGCTCACCCTCCCAAAATTGAGGCTGGTTGCCCACCTGCATTCTCCGTATCTATATTCTACTGATTATGGAATCATTGAATCATTGCCCTTTGTCTCATCCTCATAATTTCAGGCTTTCAAATGTGCTGCCCACCACTGTGCTGCACATCCAGCCTCTTCTACACACTGATTCTTTCCCATTCTGTTTGTCTCTGGGCCATTGTTATTAATTTTTGTTATTTTCCCATGTGTATATGCACCCCTTCCCCAGAGTGTGTGTGGTATATCTACAGTCATGTGAAAAAGTAAGTACACCCCATGTAAAGTTTTGACTTTTTCAACATATTTCAACATACAGCTATTTGATCTTCATTTTAACAATATTGATAGATAAAGGTGATATAATATAACAAATATCATGAAACATTTACATTTTGTAGTTTACATTGGAACCTGATTAGAGTGGTTTTATTCGTACCATGCGAAGCCAATGATGGAAAAGACAGGACGGTCAAATCAGAAGAAAGAACAGGGTTTATTTACACTATGTACAAGGATTGGTAGAAGGAAAGGGACACAGGGCAGAGCTTAGTCAGTCTTAACTTAAGCCGTATAAGTCAGTTTAACTTAAGTAACTGACTTAAGTCAGTCTTAAATTGTATAATTTAAATAAACATAAATGCAAATTACGCATGTGGAAAAAGTAAGTACACCCCTACATTTATCACTACTTCAAACACCTAAAATTAGAATCAGGTGCACCAGCTCAGGTGCAAATGATTAGAACATCGTTAGAGAGGATCTTGAAGGAACCTGTCTTATTTAAACCTCAGACATTTAGTTTGGTTTGCTCTTTGTTGTTGAAGTGTGCGGTGTCACCATGCCAAGATCAAAAAAGCTCTCTGAGGCCTTCAGAAAGAAGGTTATAGATGCCTACGAGTCTGGGAAGGGATTAAAAAAGATCTCCAAACAATTTGAAATCAATCATTCGACTGTCCGGAAGATCATCTACAAGTGGAGAAGATTCCAAACAACTGCCAACTTGTTCAGGCCAGGCCGCCCCAGCAAGTTCAGCCCGAGAGCAGACCGCAAGATGCTGAAAGAAGTCTCTAAGAACCCCATAATGTCATCACGGGACCTACAGGTAGCTCTTGCCACTGTTGATGTCAAAGTGCACGAGTCTACCATTAGAAAGAGGCTGCACAAATTTGATCTACATGGGAGGTGTGCCAGGAGGAAACCTTTGCTGTCCAGAAAGAACATCAGGGCAAGACTAAAGTTTGCCAATGAACACTTAGGCATAGACCAGCACTTCTGGAACAATGTGCTCTGGACAGATGAGTCAAAGGTAGAGCTATTTGGCCACAGTACCAGAAGACATGTTTGGCGAAAGCCAAAGACAGCATTTGACCACAAGAACCTGATACCAACTGTAAAGCATGGTGGTGGAAATATTATGGTTTGGGGCAGCTTTGCTGCATCAGGGCCTGGGCAGCTCACCATCATAGAATCCACGATGAATTCTTCATTGTACCAGAGGGTGCTTGAGGATAATGTGAGGCCATCTGTCGGAAAGTTGAAGCTCAACCGAAGGTGGACCTTGCAACATGACAATGACCCGAAACATACCAGTAAATCCACCAAGGAATGGCTGAAATGAAAGAAATGGAGGGTTCTGGAATGGCCAAGTCAAAGCCTGGATGTAAATCCCATCGAGATGTTGTGGGGGGATTTGAAACGAGCTGTGCATGCAAGAAACCCCTCAAACATCGCACAGCTGAAAGAATTCTGCATGGAGGAGTGGGCAAAAATTTCTCCCAGTCGATGTCAGAGATTGGTGGACAGATATAAAAAACGCCTACTTGAGGTTGTATCTGCCAAAGGGGGCAATACCACTTATTAGAGCCAAGGGTGTACTTACTTTTTCACATGCGAAATTTGCATTTATGTTTATTTAAATTCTACAATGGACTACAAAATGTAAATGTTTCATGATATTTGTTATATTATATCACCTTTATCTATCAATATTGTTGAAATGAAGATCAAATAGCTGTATGTTGAAATATGTTGAAAAAGTCAAAACTTTACATGGGGTGTACTTACTTTTTCACATGACTGTATAAGATTGAGGTGTGTGCGTGTCAGTGTGAAGCCTTTGATTTCTATACAATTCCACACCAAGTAGTGACCAATCTCCACCAAATTTTGCATACGTGCTGGGGGGTACCCAGGGTCAGGTCATGGGCACAACCCCCTCACCCACAAGGAAATTCTCCATATGTGTTTGTACAGCTGAAAATCAGAAACTGACCTCAATAAAATGAAGTCATTTGGCCCATCATTGCCATGGTGCACTCTGAGGTTAATCTCCTGCTACAGCATTAAAGATCAATCTTCTTCCTTTTTTTTTTTTTGTATACTGAATCGAGGCTCGTGAAAGAGCTGACAACCGCGAGGGAGACAGCACAGGGGGACCACGAGGGAAAGACAGCACAGGGGGACCACGAGGGAAAGACAGCACAGGGGGACCACGAGGGAAAGACAGCACAGGGGGACCGCGAGGGAAAGACAGCACAGGGGGACCGCGAGGGAAAGACAGCACAGGGGGACCACGAGGGAAAGACAGCACAGGGGGACCGCGAGGGAAAGACAGCACAGGGGGACCGCGAGGGAAAGACAGCACAGGGGGACCGCGAGGGAAAGACAGCACAGGGGGACCGCGAGGGAAAGACAGCACAGGGGGACCGCGAGGGAAAGACAGCACAGGGGGACCGCGAGGGAAAGACAGCACAGGGGGACCGCGAGGGAAAGACAGCACAGGGGGACCGCGAGGGAAAGACAGCACAGGGGTACCGCGAGGGAAAGACAGCACAGGGGGACCACGAGGGAAAGACAGTACAGGGGGACCGCGAGGGAAAAACAGCACAGGGGGACCGCGAGGGAAAGACAGTACAGGGGGACCGCGAGGGAAAGACAGCACAGGGGGACCGCGAGGGAAAGACAGCACAGGGGGACCACGAGGGAAAGACAGCACAGGGGGACCACAAGGGAAAGACAGCACAGTGGGACCATGAGGGAAAGACTTGATGGTTCTTGATGGTTTACGAAAGTCTAAATAACCCGATCTTGATCCGGTGACCCAGTGTGTTTTTTGAGACTCAGGGCCGTTCTGTGTGGGTTCAACATTCTGACTTGTCTATCAAAGTTCCATTGTTATCAGGATTAAATTAAACATTGAGCAGGATTCCGGTTTAGAATTCCGGTTTAGAATGTTTAGAATTTCCTGGTGTGTACCCCGGTTTAGAATAGGTACACCGTATCCCTGCGTGTCATAAGAGGCGATTAAAAGGGTTTGGCGTCAGGAAGGCCATCCGGCCATAAAACATTGCCTCAAAAAGGGAACCATTACAATTACATATGGGCATGGTACAGCCCGAAGTACCCAGTGGGGGTCCTCACCACCTCTCGTCAGAAATGAAGGTGGGGAACCCAATCGAAGCAAGGGTGGAAATCACTCCATTGATGATGATGATGAAACGTCTGATGCCCCACGTGGAGATCGGTTTCTGAGGTTTGGGACATGGAATGTTGGGACAATGACAGGGAGATCAAGAGAAGTGGTGGAAGTATTGGTCAGAAGAAGAGTGGACATATGTTGTGTGCAGGAGACGAGATGGAAGGGAAGTGGTGTGAGAAGGGTGAAGGGTAGGCAGTGACAGAAATACAAGTTTGTGTGGCAAGGGTGCCCGGAAGGCGTGCATGGTGTTGGTGTCCTGTTTTCTCAGGAGTTTGTAGACAGTGTGGTGAGTGTGACTAGAGATAGTGATAGGTTGGTGAAAATGATGATTGGAAAGCTCTTCGTGAATGTCATCTCGGGATATGCTTCGCAGGTCGGTCGGAGCAATGACGAGAAGGACAAGTTCTGGTGTGCGATAGAGAAGATGAGGAAGTTGTTGTGGTAGGAGGAGACCTAAATGGACATGTGGGAAAGAGTATAGACGGTTTTGAGGGAGTTCATGGGGGTTACAGATATGGTGTGAGGAATGGAGAAGGTGAAAGGATTTTGGAGTTTGCTGATGTAGCTGGTTTGTTGATTTGTAATACCCAGTTCAAGAAAGCAGATAATAAGCTTGTTACATACACATCCGGTGGATCGACAACAACCGTTGATTACCTGATGGTGCGTAGGCGAGATCAGGGGAACTTCCCGGACACAAAGGTGCTCCCGAGGGACGAGGCTGTTTCACAGCACCACTTGTTGTCTGCGACATAAGGGTGAACGGTTCTAGGAAAGCTCGGCGGGTGAAGTGCAGTGCATTCAGAAATTATTCAGACCCCTTCACTTTTTTCACATTTTATGTTGCAGCCTTATGCTGAAATCGTTTAAGTTCATTTTTTCCCTCATCAATCTACACTCAATACCCCATAATGACAGAGAAAACAGGATTTTAGAAAGTTTTGCAAATGTATTAAAAATAAAAAACTGAAATATCACATTTACATAAGTATTTATACCCTTTGCCATGACACTTGAAATTTAGCTCAGGTGCGTCCTATTTCTCTTGATCATCTTTGAGGTGCTTCTGCACCTTGATTGGAGTCCACCTGTGCTAAATTCAATTGATTGGACATTATTTGGAAAGGCACACACCTGTCTACATAAGGTCTCACAGCTGACAATGCATATCAGAGCAAAAACCAAGCCATGAGTTCGAAGGAACTGCCTGCAGAGCTCAGAGACAGGATTGTATCGAGGCACAGATCTGGGGAAGCCTACAAAAAGATTTCTGCTGCATTGAAGGTCCCCATGAGCACAGTGGCCTCCATAATTCTTAAATGGAAGAAGTTTGGAACAACCAGGACTCTTTCTAGAGCTGGCCGCCCGGCCAAACTGAGCAATCGGGGGAGAAGGGCCTTGGTAAGAGAGGTGACCAAGAACCTGATGGTCACTCTTGTTGAGCTCCAGAGATCCTGTGTGGAGATGGGAGAAACTTGAAGGACAACCATCACTGCAACACTCCTCCGATCTGGGCTTTATGGCAGAGTGGCCAGACGGAAGCCTCTCCTCAGTGAAAGACACATGAAAGCCTGCTTGGAGTTTGCAAAAAAGCACCTAAAGGACTCTCAGACTGAGAAACAAGATTCTGTGGGCAATGTACAATGTGCGCTGAGTGGGTACATCAAAAATGTAGTGGTCTCAGAGGGTCATTAACCAGTGTGGCAGCTACATTCAAGTGTAAGGTGTGCACAGAGGGAGCTGCAGAAGGAGGAAATGTTGAGTTGGATCTTGGAGATGGCGTAAAGCTGGAAAGTGTGAAAACGTTTTGCTACCTTGGACACATGCTGAATGAAGGTGGATCAGACTCGGCAACGGTTGCTAAAGTGAGATGTGCATGGAAGAAGTTTTGGGAACCGAGTTGCGTGCTGACGAGAAGAGGAGTGTCGTTGAAGCTGAAGGGAAAGGTGTATGCTGCATGTGTGAGAAGTGTTATGATTTATGGGATCGAGACATGGGTAATGAACGTAGAGCAGCAACGAAGGCTGGAAAGGGTGGAAATGCGAATGGTTCGGTGGATGTGCGGAGTATCGTTGAAAGAGAGGAAGACAAATGATGAATTGCGAAAGATGATGGGAATAGAGCCTGTGATGGATGCTGTGAAGAGAAACAGGTTGGGATGGTTTGGTCATGTGTTGAGGAAGGATGAAGTGACTGGTTGAGAAGAGTGATGGAAATGAATGTAGAAGGAAGTAGAGGACGAGGAAGACCGAGAAAGACTTGGCTAAAGGTGGTGGAAGAAGAAATGCGGGCAAGGGGGTTAACAAGGGGAGATGTAGAAAATAGGGCAAAATGGAGAAGATTGTCATGGGGCCCGCAAGGCTAACCCCCGCAAGGCTAACCCCCGCAAGGCTAACCCCCGCTCTAGCAGGGAAAATGGCCTTAAAATGCCTGTTGTTGTATCAGGATTCAATTTTTCCTTTGTTCCTGCGAGTGGTTCTGCTTTATTTGCATTCACAATGCAGTGAGAAAAGTTCCAAGGTCACCTTTACATGGAGGAGGCCATATGTAAACTTTGTAATGATGGATGAAAATGTTAATTACAGATTGTCTTTGTACATGGTAAGGTGTAACCTGGACAGAAGAAACACTTCTGGTGTACCTGGAGAACCCTCGGAAATACATTCCAGGCACCAAGATGATTTTCCCTGGTATTCGGAAGAGGAACGAGCGTGAAGATTTGGTCACCTACCTTAAACAAGAAACATGTCCAAGGAAATAATATTTCCAATTGCCTTTAAATTTATCTCTGACTTATTGGAGACTTAATCACTGTGCCATACCTGTGGAGAAACTGTGACTAAAATACTTTTTGTACATGTTTACACTTGAATCATTTTACTATCGATATTCACGAAGGTATACAGCTTTGGAATTTCCTTCCCTGCCTCTTAAATAGGAGAAGGAATGGGAGGGATTGTGTAAATGTGCAGTAGCTGGTAGTCGTTTGGATTATGGAGTTAGTCGAACAAGAGGAAGATTTATTTTGTCGTTTTCGACATTTTCTATACATACATATATATGCACACATGGGAATGCAAATTAAACCATTAACTTTTAACAAATTAAACCATTTCAGGAAAAGCTGAGCTACGCAATGGAAAATGAGTGTGATTAATTCATCATTATACCTCATCTCATCCTTGGCCTCTTTCAGACCTTCATTTTGTATGCCTAAGGATGTTTACAATAAGCCCGACCTTCCTAGAGAGGGAACGGCTTGAATTACAGCAAGGTCGTCCACCAAGTTTAGTCATAATTCGTCCACAACTTTTTAAAATATCATGTGATATATCGCTTTTCGCCCGATTTCTCTGGTGAAGAATCACTTAAAGGGGGTAATTCATTGGTGAAACGCCAGCGCAGTCATCTTCAGAGCCTTCCAATCACCCCTTTTAGGATGAGCCCCTTTTAGGATCCTGAAAAAATGAAGATGACTAGAAATAAATCTTCACCATGTTTCAGAATCTGTCTGGAACAATAATCTGAAACTATACTATACTCGAAACGACTCTGCGGTTTCTGGACTTCAGACCAGACTGTGGTGGGTTAAACCGGTTTTATGAGCGCTCAACCGTCCCTCTTCCTTCAGAGCATATTTCTGGTGTGGGCAGTAATTCCATTTGTCTTAAGGTCTTTGAGCTTCTGCATAGCCAGATGACATAGCTCGCTCTAAGGGGCGTTTTGGATGCAGTGTCCATAATAATCTTCCTCTTTCCTTTTGGGATGCCTGAAAGGGCAAGGCATTTGCTGAGAGATGTATTGTAAAATCCTCTGCTACTTATTTCTACTGGAAAGTAGTTTACAGACTATCCTCTATTCACAATCAGCTACCAGGTCTTCGTATTTGCCTTTTTCTGGCATATGCATTGGACAGGTTCTCCTCCATCAGGACTGCCAATTCAATAATGATGACATTCCTAGTTACTGCCGAATAGATGGTAATATCAGGCCGTTTGGCAGTTTCCGTAATTTGTGAAGGGAACACGATTGGCGTATGGTCCTCATCCATCAGAAACATCCAATCATTCGCCTTCTGTAGGATGTTCTGGGTTACAACATTGTAGGATGTCCTGTGTTCTGGTTTTCTTAAATAATTCTCGTATCCGAATCCATATTCAGATCTTCACCAAAATCGAATCGATTCGGTCGTGTCACACAAACGACCTCTCCACCAAGTTTCGTCCAAATCCGTCCATAGCTTTTTGAGATATCTTGTTCACAGACAAACAAAAGACAGGCAGGGGTGAAAACATAACCTCCACCCATCTTTGGTGGCAGAGGTAAAAACTCCATTATGCTAGTTGGCTATGACATGGTCAGGTGATCAGTTTGAATGTCAGCAAGTACGAGCTCAGAATGAACCCAACATTTACCGAGTTCACAAATACATTTAGACGTTATGATGTAGAGAATAAATTTGATTCAAATCTTGAAAGTATTACATCACACTTGTATCAGTCTTTTTGTGATTGGCTGTCTCGTTTGCATTCGATATCTGGCATGATTCTGGGAAAGTTCTAAATAGCACCCAAGATGGAATCAGCTCCTGAAAACATTCAAAAGATGGCCTTGGTCGACAAATGGGTTATGGAACATCATACATAATCCAATGGTCAGTGTGACGGGAGTTCGTTGGTTTGGAAAGGAGAATGCAAAATGTTCAAAGACGACTTCAACAAGTTGTGGGCACTTATAAAACATGAATATTAAAGCACCAACTTATCAGACTTGCTCCCATTTAAAGATGAGCAATTTGGGCACTATTTCCTTTTGTTTCCTATCAAAATCAAAAGTTTGTTCAATTTAGTTGAGATTACATTTTAAATACATCGATTGAAAATACAGCTTCCAAATGTACCTGCATTGCTTTTTAGTAAGTGGTTTGAGTTCCAAAATAATAAAACCCAAAGGTGTTAGTTTATACATCTCAGATTGCTGCATTGGAAAATGCTGGGGTGGTGCTCGGTTTGAATGGTTTTTTAGGGTTTTTAAAGATTATTTTAATTGTGCTTTTATCTTCTAAAGCAGCCAAATATAAAGTCTGAGTCCAAAACAACAATCCATGTGATGTAAATTAATGTTCCAGTTCGCAGTAATAACTGGTCTACAGTAACTACTTGTTTCCTTGCTGTAAACTTGTTTTGAATAAAAATGGTTTGAAAACTATTTCTTGCCAAAGGTTGAACTGCCACACAATGTAACAGGGAAATAAGAAGATGTAACAAGAGGAAGGAATGTGTGGAAATGTGAAAAATTGGGAAGCATGAAGATTCAACAAGTGGAGGAATGTTGGGAAACATGAAGATTTACACAGGGAATTTTGGGGGAAAATGGAAGATTAAATAAGTAGAGGAATGTTGGGAAACATGAAAATTTAACAAGAGGATGGAATGTTGGGAAACATGAAGATTTAACAAGAGGATGGAATGTTGGGAAACATGAAGATTTACACTGAGGGAATTTTAAGGAAAAATTCAGATTTAATAAGTAGAGTAGATGCATGTTGGGAAATGTAAAAAATCAACAAGAGGATGGAATGTTGGGAACAGTGAAGATGGAACAAGAGGAAGATGAGAAAATGTTGGGAAATTAATATTCTTGCAGAAAGGAGGAGTTTGGAAAAATTGCAGGAAATGAAGATTTAACAAGGAATGATAGGACATGAAGATTTAACAAGAGGGAATGTTTGGAAATGAAGATTTAGCAAATGGGGGAAAGTTGGGAAACGTGAAAACTCAACATGAGGTGGGGATGTTCAGAAACGTGAAGGTTTAACAAGAAACAAGGAGAAAAAGACATAAAACGTCATAGCCCCCGTGGATTTAGTAATGTTCCTGTACAGAGCTAAAGGCTGTCAGTTGGCCATCTTTGGTCGGATTAAAAAAAACAAGATCTTCTGCATATGTATACTCCCATGTATTGTCTTTGTGCCAAGTTTGAACAGAATCGGTCCATGCATGTCGAGAGATGGTTGAGGACATGTTTAAGTAAGAAAATGGCCACCAGTCGGCCATCTTGGATGTAACCTCGAAAATAAATGATGAGCAAATGTAACCCATCATTCATTATCTTTGTGCCAGGTTTGAACAAGATTTGGAAATGCATGTCCGCGAAATGCTTGAGGACATGGTCAATCGGGTTTAAAAAAAAAACTAAAATGGCTGCTAGTCTACGAGTCAGCCATCATTAATCAGATCGCAAAATAAAGTGAGGTTCGTGTGTATGCCATCACGTACTCTGCTTGTGCCAAGTTTCAACAAAAATCGGACGATGCATGTCCAAGAAATGGTTGAGGACGTATTCAACATCGGATTTTTTACAACTAAAATAGCTGCCAATCGGCCATCTTTGATCGCATTGTGAAACAAAATGATGTGCTTATGTATACCATCATGCATTGTCTTTCTGCCAAGTATGAACAAAATCGGTCCTTACATCTCCAAGGTATGGTTGCGGACGCACGGACAGACGAGACCCAATCCATAAGCCCCTGTTTCGGACTAAGTCCAACGGGGGCTAATAATGCGATGGAATTTCGTTGGTATGGAAAGTAGAATGCCAAACGTTCAATGACAACTTCGATAAGTTACCGGCACTTCTGGAGCGTGAATATTAAAGCACAAAATCATCAGATGTGTTCATATTTAAACGGACTCACGGTATATTCATGGCCTCAATGTATAACACTACAAAATATGGGGAGAGGTGAGGTGTGTAACACCATAAAATATGGTGGTGGGGTTGGGGTATACAAAACAAATGGAAAGGTAGAAATTGGGGGGGGGGGGGGGGGGAAGAAAACCTCAAACCCGAATATAAAGTCCAGCAACATGACCAAGAGTCCAGCACAGCAGATCACAGTGAAGCCCAATCGTTGCAGCACTTGCATCGAATGTTTACTATTCACGAGATTAAAAGTCACGTGTTTAATAGCAATGGTAAAATGGCTTGGCTTGCCCACAAGGCTCCTTTGATATTTGGTTGATTAAAATACCAAATAATGCAATAGTACAAACTAGCAAATATACAGGATGAAAGTTTTTTTTAAAACACAAAAACTACACATTAAGGGTCAAAACGCCCCCACAAAGTTCTCCAACACAAATATTAAAACAAAGTTTTGGTTTCGAACAAGTACAAATAAAGTAAAATCTAAAATCCGTACATCTTCATGACCTTTTAAATGAAGTCATTTACGACTAATGCTCATAGGGTAGTTCACATCATCGTCAAATGAATAACACAAGCGATTCACGGAGAGACGAGGAGCCAAGTTACCTTGTTTAGCACACCCAACACCTCAACCGGTGAGGGTTTAACAGCATGTGGTGACAATTGCACACCGATCTCAACCCTAAATCACTGCATCATCTTGCTCCAACCTTTGAGGAAACGAAAAGCTACAATAAGGCGCAAGTCCAAATGTGCAAACTTCTAGGAAATGGGAAACGGGTGGACGAGGTCAATCATCCTAATAGTGTACGCATAATAAATACATCATTGGTAAAAGGTCCCCATGACACCAATAGTCCAACGTACAGAGGAACTCATGAACACTTTAATGAGCCATCTTCAACTAACTCTATATCAAAATGTTCCCAAAATGCAAAAGATGAAAATCGATCGGTGGATCAGAACGTCAGAATGAAATATCCACTTGATCGAAAGTTTTCCACATTCACCAAATATCTTTCCATTTCTTTGATTTCCAGATATCAGTCCAAACAGTTGTCCTTCGAGACTGGTGAAGTTGCCAATAAATTGTCTGTTCTTTGTCATCTTGTCCACTGTGTTCCAACCATTCCCAGCTTCAGTTGGACTTAAATTGGGGAATTTTTTATCTACATCAATTCCAGTTGAGACATTGGCGGACAATTTTCACAAATCAAGGTTGCAGACAACTTTGACATTGATCGTGCGTTTTTTTTTTTTTAATATACAAAGTCGAGGTTCATGGTGTTGCAAAATGACAGGATGGATTTTCAGGAGGTTTCGACCAACACGATGGAACAAGCAAACAGTCAGACATGAAAGCAACAAAGTAAGATAAAGTGGACGACAGCAAGTGGTTTGTGGGAAGTAAAATGATTTCAGGCTATGGCAGAGAGCTACAATCCTGAGGAAGGGGAAAGATGGACATTATTAGACAGCATGGACTTTGAGAGGTTGACAAGGAGGATGTTGCTAGATGGTGTGACAAATGGCAGACAAGAGCAAGGGGACCAAACGGTCTATACTAAGGAAGTAGTGGGTCCCATGTAACTGCCTCTCGGTGGGTAACTCTTCGCAAAGCCTTGCCCCCCCCACGGTTTCCAGGAGCGAGAGGTGAGTTGCAGGTGCGCCAGCCCATAAACGAGAACAGTCCACTATGCTTTGAACAAATACTTTATATGCTGCTGTGAGAATTTCTGCAGAACCAAGGAAGGATTTTGCCCGACACAAAATGCCGATATCCTGCACCTAGTTTTACCAGCCAGCTTGGAGATATGTTCTGACCAGGAGAGGTCATTACTGATTGTGAGGCATACAAGTTCAAGAGACAACATATTCTAATCGTTTTTTAAAGATCATGATGTTTGATCCCTATAGATAGGTGGATTTGCTTGATTGTTTTTTGAGGATGTAAGTGAGGATGTGGGACTTGCAGAGCCCTCTGATTTTTGAGGGGCAGACTTCGGGATGGAGAAATGGATTGTGTAGGTGGAGTGGAGGCCATGGAGTAAGGAGTGGGAGAGGATAGTAGAGAGATGAGGGATGGAGGGGAAGGAGCAATAGTCTGGTAGAAGGTGAGCAGGGCAACGGAGGCAGAGAGAAACAGCAGGGGAGGGAAGAATAGTGGTGCTGTAGCAAAGAGGTTGAGTTGTATAATCTGGCTCAGGGTAAGCACCACAATATATCATACGCTCATAATGCAGGTCTTGGCTTTCAATTCAGATTATCGCATGCTTGAAGGAATTCTCCGCTGTCATGCTACTGCGGCACCTGACCTTTTAACCAGTATGACAGGATAAGGTATCCTGCAGGAGGATAGGGAGGTGAAGGGGAGGGGTGGGGGAGGGGTGGGGGAGGGGGAGGAACTAAGGAGTGGTGGAAAAGGGGAGCATTCGGGCCACACAAAAATAAAAGCTAACAAATGCACAAACAGCCATGTGACTGCAAATCAGGTAACAAAACAGGCAAAGACAAAATGAAAACAGTCTCACCCAAACTGCATTGAAGACCCTCAGAAACTGCAATGGAAGTGCCCGCTGTTAGCCACAGGTGGCAGCACCAAAGCAGGCAATAGAAAAAACATACATAGTTACTTGTTTTCCCCAAAAGTTATGAATGAGATGAACCATAAGGTCATATATCACTTCAAATTCATCTCTCTTGAACTTCAATGGGAATTGTCTCCAACGACCATAGATACTTTTAAGTGTGTGCTGGTAAAGGTGCCTCTCAATTTCGACATGCCAACATTTGGTTATTCTGTTCCATGAGAAGGCAAAGCTCACAAACAAGGAGGGAGGATTTCCGGTCATAAGTTACATTTTCTAGCACCCTTTGCAGCATCCAGCCAACAATCTGAAAAAAGAGGAAGAAGGTTTTGACCTGCTTTTCTGTATTTTGTCCAATCATTCCATGATTGAAATTCCCTCTCTCCTGACGACGCCAGTAACTACAAGCATTGGGATCGCTAAGTTATCAAAAAGGTCAACTACAAGCCAAGCAATCAGAGGGATCAGCAACTACCTTGTCACTCAAAATTAAGGGCTGGGTGTCAACTTGACCAGGCTCATTTAAAGGAGAACCAAAATGCTCCAATGGCTCGCTGCTCATCCAAAGAGAACCAAAATGTTCCAATGGCTCGCTGCTCATCCAAAGAGAACCAAAATGTTCCAATGGCTCACTGCTCATCCAAAGAGAACCAAAATGTTCCAATGGTTCAAGATGGAGCTCAAGCCTAGTGGAATTTCCCGAAGGTACTGTTCTGATTCTTTCAAAAATTCAGAACACCTGTTGAGACCGACCAATACCCAGAGGCATTATGTTCTTCGAGGTGATTAGAGATTTGGCAATGCAGACTACGAGATGGCAGTCTGTCTGTCGTGGCTTGTTCTTAGTTCAGCAAGCTGCTGGAGCTTTTCTCGTACATTGTCTGCAGAGCCGGCAAGCTCATCCAACGATCCGAAAAAGCGTTCAGTCCTGATCAGGAAAGAAGGGGAAGAAGACAAGAGTCAAAAGTGACTTTCAGCTACTGACGTCTTAAAAACCAAGTTATGACTGATAAGTTAACAGATTTTGAATAGCGAACACAGAAAATATTTCAAATTTTCCAAATTAAACTTATGGAATGTACTCATCCTCAACAACACCAATTGGCTATGTGACGTTTCATACCCATCGGGATAGACAACTGGCATGTTCAGTCGTTCCAGCAAAGTGTTGCCGAGTGCTTCTGCTTCTGCCAATCCATCCCGTTCTGGTCTGTCATCATCGCTGCAATCCCTGGCTGCCCCCTCGCCACCACCCTCTTGTACCTCCAGCACCTTACCAAAGCAAAGAAAGACGAATTGGATGAGAAGAAAAAAAGAAAGGTTGCTGCAATTGTACATCCCAACTGTGGGGGTCTGTGTGATCTGGAAAGACCAGTAGTTTAGCTACCAGGTTATCTACCTTGTCTGCAGCTGTGTGGAATAAGCGCGCCATTTGCAATCGCTGGCTCCTTTCATCTGATGCAGTGGAAAACTGTTTCCAGGCACGGGTGAGACGTGGTAAGGCGTCCCCGCTCACCTTTCCAGAGTAACGCAGAGATTTCCGCATCAGCACAGATGCTTGCAGCAGTTCTCGACCATATTCATACGTACTCTGGAGTACCAAAAAATACAACTCCATTTCAAAATCCAACAGACAAAAGAAATCCGCTAATTTAATGACATTGCTAATACGGTACAATGATTAAATAATAATTTAAACTTTATACGAGCATTTGTCAATCAGCAAAGTGCCAAACTTCGACTACATTCAGAAATACCTACCTGGACACTAATTATCTCTACAAACTGAACATTTGAATGTGACTGCTGGGAAGGCACCTGTGCGACATCATGACACTTGGTATGTTTGTCCTGCAGAGATTCGGCCTCAGCCAGGCCCACACCTAGTGCCACGTGCCTACCAACAAGGGCCTCATGTAGCTCCGTCAACCACTCCACTGCCTGTACCAGAGAAGTACAAAGCACCATAATGAGCAAACCAGATGGATTTATGTTTCTGATGAGCTTGGCAATTTTAAAGGGGAGTGAACAGAGCCACTTAGTTTCCAGTTATTGCCGATTGATAATCTGCCCAGAGGTCCTCAGGGCGATTCCAAAAATTCCCATACTCTACTATGGGATTACCCAATTGCTAAGAACATCTTTTGACTAATCCGGATAAAAGGATTACAAAAAACAATTTGTAAAATTAAATAAAGTATCCAACATAAACCTCATTGACACTAAGAAATGGCCTGACAATGCAAACGGTAAAACAAACTCAATAGGATAGCCAATAGCAGCATGGAACTACAATGGCACTCGGTAGAGCGCATACCTCCGCCAGGCTGACCAGTTTATGTTTTGTATCCCACCGATAGGCCGGATCTGGATTCGGACCTAAACCAAAATCGAATCGGTTTGTTCTTATAATCTACCCAACTCATCCACCAAGTTTCATACAAATCCATCCACAACTTTTTGAGATGTCATGCTACTCTCAATGGTGAAGGTATCTGGATCTTATTATCTACTTAAATTCTGGTATCTGGATCAGCAGCCGGATCTTCACCAAAATCTCATAAATTCGTCCTTGTCACACACCCAACCTGTCCACCAAGTTTTGTCTGAATTAGTCCATAACTTTTTGAGATATCCTGCTCACAGACAAACAGACAGGGGTGAAAACATATCCTCCATCCACCTTCGCTGGCAGAGGTAATAACAGTAAAAATAGAAAACAATAACGGAGGCCTTGCGTAGATTGTTGATGCTCATAACATCCAAATATTATAACTTTTGAATGTGTCGAAGACAAATAAGTAAATAAAAATAAAATAAATCACCTGTGCTGCATCATCTTCACATTTCAGCACCTGGATTATCTGCAGTAATTTCAGCTTTCGTACATCCACCATATCCTCACACCTGAGGAGAGAGTAAAGGAAATCACACTGGTATCACCTACACAACCGAAAGAATGATAAACCTCTTAAAATACACAAAATACCTGCAACACACCCACACCCCAATTCCATCTCTTCCCCCAGTGGAAACTCTAGCTTTCATTTGTAGGTATTTATTTTTCACTCCATCACCCCTGCCTTTTCTTTCGCAGAGCCATGTCATCTAGGATCTCCTGCACGTGGACTGCCGTTTCGGGTTCATCGTCTTGCCCACCATCATCACCGCTGTGCCAGGCTTCGTGGGCCGGAGGTTGGGCCAGCAGTTCAAGAAGAGTGCGGCCCTGTTCCTGCAGACCCTGCCATACACCATCTGGGAAACATGCGATATAATTGTTTCTGAACGGGAAACCAACCACATGGAACAAGCCAACATTGGATTTAAAAAAACAGTTTTTGCCAATTCATAGCAGGTAAATGTGAGACCTTCAGGAAGGGTAATTTGCTAATCTTCGAACATTTGTGTCCATTCAAAGCTCGGATTTTAGAATGGACAAAAATCCAGACGCAGTGGCAATTTGGTTAGAGCATCTACTCCGAGTCTGGGAAGTTGGAGGTTCAACTCAGACCTTGGCCGAGTCATACCAAAGAAGAAAACATGGTACGAGCTGCTTTTTTGATTGTTCAGAATTTATAAAGGACAGAGTTTGTTAGAGATCCATTGGGTTGGCCTCCCATGGGGAGAGAGATTTCTTCCCAAAATTTGCCTCATGATGACAGAGAAAAGTGCCGCTATGAGAGGGTCCTGCCAGTACCCAGTGTGTTCAGTGAAGCAACTTCAACTGTCTAATGTCTGTCAATGTGAGTGCATGATTTGTGTGTGACAGCTCTTCCATGAGCTTTGGACACTGTTATAAAACAAAAATCAAACAAACTGGTGTAGTGGAACACTGATCCAATCCCCACTGCACATGGCTTGTCACACAACACGGCACGCAAAACTACAAAATTAGCAAATTGTGTTATTGGCCCGTTTTACCAACTGCTTGAAGTTTTTCCTCGAGTAAACGGAGATTCTGCTGGGCCACACCACCATCAGCCATAAGCACATCTGAACAAAGCAAGCCCAGCAGTCCATCCAGCTGCTGAGACAACTGGGAGCAGGGACAAGGAGGGGACAGTACAGTAGGCAACATGGGAAAGCAGTATTTGAAGACAATACGCAGAGGGACAGCATTGTGCAGAGAAAGTAGTACAATAGGCATCGTGCAGAGGCAGTACAGTAGGAATTGTGCAGAGGAAGCAGTACAGTCGGCGTCGTGCAGAGACAATATAGTAGGCATCATGCAGAGGCAGTATAGTAGGAATCGTGCAGAGAAGGCAACAACAAGATGAAGCATGCAGAGGAAGAAACACACGAGGAAGCGTGCAGAGGAGGAAACACACGAGGAAGCGTGCAGAGGAGGAAACACACGAGGAAGCGTGCAGAGGAGGAAACACACGAGGAAGTGTGCAGAAGAGGAAACACACGAGGAAGCGTGTGGAGGAGGAAACACACAAGGAGGTGTGCAGAGGAGGAAACACATGAGGAAGTGTGCAGAGGCAACACACGAGGAAGCGTGCAGAGGAGGAAACTCTAGGCATCGTGCAGAGGAGGCAACATACTAGGAAGCATGCAGAGGATGCAACACATGAGGAAGTGTGCAGAGGATGCAACACAATAGGCAGCGTGCAGAGGAGGCATTAGGCATACAAAAATAAACAAGCACAGGAGCATGCACGAGGGTAGATGCAGTTGAGGGCAGATGCAGTTGATCTTACTTCCTGAACCAGGCCGTGGAACGCAGTTGCAGAATGCAGCAGCCGCTGTCGGTACTCGAGCCGTGTGGCGTGCCGGTAGCACACCTCATTCAGCCGTTCTTGCAACGTACGCAGCTCTCCAGTGCAGTCCTCTTCTGGAGAGGTGAGTGAGCTCCCAATTTGCTGGCCCAAGTCCACATACACCGCAAACCATTCCTGTTGACAAGATTCCAAAACATCCGGCAGAAAGTTTTTTTTCGGGTCGTAAACATGTTCATGCATCTCAGTTTACTGTGTACATCGAAACATAGAAAATTCTCAATAGAAGAACTACAGACTTGTTAAGTACTTATTAACTTGCAGTATCTATGCAGCTCATATTGTACTATTACAATAAAAAGTAACGTTTACCTGCATCCTTGTGCTTTTTTCAAGTAAATTTAATTTTTACCATTCTATTCCATGCAGGGAGACAGCCTTGGGTGCCATTTGAGATCCAGACCTAAAGACTAAATTGGTTGCCATTTAAGCCCAAGCTCAGGATCATTAACATTAGGTCCCATGCTCAAAACAGAAATGCTCAATTGCTTTCCCTTTTTACGTGTGAAATCTGCAACTGCCACCTTCTTCTGAGTTGAAAACCTCAGAAAGCTTCTACGCCCCTTGCCATTTCTACATGTGACTGCACAATAATGGGCGAGCCATACAATCGGTGAAAAACCAACTGCACATCATTAATAAGAGGTGAACAACTCGCATGAAGAACGTGCTGATTCTTCTGCTATGATGGCATCACAAACCCATCTTGAATCAAGATTTCCGATCATGAAGTAAAAAATAAATTATAAAAAAACTGCTCCTATATTTATTGATTTCAGTTCAAATAATTGATTCACGAGTTATCAAACAGAGTGACCACTATATTCGTCATGGTGTGTGTGTGTGTGTGTGTGTGTGTGTGTGTGTGTGTGTGTGTGTGTGTGTGTGTGTGTGTGTGTGTGTGTGTGTGTGTGTCTGTCTGTCCGCAGCATACCTACCCGATGATATCATCCGATCTTGATGAAACTTGGGTGGGAAGTTGATATCATGATCTAATTGTGTCCTGAATAGAGTGGGCGTATTGCGCCCATTGTGGGCGGAGCCACGCCCCAAAAAGATGTCTTTTTAGGGGGTAATCGATTTCAAGCTACATCTTCTCCGAGGGAGTTGGTGGAATCTGACAGGGGTTTCGATATTTGGTTAGGCCAATGTCATGTGTCTAGCCCCACGGATCTCGATTTTTCATTTTCGCCCCAAGGTCAAGGTCACAAGGTCACAAAATTTCGAAAAGTCGATTTTTGATGGTTTTATTACATTGTTCGCTTCCTGATAGGGTGAAATGTCGTACATGATCTTATATTATCACATACATCATGAAATACAAGTTTTCCAACAAATTTCAGAATCTTTGACCTTTGAAGGTCACAAAGGTCAAATGTTCAAAGTTGTCGGAATCTAACTGAATTTTCGGTATTGTGTAGCTAACTAACCTCATAACTGATTATACATTATTTTCTATCTCATTTCAAGGTCAGTAACCCTCGTTTTGACATTTCAAGGTCACAAAGGTCAAATTTTCAAAGTTGTCAGAATCGAACCAAATTTTCGGTATTGTGTAGCTAACTAGTCTCATAACAGATAATACATTCCTATTTATATATTTTCAATGTCGGTTTTGACCTTTGTCATTGAATACCGCTCGCTCATGAACCATCGTCGTCTCCTGACTTGTAATTTTTAAATCTCATTTGCAATTTATCACTAAGTATTACCTCTGCCACCAAAGATAGATGGAGGTTATGTTTTCACCTCTGTCTGTGAGTAGGATATCTCAAAAAGTTATGGACGGATTCAGATTAAACATTTTAGGTAATAGGTTGTAGACATCATCCACCCAGGGTGGCACTACCGTCCTGACTTAGGAGCGTTAAAGTGGTGCCCGAAACCATTTTACACTCTCTGTGTCAGGATTGCTGGTCTTACTAATGTCTCACTCAAACTACAGCTACTGGGCTAGCTTCAACCTCTCTTTCTCACAAACAAACACCATACACTTTTCATCATACACTTTCCTTCTTTTTTATTTAAGGGCTGGCCTCGATGACGGCTATGTAGTCCTATAGTCCGTGCCTGGAGCCTCCAACATTGGGGGGGGGGGGGGGGGGGGGGGGGAATTGATTGAGAAGTTAGGTGTGCGATAAGGCCAAATTGTTCCAATTTTGTTGAACATTCCGATCCAGATGCGTGAATTTTCTAATTTATAAAGTGATTCATAGGGTCATGCTAAAATAGCATATTTCAAAACGTTGTGGACGGATTATGACAAAACTTGGTGGATGTGTTATGCTGGTGATAAGAACAAGCCGATTCGATTTTTGTTGACGTCCGGATGCATATCCGACCTATCAGTGGAATACAAAACAAACTGCTCAGCCTAGCGCAGGTATGCACTCCACCGAGTGCCATTCTAGTACCATTTGACATGATATTCTTTCAATTTGCCTAAGCGTGGAAAAATATCGATGATGTTAAATCTGTGGATTTATTTTTCTTTCTGCAAATCGGAGATTACCAAATTCATGATGTCTCAGAGGAAGATTTGAAGACAAATAATACTGTGATGTACAGGTTGTCCACAGTGCGAGATTGTGTAACATACAGTGTACAGGTTTTCAATCTCCTCATGTTTCTGCTGCATAGCATGGGTAGCACGAATAGAGTTTCCAATCCCTTTCTGGTCTTTCAGCATGTCTGTGCCAGGACCTTCAAACCAGTTCACCACCTGGCCAGAGAACATAAAGTCAAGAGTGGAGGATTTTACATTAGTTCATCAGTTGCTGACACCGAACCGATATCAAAAACAATCTCTACTTGAGCAACAGACACAGCATTTGAAAAATCAAATAATCTGGCTTGTGAAACTCAAAAGTACATGAATAAAACAGTAACCCAGTACCATGTCAGGTAAGTGTCTCACACTTTCACAAATGGCAGCAGGAATGAAGCGAACAACAAATAAATTGACTTGCTCGAGCAAACACAACATTCAGCAGCAGGAAAATGGCACACGACCCTCACTTCTGTTATCTTCTGTCGTAGGTCCTCAAGACGCAGCATCCGGCTCTGCTGGCGGCAGAGCTCCCGACACTCCATGTGCTTTGTGCGAAGGGCCTCAAGTATGTCTGAGACGCGTCCACTGGCAGTGGACTCTCCTTCGATCGACAGCCCAATCACGTCCTCACGAGGGCCACCTTCCCCACCCACCTGCAACTCCTGCGTGAGCTGTCGCCCTGCCGTGACACATCGGTTACTTCCCATTTGCCAGTTTGCATGGTTTTCTGTACTCATCAGCATTGCCATTATCATCCACGAGGACTTATTCATGTAGATAGTCAAAATAAAAATAAAAATAAAATGTTGGTGAACTAAAAATTTAAATCACAGAGACAAGAGAGTGGAATTTGACTGACCCGGGGACACGATTATAAGCAGGAAAAACGGGGGAGGGTAGCACTGAAAGAGCAGTCCAAACAGTCACCTTTTGGTCATGTTACTGCATTAACATACATTCTCTAGTTTGGCTGGTCATGTTCCTCGATTGCAATGTTCCCCTACAGTATGGCTGGTAGTTACTGCATTAACGTGCATTCCCTAGTGTTACTGGACCAACATGCATCCACATCGTATGGCTGGTCGGTTTCGCACGCACCGTTTTCCATTATCGTTTCAGGATCTGCAGTAAGTCCTTTTTCTGTCAAAGCACTGTGGAAACACAAACCGGCATGGTGATGAATAACACACCTGAGGAAATCATTAGAACACACCAGCCATGACTGATGCACATAAATTGAGAATGTAAATAATTTTCATTTCAAGGAAAATAAAGAGCAAAAGCATTCCAAATAGCCAATATCCTGGTAGGATCAATACACTATGAAAGGTTTTTATAGCAATCCAAAAGATGGTTTATTTTAAGGATATTCCAAATATTGCCATTTTCAGTCGCTTAAGAGTCTTTTCAAGACCCTCCCTCAGTAGTAGTGCTTGGAGACATTTAAATTCAGATGATTTATATGTGCTTGAACAAAGTATTCTCAGCATGTTGACTCAACTAAAGCCTTCTGTGATTGGTACTCGTATATAATTTATTAAGACCACGATGAGCAAAAACAGGCAATACTGAAAAAAAAAATCAATGAAACTTAAGATGAAGATATTACTGGTCACACCACCCTACCCTTCCTCCCACCTGCAGGCAGGTTCTTCTTCCTCTATTAGCGCCTTTTATTCCGCTTGAGCGGGGAGGAGCCTGGTGGGATCAGAGTTCAGACATTCACCTCTGATCCCACACAGAGCGTTTGGATTGGTGCGCTTTCTGGAGCACCTCCTTCTTCCCCGTCACTCATTCCTGGCGTCGCACTGCAAGATGCCCAGCACTCTCAGGAGGCACTTATGTGATTGTTTTTTAACGGGTTATCCCACCTGTCAGCGCTCCTACCCCAGTCCGTTCAAATGCTACCTACGTTCTTCCTTGTGGTGCGTGGTTCGTGTGAGGTGTGGGTGTTTAATAAAAACACTGTCTGTGTGTGATGTAACATATGGGCGTGTGCAGTTTCTGAGAAGAAAGCAAATACCTATTTTGGGGACAACCCTCCCCCCCACACCGCCCCCCCCCCCCATTATTCCCCTTAGGGCCCGAGTATTTCAATGCCGTGAACAAACCTTGGTACATCATGGATGGTGAAGGTTGTGGTCAAGTTTCATCTAAATTGTGTGTGTGTGTGGTTTGGAAATATGACTGAGCTTATCATTTGTGCCAGTTTTGGTCACAATCCCATTAGCAGTTTCGGAGAAGAACTTGCAAGTGTTTACGGACTGACGGATGGATGATGCGCCATGGCATAAGCTCCCCTGAACTACGTTCCAGGTGAGCTAAAAACAATAAGTGACCCATGAGCCTTCCACGTGGAATATAAAACATCAGGAAACATACGTGTTTGGCTGGCTCGTGTTCTTTGCGGCGTTTATGATGCAGGACATCTCTGCCGACAGCATTCTCGAGTCACGGTCAAACTTTTCAAAGGACTAAAAACAGCACACAGATATATTACTTCTTTATTCTACACAAACACATATATACATAAGCTCCTTATAAAGGCTACTATTATTTTCTCTGACACATCTAGGACTCATGGAGGATGTAAGACACAACACTGTAGGACACCATTAGGCAACAGACAGATCAGCACAGTATATACGATTGCAAATAACGATCCCAATATCATGAGTTAAGTACTCAGCATGAAAACTGACTTCTGCGTTCTGTAGTCCATATTTCTCGACACAGAGACCTAAGAGTAAAACTAAATTCTCTTTAATTACTTGCTATATTGGAGTGAATATGTCATAATCTGTGTATACTGCACTTGTGCTCATATAACCATACATACGTATATTACTTTATAGTTGTTAATATTCAAGTGTAATAAGGGCCCATTTCGAGGAGGTTAGCTTCTTTATCAGTATTGTGCTTAATAACTGTATATCGTGTCCTTTTGAGGTTCTGGGCCATCTGTCTCATGTCTATAATAAATTGTTTATTTATTAAAGAGACATGGTGCTCCTCATAATCCCACCATTTTATCGAGTCAATGCTTTTGGTTAATCGATTACCTCTGGAGGACTAAATTGGTAGTGAACCATATTTATGAATTATAAGCAGCATGGGAGAACACGCCTGGAAAACGAATAGCATTCAACCACTTGGGCGTCAATTCATGCAAATTGTAATCATTTGGTTCATCCGTAGAGAGGTAGACTCCAGCAAGGTCTGTACCCGCTAAGATAGTGAAAACACATTTTCCGGTGAGTGCTATCCATGCAGCAATATGAACAGAATGAATAAAAGCTGCGCAGTTTATAAAATTAACATTTGGTGATAAAAGGAGAAGTGACAGTATTGAGGAACCATGGCCATTTGCCAATGATTTGAAGTTGTCCTATCAATGTTTTTCACAATTTCATAAATGTGCACATGGCCATAGGTGTTTTTTATGTCCTATCCACAAAAGTGCGAACACTACATGGTACATACCATACGTTTAGTGACCCAGTCCATGTGGTTGTGCTTTAGGTGACCACCAAACTCATCGGTCAACTGGCATGGCTCAATGTAGCGTGACAGTTTGTTGGCCGACACCAGGATAACCTGACAGCATAGCAAAGGTGAAGGTCAAGACAGGAACTATTTCCTCAATCACCTTGCTCTTCAATAAGCATTATTACTTGCACACAAAAAGGTGTGGAGAAAAATAAAAAAGGATAATTAATGCTTCCTGTTTTATCCTGAGCTACATTTGATGAAATATCACCAAACAAACAAGCTCATCTAAAGACAGACAATCATACATATAGGACAATAATCTTTCTACACAAGGACGTTCGCAAATATTTAAATGTTTGCATCGCTACAATGTTGCACCACTCATTTATTAATAAGGAGGTATTGCTTATGAGTGAACCCTTGTTAATCTGCTTCTCAACAATACACTAGAATGTCACTAGATAGAGTGCATACCTTCACCAAGCTGAACAGTTTTACGTTTTGTATCCCACTGATAGACCGGATCTGGATTCGGACCTGAACCAAAATCAAATCGGCTTGTTCTTGTCGCCTAACCAACTCATCCCCCAAGTATAGTCAGAGCTCATCCACAACTTTTTGAAATATCATGTTATATATCGGTTGTCGCACCATCTCTCAATGGTGAAGAATCACTTAAAAATTTAAATAAGTCTCGTATCCGAATTCATATTCAGATCTTCACCAAAATCGAATCAATTCGGTCTTGTCACACACCCAACCTGTCCACCAAGTTTCGTCCAAATCCATCCATAACTTTTTGAGATATCGTGCTATATATCGGTTTTAGCCCCATCACTCAATGGTGAAGAATCACTTAAATAATTCTTTAATCCAAATCCGGATCTTCACCAAAATTGAATAAATTTTTCATTGTCACATACACAACCTGTCCACCAAGTTTCGTCTGAATCCGTCCACAACCTTTTGAGATATCCTGCTATATATCGTTTTGGCTCTATTTCTCAATGATGAAGAATCACATAAAAAATTCTCAGATCCAGATCGGGATCTTTACCAAAATCTAATAATTTTGTCCTTGTCACACACACTACCTCAATACCAAATTTCGTCCGAATATGTCCACAACTTTTTGAGATATCTTGTTCACCGACAGACAAACAGACAAAGAGACAGAGGTGAAAACATAACCTCCATCCACCTGCGGTGGTGGAGGTAAAAATAGGAACCACAGCAGACCCCTCCCTCTAGCTTCACCGCCAAATACATTGGGAGAACAGCAGCAGAATGCTCCAAGCTTTTTAAATACAAACCTCAAAGCCCAACCGGTTCTTCTCTTTCCAAAAGCAGAAGTGAGTAAACTTCTTGTCCCAGAAGTCATCAGGTTTTACAACACAAACCAATGAAACTTCTGCTGGGATGACATTCTGCAGGAGAAAAAGAGCCAAAAGTTATTTAATGCGGACGACAAGTCTAAAATACAAACCAGCCAGTGGGAACTGAAAGTGAAAAAAAAAGGGAAATTAAAAAAAAATTCTGTACAAATGAGAAAAACGTTTTCAATAACTGCCTCTAACTTACCTATTTTTACACCAAATCACACCTTGATAAACTGAGCTGATACATTACAGCATTAGAAGGAGGGGAAAAAACAAGCTTTTATCAACTGGTACAAATTTAGCATTTCAGAAGGGTAACATCTCAGAATGCAATGAGTGAACTATTAATTTGTGCTTGATGTACTAGTCGGGTTTTTGTTTTCTTTCAGAACTTCGGACTCTGGGTCTTTTGACTTATACTGTGTTTATGAGTACAAAATACAGACTTGGCATTTAATATGGAATATTTTTTTTGTGGGGGTGAACTTACTTTTCAAGATAACTTAGAACCAAAAGTTCATTGGAATTATGTTGAAATTATTCTAGATTTTGTTAAAGTGACCTTTAAAAGAAACAAAAACCACATTTGACATTTCGAAGCAAATAAATTGATCCTTGAAAGTGATGTAAATTGATATCGAACTCAATTCACGGACAGTACTGTGTTAAACTTCTGTGCGTTTTCCAGAAGTATCTCTTTATTTTGCACATTAGCCAAAAATTTTTTTTAACAAAAACAAAAGTTAAATTACGACTGGGATTACGGACAGTAAAATTACAGTTCAGTACTTCGTGTAACCCTCACGAGCATTCAGGAGAGCACGTACACGTTGAGGCATGCTGTTCACGAGATTTGCCAAGGTTTGGACAGGAATCGCTTGCCATGCAGTGACAATAGCCTGCTGCAATTCACGCACAGAGGCAGGCTGCTGGTCCAAGTTGTCGATTTGACGCGTTAATTCTGCCCACAAGTGCTCTATCGGATTCATATCCGGGGACATGGCAGGCCACTCCATATGCTCTACACCACGGTCAGCAAGAAAGTGTTGGATCATGCGAGCACGATGAGGCCGTGCATTGTCATCTTGGAAGATAAAGTTTCCTCGAAAGGCTGCACGAACAAATGGAAGCAATGTTTCTTCCAGAATGGCCCTGTGCTTGAACTGGTTCAGGTTTCCATTCAGAACAACAAAGTCAGTTTTGCCCCCTGCATGAAAAGCAGCCCAAACCGTCACCCCACCACCTCCAGCTTGGACTCTTGGCACTATACAATCTTCGTTGTAGGCTTCATGCACTTGTCTGCGCACTCGGACGCGGCCATATTGACGATAGACCAGAAATCTAGACTTGTCACTGAAGATCACGTGATTCCAGTGTCCTGGCTGCCCTTGATGGTGCTCTCTGGCCCACTGCAATCGGCACTGGTGGTGTTGTCTGGTCAGATGTGGCTTTCTCAGGGGACGCCTGGCACGATAGCCTGCTTGTACCAGTCGTTGGTTGACTAGCCTTCTGGATACAGGCACATTTGTCAGTTGCTGCCAATCAGCCCTAAGCCGATTAGCTGACTTGGTACGGCCATTGCGGACTAACCGGTGCAGCTGGCGGTCATCCCTCCTTGTGGTTCTGCGGGGACATTCTGACCTCGGTATTGGAGGAGGGACACCCCTCTGAGCATTTCGTTTCAGGATCTTTGACACCTGACCTTGAGTGATGCCATACTGCTGAGCAATAGCACACTGTTTCATGCCGGAATGTCGTAAAGCCACCACTAAATGACAAACAGCATTGTCGAGTTGACGGACCATCTCCAGGGGAAGCGGCAATAACTTTTGTAGACGTGCAGCAGTTGTTTTCCACTAATACAGAACGCAACAACCCTTATATACCCGATTGTGAAGCCAATCGTCAAATGTACCTGTCCGTACATTTTGTCACGCCACCTGTGATATAATCCTGTTATTGACTTCTTGCTGCGACAGACAATCAGTGACATGGTTCTTTTAAGAAAGAAGTCACCGAAGCGTAAAAGAAACTCACCAGATTGATATACCGAGTTCAGAAAGTAAACCCAAGTCAAGAAAAAAAAAAATTCCACATTAAATGCCAAGTCTCAAATTTAACTCTCAAACCTGTCCCCTTCCTCCAAATCCTGGTGGCGTCTGGTCAAATCCGTTTCTGGTGTTTGTTCCCCCTCCATCCCCTCCCTTACCTCAAATGGCTACACAGTTGACACCGCACGTGACAAAGCCGAATGCCTCAACTCTGTGTTTGCCTCAAAATCTTGTGTCCCAAACCCATCTCTCTCTGTTCCCACCTTTCCCAGTCGAACCCAACTGCTCCTGGACTCTGTGTCCTTCTCTCCTGACAAGGTGGAGAAGTTTTTATCAAACCTCGACTCTGATTCTGCAACTGGACCAGATGGCATCAGCCCTCGGGTCCTAAAATCCTGCTCTGCCGCTCTATCTCACCCTCTCTCTGTTCTTTTCACCGTCTCTTTTGCTCAAGGTCATCTGCCAGCATCTTGGAAATCAGCAAACATTACCGCTTTACACAAAAAAGGTGCAAAAACAGATCCTTGCAACTACAGACCAATCAGCCTGCTCCCAATTATCAGCAAAGTCATGGAATCCATCATTGCTTCAGATATCAAATCCTTCCTCTTCTCCAATGGCTTGATCTCTGATCATCAATTTGGATTCAGACCAGGTCATTCTACTCTGGACATGTTGCTTCTGCTGTCTCAACAATGGATGGAGGTCCTCAATGCCAAACAGGAAATCAGAGCCGTCTCACTTGACATATCACGTGCCTTCGATACGGTCTGGCACCCAGCTCTGCTCACCAAACTCACCTCCTATGGTATTCAGGGAAATCTCCACTCATGGCTTGCGGATTTCCTCTCTGGTCGTAGGCAACGTGTGGCCCTGAATGGATTTCTCTCATCTTCCCTTCCTGTTCTGGCTGGAGTTCCCCAAGGTAGTGTTCTGGGCCCTGTGCTATTTCTGGTCTTCATCAATGATCTCTCCGACTCTCTGGAAAATCCTCTCTATCTCTTTGCTGATGACTCCACTATCTGCCGCTCCATTCCTCATCCCTCAGATCGGCAGTCTGCAGCCTCCTCACTCTCTGCAGACCTGGACAAAATCACAGACTGGTCAAACAAGTGGAACATGTCTTTCAATCCTGACAAATCTCACACTCTTACAATGTCTCTCCGAAAGGACCGACTGGACAACCCTCCCATCTACTTTCTCAACAATTCTCTCCAAGAAGTTCTGTCGCTCAAGCTTTTGGGTCTCACTATCTGCCATGATCTTTCTTGGGAAAACCACATTTCCAAGCTGGCCTCCAAAGCCAGTCGCCGACTGGGCATCCTCCGTCGTGCGAAGTCTTTCCTTGGCACACCTGAGCTCCTCACCACATACAAGGCTTTCATCCGCAGCTCAATGGAATACTGTTCCCCCCTCTGGGCTGGTGCTCCTGCCTCACACCTTGCTCGGCTTCACGCTGTTGAGGCCAAAGCTTTCAGAATCATTGGAATCTCCTGCGATGTAGTCAACTCCGAGGGCCTTTCACTCACTCACCGCAGGCAGGTTGGTGGTCTTTCTGTCTTCTACCGACTCCTCTCCGGCCTTGCTCCCCCAGCTCTCTCTGTGCTCTGTCCCCCCAATATTCCTTCAGGTCGCACAAGATCTGCCTGCAACCCTCTTATGGTTGAACTGCCAAAGTCTAGGCTCTCTGCTCACCTTCACTCTTTCATTCCCCTTTTCTCCCGCCTCTGGAACAAACTCCCCCACTCCCTTCAATCCCACTCCTCCCTCCAGGTCTTTAAAACAGCTGTTCACCACCATCTCTTATCTTCCCCCATCGAAAACCTTGATCTTTTCTACCCCCGGTAATTCACCCCAGAGTCCTTGCAGTGTTCATAGTGTTGCGGATATGAGGACTGTATTTTTTTTGATTGTGTTGTATTGTGGTAAATTGGTGATGAATATTGCTTGAGTCTGCACCTCCTGCCTCCGGAGCTGTGTAAAGGTCAAAAGGGCGTCCCATAATTAGTCCACAAGCATACACGTCAGCCAATCATAGAATACCCCTGTTCGATAGTTATATCTTATTCTGTGTTTTAGGGTAAGGCTGTGTCTCCCATTAATAGAAGTACTCCATTGCACCAAGTGAAAGAGATAGATTCCCTTCATTCCCATTCCCAAAACCTCCATTCCCCCTTTTCGTCGATTGGAAACTACCTCCGCTCCAATTGCCGCCATTGACCACGAGGCAGGGTTGGGGAAGAAAGGCGGGTCCCCACCTCGTCATAGAGGGGAGGAGTGAACCAGCCCTTGCCGACCAACCCAGAACGAGGGGTTGGCTTTAGAGGGCGGAGAGAGAACGTTTTGGGGAGGTTCGCAAAAGGGTCAAGGGTGGGGCGTATATAACCCGAGGCAGAGGCCCCCAGAGGGAGTCGAGGAGGGAGGAGATCAGAAGACAGAAAGGCCTTGAGTTGGACTAAGCAAGAGAGGAAGTTGTTGGACTGGGTGGGACTAAGAAAGAGAGAGAAAGAGTCCTGAAGCTTGTGAGGGAAGGAGAGAGAACCCGTCACACCAACCCCCCACCAGCCGCGTTGGCTCCACCAAGCGTTCACCTCCACCAAGGCTCCACCAAGCGTTCACCTCCACCAAGGCTCCACCAAGCGTTCACCTCCACCAAGGCTCCACCAAGCTCCGTGTTGGCTCCACCAAGCGTTCACCTCCACCAAGGCTCCACCAAGCTCCGCGTTGGCTCCACCAAGCGTTCACCTCCACCAAAGCTCCACCAAGCTCCGCATTGGCTCCACCAAGCGTTCACCTCCAGCCATCCACCTCCTGCGATTCCTGTCATCATTTCCCGTGTCAGTCTGTCTTTTGTTTATTCTGTCCTGGGTTAATTAAGACTGTAGGTAAGCTAGTATTTTCACTGTGTCACCTGCGTCTTATGTGCTGTAAATAAACGTGACTGCTTTCTTTTTGCTTATGTGTGTAAATAGTAAATAAATTTAGTAGTATTTCCAAACCTTTCTTTGCCTTCGTCTTCCTCTTTGCATTCGTCGTTTTAGTCTTTTCCCTCATTGAGCAGCCGCGGTGCGATCCGGCCAACGTTTGGGTGGAATCGGGTTCTAATCGGGGAATAACTGTTCGGTCGCGGTAATACCAACCGCTCGGTCAAAATAACATCTTTAACCGCGTCCGCAACAATTGGTAGTCAGGAGTTGGGATTCGAACCTGGGACTAAATTTATTTAGCCCAAATTTTGGACACCAATTGTGTTATTACCGTAACAATTGGTGTCTGGGAGTGAGATACGGACCCGAAGCGCGCTTAACGCGCTCAAAATTACGAGCTGCTGGAAATTTGTGTTGTTTTACAAAAACCCGAATTTTGAAATCGCGCCATGGCTGGTCAAGGCGATCGGATGCCGGTGGGTGAGCTAGAGATAGACGGGGTGGAATCGACCCAGGACCTCGGGGAAATGTATATGGAGGATGTGGTTGAGGGGGTACCAGACGCGCAAAATGGCGCTCTCGCGCACGAGGTATCAGGAGCGCAAAATGGCGCCTTTGCGCACGCGGTTACAGCGGCACCAAATCTAGCCGCGCCCGTGACCGTAGCAGCGCCGCTGGGGAATTCGGACCTTTTTATGTTACAAATGGGGGCCCTTATGGACAGGCTAGAAGCAAAAATGGATGCTCAGGGTGAGCGAATGGGACAAATGGGGAACCGGATGGATGCTCAGAGTGAGCAAATGAGGGCTCAGAGTGAGCAATTGGGGGTAATGGGGGGCGAAATGGGGGGCAAAATGGGGGGCAAAATGGGGGAACGGCTAGAAGCTAAATTTGAGGGGTTAGACAACGGGATAAAAGAGGTAAAGAATGGGTTAACGGGGGTGGAAAATAGAATGGCTGCCCAGGAGAATCAGTTAGAGGGGGTTAAAAATGGGTTAATGGGGTTAGAAAATAGGATGGAAGACAAATTGCGGGAAATAGGGGAGCAATCCGCCCGGGAAATCGAACAGATGGGGAACCAGATGGAGGAGATGAAAGAGGAGATACGACGAGGTGTGAGTGAGGAGGTCTCGGGGGTACGCAAGGAGGTAAAGCGAGGCGAAAAGCGTATAGAGAAAGAGGTGAGGAATAATACGGCTAAGTTACAAGGGGGAATAGAAGATCTGACGGAGGAGGTGGAACAGCTGACGGAGGGACAGACGGAGTTAGTGGAGCAGGTTCAAAGGAACACTGCGGTACTAGAAGGGTTAAAGGCGACACAAAAAGAAATTTAAAATGACTTAATAGCGACACAGAGGCAATGTCAGATGGTACGTGAGGGACTGACAACGAGGTTGGACGAGGTGACAGAAGTAATGGAGACGAAGGACCGGCAGGTAAGGACACACATAGAAACGGTCAAGGTAGCCTTAGAGGACGAACTTGAGGAGACGCACCGGGAAATAAAAGAGGTGAAGCAAAAATTAAAGGAGGTTTTAGAGGGGGTGAGTGAAATTAAGAAGAGACGGACAGAAACTAAAAGAGAAATCCAGGAGGAGGTGATGGAATTGGTACAAGGTCGGTGCTCAACTCATAATGTGATGCTCACTAACCAAATAAAGAGTTTGCAGGTGGCAGAGGAGGTGCGACGAAGAGGTGCCAAGGTGAATGGCGATATAATCGGAAATGTACATGATGTGAGGGGAGCTTCAGTCGGCTTGGGGGATGTTGTGGACCCGGGTGTTCGTGAGAGGCCATTGGTGAAGTGTGCGACAGGTCTGGTGTGCGAAAAAAGAGGTGTGCGAGAATGTCCGACCATGGGGTGTGTGAGGAAAAAGTGCGCGCCGACCAGTGAGTGTGCTGTCGAGAGTGAGTCGGTCGTAGCGCGTGTGCGAGGGAGCACATGGAAGCGCGTAGTGAGGAGTGTTACAGAGGATGTAACGGAAGCATGCACGCCTGTGGTGAGTGTTACGGAGGAAGTAACGGGAGAGTGTGCGCAAGAGGATGCGCGAGAAAGGTGTGTAACGGACGGGTGCAGGAGGAAAGAGTGCGCCGTCAAAAGTAAGGAAGAATGCACACCTGTGGTGAGTGTTACAGAGGGTGTAACGGGAGAGTGTGCGCAAGAGTGTGCGCGAGAAAGGTGTGTAACGGACAGGTGCATGAGGAAAGAGTGCGCTGTCGAGAGTGAGGGTGAGTGCGTTGTCAAGAGTGGTGGTAAAAGTAGTGAGAGTGACACGGAGCGTGAGTTGGTTGTGACAGGTGAGCGAGGATGTACACCTGGAATGGAAGGATGCACACCTGGAATGGTAGAGCGTGTGTGGGAATGCACACTTGAGTTGGTCGTGAGGCACGTGGTTGGGTGTGCGAGTGAGAGCACACCTGTGATTGTCACAGAGGAGGTGACCGAGGAGGGGGCGCGAAGAGGTGTGTTGGTGAGGTGTGCGAGCGACGAATGTGTGCCAAGGTGTTCGGTGGTCAGGTGTGTGACCAAGTCTGTGAGCGGAATGAGTGTACCGAGGTGTGTAAGGAAAGGTACGAGGAGCATGGGAACAGCTGGGTGTATGAGCAAGGAAGGGGTAGCGTATGCGTGCGAGCATGCAGGTGAGGCATCGACGGTAACCGGGTTAGCGGTTAGAGCGACTTATAGCCGAATCGGGCCCTCAGTGCGTGCCGGGCTTCGCGTGCCGCGAGAACCAGCGGGGATCCGAGCCACGGCGGGTTCGAAAGGACCGCCGTACGCGATCCACGCTGGGCCTCGCTTGGAACGGCCGCATCCGTGCTCCACTAGGCGGAGCGGGCATCCCGATAGGGAGGGTCATCATGGCGACCCCCTTTTGTGGAGAAGTTCCGGCAGGTCGAGATCGGGCAATTGGATGGCTCCGCGCCGAGGTGGTGCGTGGGATCTCGGCACGGGTAAGCCCCCGTCCCTGCACCGAGTGCCGGACGCATCCAGCCGCCGGCACCAAAGAACCCGCATTCATTGCTCGGCTGTACGAAGCCGGGCTGTAGATGTGAATTGGCGCACCGAGAGGATCTTATAAGTAGACGGGTGATGAGGTTAGTGTTTTGGACCCAAAATTAGAAAAAGGAAAAATTTGATGATTGGCAGATGATTGGCAAATTTTTGATTTGTTGGATTTGGACGAGCGAAATTGATAGTAGGACCTCCCCGATGTGGTGGGATGGCAAATCCACCATCCCTCACAGAGCGGGGGGGGGGGGGGGGCAAAGGAGCACTAGCTTATGGGGTTTATGGCAGTGAAAACTAGCCCGGGAGGGTTAGGATATATCGTGTGTAGGGATCTAGCGAAGATGACATTAGGTAACGTTAAGGTTAGTTAGTGACAAGGATACCTGTAGTGGGGACGCAGGTAGATTAGTGTGGATTATAATGACGTGGGAGCGCAATAGTTTAAAGGGGCGACTGGGAAGCGCAAGTTTCAGAGGGGAGTAGTTAGATGAGATGATGCCGTGTGTTTGAGGATTGCACAGGTGTGCAACTGGACAGGTGTGTGGAGCAGTGTATGAGTGAGTGAAGGTGATTGTGTATTGTGCTGACCGAATGGTCCAGGAAGAGGAGGAGGGTGCAGGTGGCACCAGGTGTGATTGCACAGGTGTGCAACAACAGGTGTATGGAGAATGGTTGTGTGAAATACATGGAGTGTGGAGTATATGGAGTATTGGAATGGATGGTCGTGGAGTGAGTATGATGGAAACAATGGAGTGGAGTGGATGGTGCGAAGGTGTGAATGGGGGAAGGATGGACCCCCATCACGAATACCCGGGGCGGGTAGTGTAAGTGTTAGGTAGAGGGTATAGGTAAATTGTGGTTGGATATTGGCATCTGTGGTGCGGGTGGAAGAATGATGATTGAATGGGTGCATTAGTGTTGTGGAAATGGCTGGGCGTGTAGCCTGTTAGTGTGTGTAGTTGGTTTGGGCACTCCACCACTGTGAGGATGTCGGCCAGGTGAGGCCGCAGGTGGGCTCTGGGAGCCGGTAGTAGTTGTTGTGGATGGGGCCCGAGGATCCGGAGGACGGACCCGGGTAGCCCAGTGCCAGAGGGCACCGAGGGGTGACAGAGCCAGGAGGGGCCTTCCCCAGTTAGTTAGGTTAGGGTGAGGAGCTAGGTAAGCTCGGGTGGCAACTGCAGTGGTGGAGGTGTGCAGGTGGGTAGACCTGCTGGGAGAGCTACACGTCGCAGCCCAGAAATTGTGCAAGGGCACCGGGAGATGAATCGGGGGAGTGAGACCCCAAATTGAGAAGCACCACAGTTTGGTCAATGGGAATTGGTTTTTAGAACCCATAGTGTAAGTTGGCCAATGGATTGGCAGGGAGAGACCCCGGGTAGTGTAAAGTGTGTTAATGTCATTTAGAGGATAGTTAGGATAAGGAAGTCTCCTCGCACCATCTGCATCCACTCACCTGAGGTGACAGGTACTCCACACCATGCCATGTTTTGATTATTTTTTACTGTGCAAATGTTTGGAATGTGAGACGCATCATGACGTGGGTGTGACATTGTGCTTGATGTTCCATCTCTTCCTCCTTATGAGGATTGATGATGAATTGGGTAATGGCAAATTTTGGTTAGAGGGATTGTGGTGACGAATTTGGTATAGAGGAAATATGGGGAGACGTGACAGTAGTGACGGATTGGTAATGTGTAGATTTTGTACATATGGGGTAAGGGCAAGGGTAGTGTAGGTGACAGGGGGGTGACGTACGGTAGGGACGAGCTTTCTCACTTCGCTCTCCGTACGCATTTCGCCTTGCATTGCCTTATTGATGTGTACCCTTGTGACCTTACCCCTCGCTCATTTGTCTCTTTTGTCTCCCACATGACCTGTGCGGCATTGGGCGCCGAGGGGAGCGTGCGTGAGTCCTCCATTGTGCGCCTGGAATTCCCAGAACCAGCTGTCTGCATCGATGCACCACATGATGGACCACATGCCTGTGGCCGAGCACCACTGATGGACCCCATGGGTTGGGGCATGGCCCCTCTGCTGGAACTGGCCATGAGGGCCCGAAATATTGCTGGCGGACCTTGGCCACAGGGCACCGATGCCCCACAGGTGAACCACACGTAGTCGGCCCTGTGGGCCATAAATAAAATAAAATAAAAAGGACACATTGGGTGCAAGTTTTAATACAAATAGGCCGCCAGTAAGAACATGAAAGGAAGACATCGGGAAGAACAAATAATAATAACCAGCAGAGGGAGCCGAAGAGCAAGAGACCACCTGCAGGGTTAGGGGTTGTTGGTTTTATTTTCTTGAACAATGGTGACTGCACCAATTGGTGCTTGGGTGTGTATTGGTGCGTTTTTGGGTGCTTTAATGGTGCATTGATGCAGAGCAGACTGTCTCCCCCCCAGAAAGAACAATTACAGGTCCTGGGTTAGTGTTGTAAATAAAAGCAGAGTCATTGTAAATAATGCTCCCCACCGTCAGTGTGTAGTTTGAAGACCATTCCGCAATTCGGTTAACTGTGGGCGTAAGTCTGTTAGGCAGGGTGCAATGGAGCAGCGGGACACATTTATTTATGTTTTAAAAACTGTCGCACTCAGGGTCAGGTTAAAAGTAGAGGGAACTACACCTACGTGTCACACTAAATAAAAAGTTGTAGGCCCGGGATGTGCCTAAGAGGAGGAGGGTGCAGTGTTGCGGATATGAGGACTGTATTTTTTTTGATTGTGTTGTATTGTGGTAAATTGGTGATGAATATTGCTTGAGTCTGCACCTCCTGCCTCCGGAGCTGTGTAAAGGTCAAAAGGGCGTCCCATAATTAGTCCACAAGCATACACGTCAGCCAATCATAGAATACCCCTGTTCGATAGTTATATCTTATTCTGTGTTTTAGGGTAAGGCTGTGTCTCCCATTAATAGAAGTACTCCATTGCACCAAGTGAAAGAGATAGATTCCCTTCATTCCCATTCTCAAAACCTCCATTCCCCCTTTTCGTCGATTGGAAACTACCTCCGCTCCAATTGCCGCCATTGACCACGAGGCAGGGTTGGGGAAGAAAGGCGGGTCCCCACCTCGTCATAGAGGGGAGGAGTGAACCAGCCCTTGCCGACCAACCCAGAACGAGGGGTTGGCTTTAGAGGGCGGAGAGAGAACGTTTTGGGGAGGTTCGCAAAAGGGTCAAGGGTGGGGCGTATATAACCCGAGGCAGAGGCCCCCAGAGGGAGTCGAGGAGGGAGGAGATCAGAAGACAGAAAGGCCTTGAGTTGGACTAAGCAAGAGAGGAAGTTGTTGGACTGGGTGGGACTAAGAAAGAGAGAGAAAGAGTCCTGAAGCTTGTGAGGGAAGGAGAGAGAACCCGTCACACCAACCCCCCACCAGCCGCGTTGGCTCCACCAAGCGTTCACATCCACCAAGGCTCCACCAAGCGTTCACCTCCACCAAGGCTCCACCAAGCTCCGCGTTGGCTCCACCAAGCATTCACCTCCACCAAGGCTCCACCAAGCTCCACGTTGGCTCCACCAAGCGTTCACCTCCACCAAAGCTCCACCAAGCTCCGCGTTGGCTCCACCAAGCGTTCACCTCCAGCCATCGACCTCCTGCGATTCCTGTCATCATTCCCCGCGTGAGTCTGTCTTTTGTTTGTTCTGTCCTGGGTTAATTAAGACTGTAGGTAAGCTAGTATTTTCACTGTGTCACCTGCGTCTTATGTGCTGTAAATAAACGTGACTGCTTTCTTTTTGCTTATGTGTGTAAATAGTAAATAAATTTAGTAGTATTTCCAAACCTTTCTTTGCCTTCGTCTTCCTCTTTGCATTCGTCGTTTTAGTCTTTTCCCTCATTGAGCAGCCGCGGTGCGATCCGGCCAATGTTTGGGTGGAATCGGGTTCTAATCGGGGAATAACTGTTCGGTCGCGGTAATACCAACCACTCGGTCAAAATAACATCTTTAACCGCGTCCGCAACAATATGTTTTATTCCTCTCTCACCTCCCCCCAAGTCCTCCCGATGTCCCTGCTCTCAAATGTTGTGTTTGTGTCCTTCCCCCTCTCTCCCCATCGTGTCTGCCGCTCCCCTTGTTTTTTGTGTTTTGTGTGTCGGTTTGTCTTTTTGTGTGATTAATGTTAGCTCTTTCACGAGCCTCGATCTTGTATACAAAAAAAAAGAAAAAAAAAGTCTATGTCCTCATTTGCATGAAATGGAGAAGCACCAGGCAATGGCACCTTCTCTTAAGTTTCACATACCCAGAAGGATTGGCAATTTACAGATTCCAAATTCCGTGACCATCGATTAATAAATGTCAGTGTGAGGACTCTGGCATCTCTCGCACACCTGCAACATAAGCACAACCGTTTTCACCAGGTTCCAGGACGCCTTACGACCATCCACGATGACGGTGAAGCCCCTCGACTTGCACTTCTCGCTGGGGAGTGAAAGGATGGAGAAGATAATAAAAGCAAGAGCACATGTGATTGTTGAATGGACCCTTTACCAGGATATGAAGGAATGGCGACACTGAGAGGTGAAAACAGCTTTGGATAGAGAGCAGACACAGTTCTCAGCTCAATAAAAGTGAGTGGAAGCGACTAAACTCCGAATCAATTTTCTGCTATTCAGTACATGACCAAAACTATTCACAATGTAATCAATCAGTGTACATGTGCACACAACAGTCAGCGAGTTATGTTGCTATTGCTTGTCAATCAATAACGTATTCAGCGGTATAATCTACAACGGTCAGACAGTTTAACGGTATTTAAATATTTCCTCCGTATATTGAATAATATAACCTTTGAGTAGTAATATCAAAATACTGTAAGCATCTGGTTCATGTGAAATAATCCAGCACGGAAGATTGAAACCCCTGCAAGTTGTGCCACATGAGACACCATTTTTTTTAAATCCCAGGAATGTCCGAGTAGAAAATCGTGTTTTTTCTTCTCAATAAAATAATCTTCATGTCATTGCAAAGAATTGTCGGCTCATCGTCCATTCACTGCTCATGAGTTTCCAACCGTTAAATATGACCGAATATTGATTCCTGGTGTTGGTGTTGGTGTTGGGCCTGGTGTTGGGCTAGCGGCTAGGGTGCCGGCTTAGGATCCTAGGATCCTGGGTTCGAGTCACGGTCGATCGCTGAATTAACGCCAGGGGGGTTGACTCAGCCTGTCATCCTTCCGAGGTCGGCTAATTGAGTACCAGTTCACTGGTAATTCCCTGTTTGTCGTTAAAGGCGGCAAAAAGGGTTGGCGTCAGGAAGGGCATCCGGCCGTAAAACATTGCTTCAAAAAGGGGACCGAAAAACAACAACAACCACGGTTCCCGAAAAAGGCCAACCCCCGCTTTGCGGGGAAAAATGGCCTCTAAAGGTGGTTATATATGTTTATTGATTGGTTGAGGGTAGTGATCCTTTTTGGAGGGCAACACCTCGGGGGTGGGGGGCAGAGGGGAAAGTGGAGCGGGGGGAGCTTGCGGCTGTGAGATGAGGGGCCTGAAAGAAAAGGACTGGGAGACATGGGGCATGTGCGATAGCCTCAACAAGGCTGCGCATCATTTCCCTCGTAGTATGTGCTCCTGCTGTTGCTGCCTGGAACTTTACAACCTTACAGCTCATTCTTAATGTCAGTGTAACTGTGGGCCCTAAGACTCGTTTATTTTGTATCGTCAAGTGTTTATTTATTTATTTATTTATTTATTGTAAAGTCTGTCAGACATTGGTCTCGGTCAGTTCGGTTTATCTAGTCTCATCTTATCTGAATAGGTCATTCTTGTTTCTTTAAGATCACATGCCCTTCTTGTTCTGCATCATGCCGTGCTGGAAAAACCTTTTCACTCCGTTGGGCACTTCCATGGAGAGGGTGAAATTAATTAATCGGGACTACACTAATCCGATAAATATTGGCCTTTTAGAGGCCTCCGAAGGCAGACCGACAGACTTGCTCGCTGCTTGTCTGTGGCAAAATCAGCCTTATGCCGATCATTCGTTGAGGTAATAAATCGGGATTACAGTTTCACACCCGACCAATTAACGGTCGTGGCGAGGACCTGCAAACGCAATATTCTTTTAGGTGAAACACAACTGTTGACATTAAACAGATCAAGTCAAACCAAGTTCACAGAAAAAGCAGAACTCCAACCTCGGAATGCTGAGCAGGTAATTGAGAGTAACACTGATTTCATCCACATTACTGTGGTCAGAGCTGAGTGGGATGGTGAGGATGAGGCCTGAACGGCGGTCTTTTCCACCTGCAAGCACAACCAACAATAATGATAATAATAACAAAATGTATAATAACAACAATACTAAATTGTACTTTTCTTGGACATCCTGCACTTGTGCGCTGTCAGGGAACGTTTGTGGCCAAAGTCTTCCATGAACTGGATGACTAGGCCCAACGTTTGACTCAAAGCGATTTGCCCAGTCATTTAAATACGAGTAATTAGTTCAGGGTGCTGCGATAACTCATCTACTCTTCGCAAAGTACACCACCAGATCTCTAATGTCCACCAAATAATGCTAGCAGACAGGAAACCCGACTTAATGTTCATTCGAGGAATGGCATGCTGTAGGATAGATATAACGTACTGCGTGAGAAGCATTCAGCTCCGGAGTCAAATGCAGATTACATAGGTCAGAGGTAAGTGCAGTACCTCTGCATCTTCCCATCAGATCAAAGGTTCCAATGCAGAGATATTTGGATTTTAATTTATTACATCACTGCTTTAAGATACAAGGAAGACACTTGGACCATACCCAGATATTTTTTTATGTTTGGAGATAATCACTCTCGCTGTTCTCGGTAGTTCCATGTTCACCGGTCTCTCAAAGAGCTCAGCCAATCGCTCAACTTTCACTTTGTCAAATCAAAATGGCAGTGATCAAGAAAAACAAACACCTAAACTGCAAAAAGCATAGGTCACAATTAAATAATCCTGAAAACTATGGAAGTGCCATGACCTTTAGACCTTTGACCTGCTTTGACCTTTGAAAACATCACTTTGACCACATGTCACCATCAGTCAGCACAGCATACAAGGCAGCAAATAAAATGTGAAAACAGGGAAACACACCTGAGAAAAAAGCCAACTTCTTTTTTAAGATCTCAAGCAGTAATGCTTCTTCCATTATGGAAACAAACTTTTGAGGAGTTCCCATGGTAACCTGCAAGGTAAATAGCCAATTACCACTATGTGAACAATTCCAAACTTGAGCAAATGCAAATAACTTTTCAAATAAAAATAAAATAAAAACTAAAAACAAGCAAATCATTGTGCTGATGGCCTTGCCTTGTAAGTTATAAGATTTCAATCCTAAAACCCCTCAAGCCTTTTTATTCTTCTCAAAACAGGACTGAGGTTCATTTGAGAGTGAGATTAAATAGGATAAAAAGAGAACAGTTAGACACAACAAGCAAAGGAACGACGAACAATAAAAGAGAAGTGAGGAGGAAAGGAAACCTTTCCTCTCCTCACCTGTGGCACCAGCTTCCACATAATTTTCAATCTCATTCTTCCCTCCAGGTTTTCAAGACAGACGTTCACTGGTATCTCAGATCATCCCCCATCCAAAACCATGATATTTTCTATCCCATTTAACCCACCTCACCTCTTCCAAATTTCCAGGACGTTTTGTCCTTAACTCTGCTGTCAGAGTTTCCCCATTCTTTCTACTGTTCCTTTTGTTCTGTTGTGTCCTGATCTGTTCTGTGTTCTAGCTCTTCTATTAGCCTTGCCCTTCTATACAAAAGAAAAATAAACTAGAACAATGCGACCGTGTCGCCAATATGCCTCCGCATAGTCCCACAACGGGTAGATGCCCTCGTTCACTGTCCTAAAAATAAACAAGTTTGATTTAAATCCCTTCAGCTGTTTTCAAGTATCACATTTTCACCAGCCATGACAGGTTTCACATCGATCGGTGAAGCGGTTTCAGAGAAGGGATATTTTTAAATATCGGCTTTCAAGCTAATATGGCTGCCATACCACGTGGCATATGACCTTAAAAAAATGTACACTCTGCATATGTATGGGAAGGGGATCACGTTTGTGAAGTTTCATGTTGATCAGATAAGGTTCGTTTTTCTATTCAAGATGGCTGCCAAACCACGTGACCTACAACATCATCAATTTCAAACTATATGCAACAGTGGTGTTAGATGATATTTATAAAATTTTGCATCGATAGGGTAAGTGGTTTCAGAGATATAATTATTTAAAATCTTCCTTCAATCCAATATGGCTGCCACACCATGTGACCAATGATGTTTTCGTGATCATCTTTTAATCGCCATGCCTCGTCAATGACACACGTAAAGTTTCGAGTCAATCGATTTGGTGATTGGGAGAACATTTTTTTGGAGGTTTTAGGTTAAATCCAATATGGCTGCCAAACCATGTGACCTGTGGTCATAAATTTAATATTTCAATACAAATGGGTCATAGATCATGTGCATGCAATTTCAGATTTTTAGGACAAGGAATTCAATTAAAACATTTTTGTCTGGTACACCACTTCACCTATGATGTCATCATTATCATGCTTTTGTTCCCCATTGGGAGCACTTGACAATGTGCCAAGTTTAAATTTTTTCCATTCAGCGGTTTCCGATAAATATTTTTATTATTATTTGCGTTTAATCCAAGATGGCTGCCACACCACGTAACCTATGAAGTCACAATTATGATAAAAACATTCTACATGGGTGTCACTCCTACCCTGAAAGTTTTGTCTCAATTGGACATGTGGTTGCTGAGAAAAACGAGTACGGACGGACGGACGGACAACCCGAAAACATAATGCCTCCAGCCACTTTCGGGGGCGGAGGCATAAAAAGTAAGTCAATGGTGAATGTTACTTTGCAATGTTGAGGAATTTCTTCATCCCTAAACTAGGATGACAAAATCTTTGAGATAGCACCTTCTTCCAGCAATGCTCAGTGCAATTATGCTTAAAATATATGACGATTCTTGAATGACGTTTTCCTCGATAAGTGGACCGGTAGACATGGACCATTTGCTTGGCCACCTCGTTCACCTGATGGTTGACCCTCTCTCTCTCCCCTTCCCCATTTGACCACTTTTCATGAGGACACGTTAAAACTGTGGTTTCTTCATTGAAATCACATTTTTTGGGGATAAAGTTAGGGCTAAGATCACAAATGCAATTCATTAAATCTCAGCAGTGATTGGAGAATGATTCAACGAGTTGGGAAAAAAAAAAATCAGATTGAATGATGGCAGTTATGTTTCAGCCGAGAAGTTTGAAATGCATTTTGTAAAAACTTTACGGAATATGCTTTCCTACGCCATTTGCTGCTTGCTTCTACCACCAAAGTTAAAGTTTAAAGTTGCACAAAGACTCTAAAGAACACCCTGTAAAATATAGCATTGACAATACTGTATAATTGGGTACGAAAGGAAAAACTGGGTACAAAACGCAAATAACACTACAATCACATATCATATGTAAAAATGGAATTCTCCATGGTGCAGTCATGTGATGATATAGTACACCGTATCTGGTTGTCATGCAGGTGAACAGAAAGTGCCACACCTGCAGGACTATACAAGTCTAGTTAGTGACATAATTGTATTTTGGTGAATACTATGGATCCTGGGAAGGAAATATCACATGACAAGCATATATATATATATCAAGGTCTTAGTTAGTGAAGGCTCCTCAATGCGGCAGATGAGATTGCAGCCTGACTCCATGTTCATCAGGAGCTGCAGGCAAGACCGAGGAGGATACGCCACACTGGTACTGTTGGGTACAGAAGCCGTCGTGGAAGAAAGCCCTAACTCTCCCAAAGTGACGTCACGTTATTCAGGGTATGTCTACATGACAGATGATGATCCTATAAAGACCTTGATGTTGACCTCTGTGAAAGTAAGGGTGTCAACGTTACCTTAAGAACAGCAAGATACGCATTGATGCAAGGTGGTCTCAATGGATGTGGAGCTGCTCGAAAACCTTTCCTGACGAGGGGCAACGGGAGGAGTAATGGGAGCTCCACAACCATCGAGACCACTTTGCGTTAGTGCACATCTTACTGTTGTTCATAGAAACGTTGACACCTGTACTTTCAGCTCAGTCATGTACAGATGGATAGACAAACAGAAAGTCAGGTGGATACAGACAAACAAACATGCAGATAGTCAGATAGATAAACAGATAAGCAGTCAAATAGACAAGCAGACAGATAAATAAATAAATAAATAGATGTAAGCATACATGTAGACAGATAAAGACATGCAGACAGTCAATAGGAAAGATATAGATATATAGAGCATGCAGACAGGCAGTCTGTCAGATAGAGACGGTGTTCAGACAGTAATTCATTCATTGTTTAAACAAAAAAGAAGAAGAGACAGATAGACAGGGCATACAATCAATCAGATAGGACATGCAGACAGTAAGTCAGAAATAAAAGGCTTGCAGACAATCACAGTCATAAATCAGATAGACAAGGCATAGAGTCAGAAAGCCAAGGCATGTAGACAGTCAGAAAGACATGGCTAACAGACAATCACAGAAAAAATCAGATAGATAAGGCATGCAGTCAAGAAGACAGATAGACAGGGCATGTAGACATGGTGACAAAGACAGAGAACACAGACAGACGCAGTCAAAAACACAGGTAGACAGGGCATGCAGACACGCAGTCAATAAAAAAACACAAATAGACAATGTATGGAGACAATCCGATATATAGACAGACAATATAGTCATATAATTCAAGCAGATAAGCTGGAAATGCAGTGTAAGCAGACAAAGAGAAAAGACAGGTGGTTTAAAGAGTGCAGAGTAAGTAATTCGATGGATTATGGAGACAAACAAAAAGGCAGAGACCGATCTTACCAGACAAGGGCCTCAACAGTCTGGCAGGGTTAAGAGAGGCGGAGCTTAATTATTTCGTCACCTCTCGTCACCCAACTTGTTCTTGTTGTTGTTGTTATTGTTATTAACCTTGCCACATTATAACTTTCCATTGAAAATGACAAGCTCGATCCTCGCACTTTATAAAATGGAGGATCAAAGCGAAAACGGAATACTAATAATAACATTTCCACGAAGTATAAAATCATTGTAAATGACTAAAAACAGTGAGCTCCCGTTAACCAATAAAAAAAATCACAAATTTAAAATGTTAAAGTGATTCAATCCTTTACAATGAAAGTCAGATAAGAGTTATTTCATGTAAAATGTTTTTATGAGGTAAAAGGGTATACATCGTTTTCCAACACTTTACACAAACAACCACAACACCTCCGGGTTCCCAAACAGTGAATAACAAGAATGACCGCGCTGAAAATCCGGTAAAGGGACGATTGGGAAACGCGCATTTAAAGCACTCTTAAAAGATGAACTACGTGATTTTGAGACATTTAATGTGCTATTAAAAGATTAACTCGACACCTCATCCATGTCACCCTCTGTCATGGTTATATCAGATTGTGCTATTTTTTTTAGTAATTTGCCAAACTTGGTTATACGTAACGTAATGCTTGATTACCTTGTGTTCTGACGTACTTTGCGTTGTGACGTACGTGCGTTCTGACGTACTTTGCGTTCTGGCGGGCGTGATTAAACCTTACTATTATTATTCGACATGTAATTAGATTTTTTGTGGTCCCTCATCGTGAATAACACTCGACCCAAACAAAGCCAATGGAAATCTGACACAACAAACCCGAGCAATGTATAATCAGCAGAGGCCTACAGGTCTAAAGTGTTTGGTCCACCAGAAAACCAAGATGGCAGCTATATCATTATTTTGTCTCGTGCTATATGATGGGTGGAGTCAAGCGACATATGTGGGTGTGGTTCGGCAGCTGTTTGACCAATGGGTGCACATTTCAAAAGTCGACCCGCAACAGCAACCGGAAGCTCTTGTAGACCTGCAACATGTCGCAGGTAAAAATCCAATTATTGTATGTCTTTCGGATAATCACGAGCACGTTGTTCCAGATAATAATAAATTCCAATCGAGGACATGCACGGTGTGGGTATTTAAATGTAGAATCTGAGAAGTGCCTGCAAAAGTTTCTACATACCACTCTATGTTTCCCCTCTAGCAATTAATGATGACAACGACGACAACAAACAAACAACACCAACAAACAACCACCCTTCCTCCCAAAAATAAAAAGAATAAAACGACACATGCTCAGTGAAATTTATTCCTATGGTAAAATGGCTATTTGTCTCGTCCATGAGCATTGGCCTGTGGCCATGGTAAGATGTCTATTTGTCCCACCCATGAGCATTGGCCCGTGGCCATAGTAAGATGGCGATGTCGTGAGGTCAATTTGTTCCATATGGCCATGGCAAGATGGCGATGTCGTGAGGTCAATTTGTTCCATATGGCCATGGCAAGATGTCAATTTGTCCCACCAATGAGCATTGGCCTGTGGTCATGGTAAAATGGCGATGTCGTGAGGTCAATTTGTTTCCAATGGCCATGGTAAGATGTCAATTTGTCCTGTCCATGAGCATTGGCCTGTGGTCATGGTAAGATGTCAATTTGTCCCACCCATGAGCATTGGCCTGTGGTCATAGTAAGATGGTGATGTCGTGAGGTAAATTTGTTCCATATGGCCATGGTAATATGTCTATTTGTCCCGTCCATGAGCATTGGCATGTTTCCATGGTAAGATGGCGATGTCGTGAGGTCAATTTGTTTCTAATGGCCATGGTAAGATGTCAATTTGTCCTGTCCATGAGCATTGGCCTGTGGTCATGGTAAGATGGCGATGTCGTGAGGTCAATTTGTTTTGTATGGCCATGGTAAGATGTCAATTTGTCCTGTCCATGAGCATTGGCCTGTGGCCATGGTGTAATGTGATGCTATGTTAGGGTAGCACCGCTCCCCTGACTACACTTGTCCCCTGCACAGTTGGTGATGGGTAGAAGACCATGTAACAAGCACAGGTTTCTTGTACCAAAATCCTATAGCTTTCATGATTTCAAACGTCATTTTGACATGGAGAAGACCAAGCAGAAGTTTTTGTCATGATGAGGTAGTGAGAGAGCGGCCACCTTTAGTTAAGGGCCAGCAGGTCCGAATATAACCACCACCAGGAACGAGAAAATGGGTTCCTGGTGAGATCGTACAAGAACACGAGCTGCCTCGGTCATACGTGTTCCAAGTAGGCACCCGTTTGTTCCACAGGAATTTCCAACATCTCGGATCTTCAAGCAAGCTGGACAATCACACGGACATTGTGTGGAACCAGATATTTGAAGCTCGGACTACGATGAGCACAACGCTGCTTCCTCCCCTTCTCTTGCCACCGATGATGATCACCATAATGTTTCTCCTTTACCCCCACTGTTGCATTTGATTAACGATCCCGTGAGCCTGTGCTGCCTATACCACTCACTCTTGTAAAACACCCGGACAAACTTAATCTTTAACTTAATTTCTCATTTTGAAGGAGAGGAGATGTAATGTAGTGATATGTTTCTGGTCCATATTTGTGGTTTGGTTCCGTGTTTTGGGAGTGACTATTATGCTTTTCCTCACTATTATGTGACTATTATGCTCAGATGGGATTGACTGTGATCTCGCGAGAGCACGTGACACGTGACCTTACGAATAAAACATTACACTATATGGTGTCAGAAGTGGGATCGATTATTAGAAGCATCGAGTATAAAGTGACACGATTCCTTGTCAAATAACACCGCACTCGACCATTGGGAGGGTGGTACCAGCCCCGATGGTCCGAAGGCCCGATGGTCTGAAGGCCAGATGGTCCGAAACGGTTGAATTCGGACCATAGGGCCTTCGGACCATCGGGCGGACACCTGGGAGGGCACCATCAGAGCTTTTGATGGGAAGGAAGCTGAAGACCCACATTGACCTGTTATATCTGGATGAGTCTGCAAAGGTCCACAGGAGAAGCAGAAGTCCTGGCATGACAGTCACACTAAGGAGATACCTTTTCATGTAGTCCGGCAGCTAAGCTAAATATAGCATAACAATTATGCATTTTGTGAGGAAAGCACCAAATTTGGCACACTAGTAGAATATCATATTATGAAAAGATCTGGATATTGGGCCATCTCAGATTCAGAGATTTGATTTTTGCAAGAATTGCAGATTTTGCAGATTTGCAAGCTAAGATTGCAACGCCAGGGATGGCCGACTCCTTCCTGCGAGCTGCCCACGTCACCCGCACAAGCAGAGCTCATCAAATCACTGCAGCGGCACTGCACATCCTGCAACACCGTGCGTATGAACGCCACTGTATGACATATGCTGATGATGCAGAAGACCTGCCTGAGTTCGAAGACTGGTGTCACCAGAGAGGAGAAGACATTCCCAACTTTCAGTACTGGGCAACTGTGCTGGAACTAGAGATGTTGGTACTGGTCTACGTGCGTTCTCTGCGGCAGGCTTCATTCACGATGTACCTTGATGCCCTGACGGAACGGGTCCCATGGTTCCAGGCCTTAGACCACACACACTATGCCAGGTGGGTCCCTGTTCACCTGAGGGACATGGTTGCACTCCCAATGAAGCACCCAGATGTAGCCAGAGAATTCAGGGCTGGCAACTTCACTGTACAGAAGATGAAGAAGGTGTTCTCTTCGATCCCAATCGAATCGAAATCTTGCAAAAATCAAATCTCTGAATCTGAGATGGCCCAATATCCAGATCTTTTCATAATATGATAGTCTACTAGTGTGCCAAATTTGGTGTTTTCCTCACAAAATGCACAATTGTTATGCTAAGTTGCCCCACTAATGTGGGATATTGTGTGTAGTGCTCAATTTTGGTAGTGGTAATTGCTGGCTGGGGAGGGACCGTTGTGGAGAAATTTGGTTCGTCTCCTATTGTGAAACTCATGGATGGCCGGAATGTCAGGAGACATGTGCATCATGTGAGACTGTTGACCTCTGATTTAACCGGTGACATATCGGTAACCGGTGATCATGTGAGACTAATACTACCACTACTACTACTATGACTACTACGACTAATAATACAACTACAACGACTACCATGAGCACGACTACGACAACTACCAATACGACTACTACTACTACTACAACTACCACTACGACTACTACTACTACTACTACTACAACTAAAACCACGACTACTACGAGTACGACTACTACAACTACTACCACTACGACTACTACTAATACTACTACAACTAATACTACCACTAATACTACTACGTCTAATACTAATACTACTAATAATCTATATAATAATAGCGTAAGGACTCGACTTTGTTATCCCTTTTACGCCGCACCCAGTGACCCGATGCCCACGGCACTAATGGATTTACGATCTACGAACCGCGCTCTTTGTTTATCATGTACAGCCATACTCGAAAAATCTGAATTAGCCGACGTTGGGGCCCAAAAGCATCCGATTAACTGCCGATACGACGCCATCTTACGATGCCATCGTATTGGCGTCTGCTGGGTGAAGGTGAAGCAAGCCGTCCGCTGATTGGACAGGCGAAGGCGACAGCAAGCCGTCCACTGAGTGGACAATCCCAGAGTGGTGCTATGCCAATTCCTATTACGAATCCATTCATTTTTCAAAAGTATATCGCAGCGTTGTCTTTTAAGTAGATTGCAATAAATACGTTGTTTATATATGCACTCTTCATTCTCATCTTTCTTCCTAACTCTTACTCGGACAAGCAAATCCCCGATGCCATCCATAATGGTACACTCTATCCACACACCACATCCTCCCTTCCGTGGATGTTCCACGGGTTTCGGCTAGTCTATATAATAATAGCGTAAGGACTCGACTTTGTTATCCCTTTTACGCCGCACCCAGTGACCCGATGCCCACGGCACTAATGGATTTACGATCTACGAACCGCGCTCTTTGTTTATCATGTACAGCCATACTCGAAAAATCTGAATTAGCCGACGTTGGGGCCCAAAAGCATCCGATTAACTGCCGATACGACGCCATCTTACGACGCCATCGTATTGTCGTCTGCTGGGTGAAGGCGAAGCAAGCCGTCCACTGATTGGACAGGCAAAGGCAAAAGCAAGCCGTCCACTGAGTGGACAATCCAGTATCCAGCGCATGCATTTGTGCCGGTGTCGGCGATCGTTGTTCATATACGCTCTCTTCATTCTCATCTTTCTTCCTACCTCTTACTCGGACAAGCAAATCCCCGAAGCCATCCATAATGGTACTGTAGCACGCGGTGCTACGTGCGCGACTTGCTACCAAGGAGGAAGCGGACAACGCGGTAAGTTTATAGTTCTTTATTCCAAAGAGGTCACTGTAGCACTGGCGCGCTCCGGGCTGCGCGCCCGGTGTATATCCTGAGGCCACGCCAACCCCTCGGGCGTGGCCGCCGCCACCTTGGTGCACGGAATGATGTCACCACGCCAGTGGGCTTTCGTGTACGCCACACGCGCCCCCCCCAGAATTCCCGCGCACCTGGAGGGCCAGTTTGCGGGGCAAACGGATGACCCAGCCGAAGCGCCCTCTGGCGACCGGCGGCATCCGGGGTGCAGGGATGCCAGGTAGGATGTCCCCGGCTGTACCAGGGATGGGTGCCGAACCGGGGGGCGGCGTGCCTGCGGTGCTGGGCGGTGCCGGGGGTCCGCCCGCAGGGGGGCGGCCCCGACGCGGGGGCCGAGCCACCGGCGGTGGGTGGTCCACGTCAAGGTGGGCCGGCTTGAGGCGGTCTATGGAGACCCGGTCAGGAGTGCCGCCGATGTCCAGGGTGAAATGTTTCACCCCGGTCTCCAGCACGCGGAAAGGCCCGTCGTACGGGGGCCGCAGTGGTGTCCGGTGGGCGTCGTGCCGGATGAAGACGTACTCCGCGGTGCGAAGCTCCGGGGCGACGTGTGTAGGAGGGTGCCCGTGGTGCGCCGTCGGCACCGGGGCGAACCTCTGGGCGGTCTCCTGCAGCGCAGAACGCTCCTGCGCCGCGGACCAAGGTGCCGTGGGGTCGGGGAGGAACTCGCCCGGCACCCGCAGCGGTTGTCCAAAGACCAACTCCGCCGCGGATGCGCGCAGGTCCTCCTTGGGTGCCGTCCGGAGGCCCAGCAGGACCCAGGGGAGCCTGTCGAACCAGCCGCCGTCGCGGAGGGTGGCCCGGAGCGCGGCCTTCAACGAGCGGTGGAATCGCTTGCACAGGCCGTTGGCCTGGGGGTGGTAGGCCGTGGTTCGGTGCAGCTGGACTCCCAGCCCCCGCGCGACCACGGCCCAGAGCTCCGAGGTGAACTGGGGGCCGCGGTCGGACGAGATGTCCGAGGGGGCGCCGAACCGGGCGACCCAGGTGGCGATGAATGCCTGCGCGACGTCTGCCGCCGTCGTCGCCGCCAAAGGCACGGCCTCCGGCCACCGGGTGGTGCGGTCCACCATGGTAAGGACATGGGTGAAACCCCGCGACGGGGGCAGAGGTCCCACTAGGTCCATGTGCACGTGGTCGAACCGACGTTCCGGCACCGTAAACGGGGCCAAGGGGGCCTGGGTGTGCCGGTGCACCTTCGCGCGCTGGCACGCGAGGCACGTCCTGGTCCAACCGCGGACGGCCTTCCGGAGGCCATGCCAGACAAACTTGTCGGCGACCAACCTCTGGGAGGCCTTCGTGCCCGGGTGGGACAGGCTGTGGATGGCGTCAAAAACCTGGCGCTGCCAGCCTGCGGGCACGATGGGGCGAGGCCGCCCGAGGGAGACGTCGCAAACGAGGGCCGTGCCCGCACCGTCGAAGGGCACCTCGGTGATGCGGAGGCCCGTGACGGCGGTCCGCAAGGCCTGGACTCCGGGGTCGGCGGCCTGGTCCGCCGCCATCCGGGCATAGTCGATGCCAAGGTGGACTGCGTGGGCGACGGCCCGGGAAAGGCAGTCGGCCACCGGGTTGTCCTTTCCCGCGACGTGTCGGATGTCCGTCGTGTACTCGGATACGGCCGCGAGGTGACGCTGTTGCCGGGCCGACCACGGCTCGGCGACCTTGCCCATCGCAAAAACCAGCGGCTTGTGGTCGACGAAGGCCGTGAACGCACGGCCCTCGAGCAGATGGCGGAAGTGCCTGACCGCCAGGTGGAGCCCGACCAACTCGCGGTCGAAGGTACTGTACCGGCGTTCGGGCGGGCGAAGCTGCCGGCTGAAGAACGCCAGCGGTTGCCAAGGACCACTCACCCATTGCTCGTGCACCGCGCCCACCGCGTAGTCCGAGGCGTCGGTGGTGAGGGCGATCGGTGCATCGGGCGCCGGGTGCGCGAGCATTGTGGCGTTGGCCAAGGCGAGCTTCGCACCCGAGAACGCCGCGTCCATCTGCTCGGTCCAGGTAACGTCACCTTTACCCGGCTTCCCTCGAAGGGCCTCGTGTAAGGGGCGCAGGAGCTGGGTGATGCGGGGCAGGAACCGATGGTAAAAGTTTACCATGCCCAGGAACTCCTGGAGCCCCCTGATCGTGCGGGGGCGCGGAAACCCCTTCACCGCCTCCACCTTGGCCGGTAGGGGGACGGCCCCGTGCCTGGTGACGGGGTGCCCCAAAAAGTCAATTTTAGCGACACCGAACCGGCACTTGGCGGGGTTCACGATCAGGCCGTGCTGGCCCAGACGTTCGAAGAGCGTGCGGAGGTGGCGAAGGTGCTCTTCGCGGGACACGCTGGTGACGAGGATGTCGTCCAGGTAGACGTACAAAAAATCCAAGCCGCGCAAGACGCTGTCCATGAGGCGCTGGAACGCCTGAGCCGCATTTTTCAAACCGAAGGGCATCCGAAGAAATTCGAAAAGCCCGAACGGCGTGATGACAGCCGTCTTCGGGATGTCCTCCGGCCTGACAGGGACCTGATGGTAGCCGCGTACGAGGTCCACCTTTGAAAAGAAGGACATCCCCGCCAACCGGGCGGAGAAGTCCTGGATGTGGGGGACGGGGTAGCGGTCGGGGGTGGTGGCGTCGTTGAGGCGCCGGTAGTCCCCGCACTGTCGCCATCCCCCGCCGGGCTTGGGCACGATGTGGAGCGGCGACGCCCACGCGCTCTCCGAGCGCCGCACGATGCCGAGCCGCTCCAGCATAGCGAACTCCGCTTTAGCTACGGCGAGCTTCGTCGGCTCGAGGCGGCGTGCCCGGGCGTAGATCGGTGGCCCGGCGGTGGGGATGTGATGTTCCACCCCGTGCTTGACGGTCCCCGCCGAGAAGGTGGGCCGCGTGAGGGCCGGGAAACCCGCGAGGAGGCGGGCGAATTCGTCCGCTGCCGGAAGCATACAGATGAACCTGGCCGGAACGGAACCGCTCAGCAAGCCGCTCGGCGAGCCGCTCTATGAGCTGCTCAACAAGGCGGGCAGCGCACACGCGAGCGAGCTGAACGTCTCAGCCTGGACAAGCCTTCTGCGCTTTACATCGACCAGTAATCCATTAGCACATAAGAAGTCCTCGCCGAGCAGTGCCATGGGCACGTCGGCCGTAACGAACGACCAACGGAAAACCTGACCTCCGAACCGCAGGGAGAGACAGCGTTTTCCGTACGTGCGTATAGATGTACCATTGGCCGCAAGCAGCGTGGGACCTCGGCCCGCGGTGTGCTTGTCGGACGTACCGGCAGGAACGACACTCACCTGCGCCCCCGTGTCGCACAGGTAACGGCGCCCGGACAAGGTGTCCGTTATATACAGAAGGCTGTTTGAATTGCCGACGCTCACCGTTGCCACCGAGCACCGGCTCGCCCGTTTCCCGACCTGCCGAATGAGCACGGCGGGCGACACTGCCGAGCCTCGTGGCCGAACTTGGCGTGGAAGAAACACCAGGCAGGCAGCTGCGGCGTCGGAGGCCACGGTTTTCTTCGCGGCGGCGGCGGTGGTGGTGGGCGGGGCGTGATGGCGGACACGAGGTGCGGTGCATCGGGGAAAGCCTCGGGAGCCTCGGGAGCGGCAACCGCACCAAGACTCGCCTGCGTGTCCAAAGCCGCGTAGTATTTGTCAGCCTCAGCAGCGAGCGCACGGGGTTCCGTTAATGCGGAACCAGCCAAAGCGAGGCAGACTCGTGCCGGCAGCTGGCGTCGAAACAACGCCCGGAATAGAGCGTTCGGGGTTTCGTCACCCATGAGCGCTAGCATATGGTCCATACGGACCGACGGTCGCGTGTCCCCGATCTCGGGGAGGTCCAAGAGGCGATCGGCCCGTGCGTCCACCGTAAGGCCGAACGTGGCGAGGAGGAGACGCTTGACCGCCTCGTACTTGCCGTCGGCAGGTGGATCGCTTTGGACCGATACGACGCGGGTGGCCGTGCCGGGCCCGAGGGCGGCGACCACGTGGCAGTACATGGTCTCGTCCACCGTGATGCCTCGAAGTCGGAACTGGGCTTCCGCCTGCAGGAACCAAACTTCGGCTTGTGACTCCCAGAATTCGGGGAGCTTGATGGAGACCGCGTTGGTAGCCATTGTTGCGGCGGTTTCGGGTAGTCAGCGACGGCTGACTCGAATGTCGGAGGTCACCAATGTAGCATGCGGTGCTACGCGTGCGACTTGCTACCAAGGAGGAAGCGGACAACGCGGTAAGTTTATAGTTCTCTATTCCAAAGAGGTCACTGTAGCACTGGCGCGCTCCGGGCTGCGCGCCCGGTGTATATCCTGAGGCCACGCCTACCCCTCGGGCGTGGCCGCCGCCCACTTGGTGCGCGGAATGATGTCACCATGCCAGTGGGCTTTCGTGTACGCCACAGTACACTCTATCCATACACCACATCCTCCCTTCCGTGGATGTTCCACGGGTTTCGGGCTCGGCTCGTACTACTACTAGCACTAATACCACAGTTGGGCGGTCCGCTTCGAAAGTCCGCTTATCCGCTTATCCGCTGCAGCGGACTAACGTTTTCGAAGCGGATAAGCGAATCGGAACAACCCCCGGAAACCGAAGCGGATAAGCGTAAGCGGACTACCGAAAAATGAAAGCACATCGCGATTCGCCAAATCAGCTGTTAGCCTGAGCCGTTACTCTAGAATTGTGAATATTTATTTAAGTGAATAATAAGTGAAAACTGAATATTTTATTGGACGCTAGAGCGGCAATAACGTCAAGATGGAGAGATTTCTGACTCTGCCTCGGTCGAGCGCGTGTTCAGCTACGGGTCGGACATCCTCAGGCCTAAGAGGTCGGCCCTGGCTGCACCGAACTTCGAGGCCCTCGTCTTCATGAAGGGCAACCTCCAAATCCTCAAGAAGGCCCACGAGGTGGAGGAGGAAGACGAGGACTAGTCAACAGACTGCTAGTCTGTTGACTAGTAGACTCTCTTGTCAAAGAAAGGACGGGCAAATTGATTTTTCTTTAATGTAACTTGCATATATTAAAATTATATTTAAATTAACTGTAGAGTCGAGTAGAGTCGAGTGGAAAACTTTATTTCAATAAATTTTGAATAAATTTTATTTAAATAAAAATGTATATTTTTGATCTTAAAAGCTTTGTTTGTCTTTGTAGTAGTTAGAAATGGCTATTTAGGCTTAAAAAGCATTAAATTCCCTTTAGAAACGTCAAAAATCGCTTTAAAAACGTCGAAGCGCTTTTAAAAAATTGAATCGAAGCGGATAAGCGGTAAGCGGACTAAGATTTTCGGCCGCTGAAGCGGATAAGCGAATCGGACTACACGGGCTGGCGGAGCGGATAAGCGGTAAGCGGACTTAAAATTTTCCGAATCGCGCCCACCTTTAACTAATACTACTAATAATACTGCTACTCCTACTAATGCTACTACTACTACCACTAATACTACTACTAATAATACTTATACTCCTATTACTACCCCTACCACAACCTTATTATAATTATATTGCAAGTTTAAGGTTGTCCCTGAAATGGTCATTAAACAACAATTACAATATTACCGGAAGAAGACTATGGCGGACGCGGATTTCTGCTCGGCGCAGCTGCCAGATCTATTACCGTTATATTACAAGAGGCTTTTCCCTTTTGGTCGCTTCTTCAAGTGGCTCAACTACGGCGGCGGTAATCGATAGTCCAGCACAGTGACGGTTTAAACTGGAGTATGAAGGAGTAAAGTTAGTGGTGTTTTCGCCATTTCATTTTCCCGCGCGTTGAACGCTTTGTGACCATTGGACGTGCCTCACCATTTGTTTCTTTTTTGAAGCGATGTCGTATTGGATTTTCTTGAATTTTGATCGCAGTCGTAAATTAATAAATGTTTTAATGACAATAGCTTTACAATACAAAATAATTTTTTTTATAGCGCACTTTAGTTTAATACACCGCCTGAACTAAAATCCGACTCTGTGGAACGATATAAAGTAACATGGTAATAAAACGACTCATTTTAATATCGACAGAGGGGATTCTCAAATAGAGTACAGTATTGTATTGTACTGTACTCTACTCTATTGTACTCGTCTTTGCATTGTCCAGTAGGCCGGGTTGGGTGTGCGTGCGTGTGTCCGTCTCCAACTGAACGTGTTGATCTCCATTCTTACCCGACTGCATACACAGTAACTTGTTTCAATCCTGGCACTTTGTAGGCAGTGTGACGTCATGGAGTGCGCTATCCTTTGGAGATTGTTAAGCCGGTTGGCCTGTCTGCACTCACTTATGCACGTTAAAGGTCTCTAAGATATATTTTTGAAAGGAGTAGGCCGTTGTGTGCTGAACTTCACCCCCTACGTGGATTGTCATTGAGGTTCTCCCCATTATCATATCCAATGTGAGTTGAGGCGGTGCTCCTCCTGTGTGGACTTAGGGACTGCTCACCGTCCCAACCCCAACGTGAACTGCATCTCTCACCCCTTCTCCTTCTCCCTGCCCCGCCCCTACGTGGACCTATGAACTGAATCCCCTCTCACGTGGAGCGAAGCACTCCCTCCCCCACCATTATGGCCTACCCCAACTCCCCCACCCCCACCCACCCAGCCACCCCTCCCATACCCACCCAGTCACCCCTCCCATACCCACCCAGCCACCCCTCCCATGCCCACCCAGCCACCCCTCCCATAGCCACCCACCCAGCCAGCCACCCCACCCATACCCACCCAGCCCACCCCTCCCATACCCACCCAGCCACCCCTCCCATACCCACCCAGCCACCTCTCCCATACCCACCCAGCCATGCCTCCCCTCCCATGCCTCCCCCCCAACCATTTTTCTTTCTTCCGCCATATGTATTATGGAGATGGATCCAAGAAAGTTTTTGATTGTATAGTGATGTTTCTTAAGATTCTCGAAATACTTGGGTTAAGGATTACTATATGATTAGGTAATTTGATACACGAGCCGCTGATTATATTATGTATTCGGCTGCTCGGCTGCATCATTTTTCTGGGGGCGCGGCTGTGCCACTGATGCAATGCCCCCTTACCAGCTAGCTGGTACTCATTTTGCCAACCTCAGAAGGATGACAGGCTGAGTGACCACCTGGTGTGTTAATTCAACGGCACGACAGGGACTTGAACTCAAGAAAGACCCTAGGATCTTAAGTAAGCCACCTTAACTGTTAAGCCAACGTCAGGCATACACACTGCTGATAATAAACTGGGCTATCCCAAATTATGCAGAGCAACTATTGATGAAGATGGATATAAAGCACAGATTCTTATTTAGAATCGCATTCGTCTCCCATTGAACAAAATACCTGCTTAAAATATTCTTTCTGCTCAAAACTGCCATTAATACCAAAGCGACACCACAATTGGAAGATTACTTTCATACATTTAACTCGGGTTGACCCTTTAACTGTCTTTACAAGACCGAGGCTTATGGAGGAGTGAGGTGATGGAGGGAGCGAACTGACGGTGGGCCAACTTTTGGACACAGTAAGTAATGGAATGAATGGATAGGAAGCAGCAACCCTGAAAGTTAAAGGTTTGGTTTTGGAAGGGTTCATGGATGTAAAATATGGTGGTAGGGGATGGTAGGGATGGGGGATGTCATGAGCAACACCTGCTTGTATCCCTTGAGGGAGGGATGGATTGAACAGCCTCAGGAAGGATGCATTCCACAATAGGAGTTGAGGTGTGCACTACTAAGCCTTGATTTAGGCTTTGGGGAATTTAATCTAGAGGGGGTTACTGGAAGAACATGTGGTTCATAGAGGAGCCTGGGAGTGTCGGAGGAATTGGAGAGCAACGGGAATGGTATCGGAAGAGACGTTGAAAAAACAGAGAGACCGCTGACCTGTCTGCGATGTGAAAGCAACAGACCTTGGAGATTCCAGTAATGTTGAGAGCTTTAGATTCCACAGAATACAGGAGAGACATGTGATGCTGGAGCCCTACCCCATGGTGGAGAGCAGTATGCCATTGAGCTTTGGACAAACGCCTTGTACACTGTGAGTAGCTTTGATCTTCCAAGAAAAGACTTTGATCGACAGAGGATACCCAGTGTGTCACTTGTGGTGGCCAGCTTTGCTCGTTTGTCGGCCCAAGAGAGGTCAAGAGACTGAACTTCTTCCAGTGGTTAAATTTGGAAATTGATTGGTGGGTTTGTTTAACCCTGGGTATGGGATAGCCCAGTTTATTTATCAGGTGCACAACATTCCATAAACTTTAGGAATATAGTAAAACAGGCTGTTAAAGTGTTAATGACTTTAAAAGAGCATTTGATTGGCATGTCGGGTGTATAAATGTTATATTTTCAAGTGTTTGTGCGTTTGTTTGTGTGTTTGTTTGTACGTTATTCCTTCACGGCCGAACAATAACACCTAGTGCCCCCAAATTTTGGGTGTAGGTAAGTCAGACCCTGGGCAAGGTTTTACGCAACATACGTCGCTTTATATCCGTTTTAAGGCCACCAAAGGTCGTTATGAAGTGTATATTGGGATGTGGGACCAGGCAGTGCTCCTGTCAGGCCACAGGCAAAAAGTAACCACCACAAGGCCAATAACTCTATAATTCTTTTCCAGTTTAAATTTTCAATGTCACTCAGCCGGGCAGCGCCAGGTATCCCTGGCTCGTAATCAATATTTAGTGTCATGGTTTCATTATTTACTTTCTGAACGTATTAAAACAAAAAATTGGATTTCAAGAAATGCTGCATACTTTTTGCAGTGAAGAAGAACTACTTCCAGAGACGCGAGTTCTCTTTCACGTTGAAGGATGACATTTACGTCCGGTACCAGTCATTCCAAAGTGCAAACGAGATGGAAAAGGAGGTCCACAAGGCTATCCCTTATAAGATGGACATTGGTGCTGTTTTCTCCCACAGAGTGAGTATCCTCGTTTAAACTGTATGTTCATTATGCCTCATTAAAGGTGTGTGTTCACCACTTTCTACTCGTTATTTGGTGGTTGCATTGTCTCGTGTTGACGTTTCTCTCGTACAGCCCAACCAGCGCCACTGTGTGAAGCCGTCGGCCTTCCAGGCGCAAGAGAAGGAGCTCGTGTTTGACATCGACATGACAGATTACGACGATGTCCGTACCTGTTGCAGGTGAGGTTTGCACAACAGTAGGAAAAGGTTGTTCGGTCAAAAAATGTTGATAACACTTAACATCTTACGTTCAGCTAACGTCGATAAAAGTCATGAAATCCTGTCATGAGATTGGACTCATTGAAGGGACTGATTCGTTTTGTTTTAATTTGATTAATCCACTGGATTTGTTCATTCGGTTCATCACTTTGTGTGAAACTTGTGGCTGAATGTTGGCATAATGCTGGTAACATAGCAGTGCCACTGATGCAGTGCCCCTTCTGCTTAGGGCAGGAATTTGGAATTTGGTCTTGGTGCCGGCGATGGCTCGCGTACTCTTGGTAAAGAACACCTTTAATGTACCTTTAATGTACACTTGACTAATGCCGGCTGATGGAAAGCCAGCTTAACATCCATCCGTGGGATGGCACAAACATTGGTGAATCACCCTATCTGTGAAGCACCTGGATGACAAATTATAGCTGGGTCAGGATTCAAACCAGGATGGCAGCTTCTAGGCGAGTGTACGTACTTCTAGGCCATCCTGTCAGCCTTTGCATTTGGTTGATAAATACAAGATTTGATTTTACAATTTGATGAGTACAAAACTTTTTAATCATTTGTTTTGGAGTTTGCACCAGTTGTTTCCATTTATCTAGCTTTACATCCTTACTATAATTCATGGACTGGTGTGTGTTTGCTTGTTTGTTTGTCACGCTACCCCTCCTGCAGTTCTGGACCGATTATATCACGACTTGCTGTATAGGATCAGCATGAATTCGATTTGTGCATAGGGGTGTTTTTGTCCCCCGTCGCACCGCGGAGTGAAAGGGGGACTATGGTTTTCCCCTCCGTCCGTGTGTGCGTGCGGGCGGGCGGGCGGGCGTGCGTGCGTGCGTGCGTCCGTGCATGCGTGCGTAAGCGAAGGACCGAATTCTAATTTGGTGTGTGGGTGCAACCCACGTCAAAATCCAAGATGGCCGTCGCCATGTATGTCTGACGCCATGTATGTCTGAACCTTGTGAGCGGAATATCTTGAAAAATAAGCGAAGTACCAACTTCTAATTTGGTGTGTGGGTGTATCTAAGCATAAGGAAGTACGCTAATGAAAATTGGGTTGCCACGTCAAAATCCAAGATGGCCGCCTTGAGTCTTCCACTTTGTCAACGCACATCACTTCAACGACGGGGGACCTCGGCGTAACGCTTGTTGTTGTTATTTTCGACACCAAATACGGCATTACACACCGCTCAAATAAAGGGATGTGTTTACTGATATTGAATTGAAACTTGGTCGGGGACATTTATTGCAAAGCGATTCTCCCTCTTGTTCTATTTTGTTCCAGATATGGACATCCCTCCCTTCCATTGGTGTTTTCGCTAAATGCATGTTCAGGTTTTTAAATAGTTAAACTGGCCGCTGACTCTTTCCATTTATTACAGATTGGCTGACATTTGTGCAAACTGTTGGCCCCTCATGACGCTCGCCATGCGAGTAATCGACCGAGCACTCAGAGGTTGGTCATTTCTTTTTCATTATGTGTTCATTATTCATAAAGAAGCTTGGCACCTTTTGCTAAGAGAATTTCTTTGTTGTCCCCTTCGTGACCTTGCATGAAAGGTTCAACTACAGGAAGTGAAAGGATTTTTAAGTGCTCAGCATGGTAAATAAAGAGAAGGTTGGAATGAATGGGCTGTTTTAGGGAAGAGGAGGATTCTGGGTCTCTTCCTTTTGCTTTAAAGGATACTAATAAGAGGTACAAGAATTATAAACCACCTCATTTGCTTTTCTCACTTACAGATGGTTCTCTGTGTTTTTAATCAAATCATTTCCAATCATTACTTATTCTACCAGCCCCCTCCAACCCCCTATTCCCACCAATACCATTCGCACTTTTGTTTTTGGCTTTAACACTATTATTTTTCCCGTGTATGTTTCATTCAGAGGACTTTGGGTTTAAACACCGGTTGTGGGTGTATTCGGGCCGTCGAGGTGTGCACTGTTGGGTATGTGATGAAACTGCTCGTGAGCTTTCACAAGCTGCTCGTTCCGCTATTGCTGAATACCTCAGTCTGGTTAAGGTGAGATAAATTTAAAAAGGACTGATGGTTGCTCACACTAAAAATGGTGCAAAATGGCTAATGTTCCTTAAGAGTTGAAGTGCCTCTTGCTCGTCCGACTTTGATGATCTCTCCAGCACAGTAGAAAACGTTTGTTAATAGCATGCTCACTGTTATATGTTTGTTACATGCATGTTATATGTTCTGGGGTTGATCCCCTTTGGGCTGGACCTGACAAAAACGTGAGGTGCCTGCCCTTTTTGGAGCTTCCTTTCTTTTAGAAGAAAGTAAAATCTGGAAGTTTTTTTTATTGCTATTGTTATTATTATCCGTTAAATCATACTAAAATACGCAATTTAGCATCTCTCTCTGTCTGTCTGTCTATCTGTCTGCTGATTTTTTGACCACAATACATTTGATTGTTACTTATCCAATCTCAACCAAACTTGACAGGATGACTAAGGGTTACACAATGAAGCTTGTAGCGCATTCATTTGCCCCCCTCCCCATGGGGATTTTCGCCCCCGAGCAGGTTTTCCCTGCCATTACCGTCAATGGGGTTGCATGTTGAGGTGTATATCAATGTTAAGTTAGCTTTATCATGGCGTTTTTCCAAGGCCGCTTCTCTTAACAAAACTAACGATCGTAGCATAATATTAATCTTATTACAAAACAATATTAATACTGTTACGGATCTCCAACGTCGGCTCTCCCCTTATCAAGGGGGGGTTAATCCCCTTGTCCTTTTATCTGGCCAACGCGAGTCCTGGAAGTTATAACGTCCTTCCCGGTGCGGCGTTAGGTAGGGTTTGTTAGGCCTAGGGATTCGCTACTACCTAATTGCTAACGCCGACCGGAAACGAGGTAATAACTCCCGCTCGAATCATGGATATGGATGGAATATGCCGAGCGGATAGCAATCCACGGTCCGAGCTGTTAACAGGTGACTAGACCCGATTCGAAGCGGTTGCGTGCCACGCTTACCCAATTAGAGAAAAGACGGATGCGATCGGATAAGAGGAAACCAGAAAGAACAAGGCAATTTATTACAAATGTGCAGAAAGAAGAGGAAACGAAAGAAATGTACAAGATAGAAAGAGGAAGGAGAAGTACACAGGGCAGTCTTAATTACAGGCTTAACTTATTCCCTGGACAAACGGGCCTGTCTCACACACACAGACACTCATACGGGGATTGTAGAGTAACAGGTTGATGGTCACCAGCGCCTCTAGGCTCCAGTCCGGCTCCGGCCCAGGCTCCGGTCCAGCGGACGAAACCCGGCAGGCAGCTCTGCATGTAGCATGACGCGAACGGACAGTTATAATGACGGGGGGGGGGGGGGGTGGGTGGGGGGAAGGCTGGTACTAGCGTACGTAATAGGCGCACGACCTGCGCCAAACGCCCCCTCTCCAATGTCCTGCTTTGAACTCCCAATGCCAGTGAGCCCTCTTTGATCAAGCGCATATACTCTCGAGTTCTTCGTAATCACGACAGTCCTTGGCAGTCCTCTCACAAGTGCATATATTCTCGAGCTCTTCGTAATCAGCGCCAACGAGTAAGTCCCCTTAAATGTGCGCTCTCCCAATAAGTCCTCTTACCAAGCGCGCTTCCAACCAGTCCTGTAAATGTGCTCTCTCCCAATAAGTCCTGTAAAAGGGCTTTGTGCTCGTGCTTTTATAATCCAGCCAGCGATCGCTCCGCAAGCCCAAAAGCCACGCCTGTCAGGCGATGTCACTCCAGCCCTGGTTGGCTGGTTATCGTGGCCACACCTTCTCCCTGGCGCTCCGCCCCCTTTTTCCGGGCCTCACCTCGTGGCTTATGGCGGCGTTTGGGCGGAAGCCCAGCGAGGTTGTGAATGCTGCTGGCAAGGCGCGTAACAAATTGGGAGGGCCGTGGGGTACAGACTGTGGGGCGCGTAATGGCGTCGCTTGGAGAGGGAGGCTGCAAAATGGATGGAATGAACGCAAGGGGGCCTATTCTTATTTGATTGACACAACGCCGATTCAACTATTGGGAATAGCCTTATCTAACACATATTATGAAATAACTGATGGCCTATGGTGACCTACGTGTTGCTTGTGGCCTATCTATGGGGTGCTACCTTTAACCTTTAATGATGTGATATTTATTTACAAGTGTGGGTTCTCAAAACCGCAACAATACCAATAATATCCCACCTCCCCAAGGGGTTTTTCCTCCTTGAACAAACATCGAGTTAACGTTTATAAATAGCTTATCATGGCGTTTTCGTGGGAGCAACAGCCTCTACCAGAGGAAAAAATATTATAAACCACAAACAAGTATGATTAGCTTTTTTAACAGTCGCCAATGCTGTTTATAACACAAAATGAAGAAATTTGGAGGAATCCCGACATCCGTGAGGTAAGTTTTACTTACAGAACTGAGCGAAGATGTAATAATAATAATAATAATACATTTATTTTATATAGCACTTTTCAAGAAGCCCAAAGACGCTTTGACAGTACAAAAAACAAGTGCAAAAAGATAAAAATCAATAGGTAAATAATCAAAGCAAAAGGAAGGAGAAGAGATAGTCAGGGGTTAAATGCTGTGGGTTAAATGTTGAATGCAGTGTTGAACAAGTGGGTCTTGAGTGATGTTTTGAATGTGGTGAGTGAGGAGGAGTCTCTGATGGTGTGAGGTAGTGAGTTCCAGAGGGTGGGAGCAGCGATGGAGAAGGCCCTGTCCCCCCAGGATCTGAATTTGGTCCGGATGGGGGGGGGGTCAGGAGGTTGGTACCAGCAGAGTGGAGGTGGCGGGTGGGAGTGTGTCTGGAGAGGAGGTCAGCCAGGTAGGATGGGGCCAGGTTATGGAGGGAATCTTATGGAGGTTATGGATGGGGCCAGGTTATGGAAATTGTTACGGAATCCAACGTCGGCCTTCCCCACTTACCAAGGGGGGATTAGTCCCCTCACTTATATGACTGACCGACGTGGTCCTGGGGGTATGACGTCATGCCCGGTCAGCACTGGGTAGGGTATTAGGCCCAACCGTCCTATGACCTAAATACCAGCACCTACCGGTACGCGAGGAAATACTCCCCCGCCCACGGTCGCAGCGTAATGGACTAGTTGCGCCGAGCGAAGCGAACTGCACCGTGAGCCGGTTACCAAGACTGACCCGATTGATCGTCGTCGGCCGAATCGCGCCACGGGCCCTCAATGGGGGAAATCACTAAAGCGACCGAATGTGAAGAAGATCAAGTAGGTCAATAGGAGGATTTTGTACTGGATTCTCTTGGGGATGGGGAGCCAGTGAAGCTTGTAAAGGACGGGGGTGATGTGGTCACGGGTCCGGGAATGGGTGAGTAGACGGGCAGCGGAGTTCTGAATGTATTGGAGTTTATTGGTGATTGTTGAGGGTGAACCATAAAGGAGGCTGTTGCAGTAGTCCAGACGGGAGGTGATGAAGGCGTGGATGAGGGTTTCTGCAGCCGTGGAGGAGAGGGATGGACGGAGACGGGCGATGTTTTTCAGGTGAAAGAAGGCTGTCTTTGTGATCTGTTTAGTATATTTGTCGAAGGAGAGGGTTTGGTCAAAGATGATGCCAAGATTCCGGATGTGAGGGGAGGTGGATACTGGGAAACCGTCGATGTTGAGGGCAAAGTAATGGGTGGATTTGGTGAGCGTTTTTGGGCCAATGATGATTATAGTCAGGCAGATAGGTGTAACAATTGTGGGTTTATATGTACAAGCATGAAATTTGGCACAGTCATAGATAATAGTCTAATGAATAATTCCAGATATGGACCCACCGCGAAAACGTCCTATGGTAGCCGTGGCGGCCATTTTACAAATGGCGGCCATTGACCAGGCTCATGAGCAAAATAATGCTGCTGTGAAGAGTGACGGTGGTGCTGTTGGACTCACTCAAAATCCAAATGCTCTTAGAAGATGGATGGTGGCTGGGCCGGAACTGGTTAGAATGACTACCGAGTTTGAAGCATCCATGGAGGGAAGGAAAATAAGGATTAATCAAGACACACGCCACCATGAGCAAACATATAGTTCACAGGTAATCTTTACTCAACATGTCAAACGTCTGGTTGAAGTAATAGAGGAAATGGGAAACCCCTTCCTAGAAGAGAGTACAGACTTGCTGCGGCTGGACACAAGAGACATTGCTGACCCAACTGTTGTTTCTACTGTTCAACAGGCTGAGGAGATAGGTAAGCAACAGTACAAGACCTTCGTAGCAGACCGTCTACTGGAGCGAACCGTACCTCTTACTGAGCCAATAAAGAAGAATAAACTCCCATTGTTTAGTCGATCGTCTCCAAGAGAGAAATCCAAGACAAGTTTGCAAGTAACTTCGCTAAAGAGTGACTGCTCTTTATTCTCAAGACTCTACATTGCGTCTCAAACACGAGATGGTGATCTTGCAGAATTTTTCCGCCATGAAAACCAAGCATGTCCCCCGTCTTTATCTCAGCTTGGGAAGTTACGACTGGGAACCAAATCGGATCTATTGGTGTGTCTAGAGAGTTGCGCAGAGGTCAGAGGTGATGCTCCAAAACCAGATACTGACGTCACTATCCTTGACGGGGCAGTGTTGGTGAACGTTCTGAAACCAGTTGCTGCCAAAACCTTTGATGATTATGCGCTGAAAGTATTCTTGCCACACTTACAAGGTCACTTGCAAAGAGCCTGTCGTGTGGATATAGTCTGGGACCAGTACCGTGACAACAGCCTGAAATCTCAAGCCAGGGACAAACGTGGGAAAGGCATTCGAAGGAGAGTTGACGGATCCACTGTTCTTCCAGGAAATTGGCAGCAGTTCCTGAGAATTGATGCAAACAAAACAGAACTGTTTGCCTTCTTGACAAAACACATCACACATCTTGTATCAGATAAGCAGATAGTCACCACGGATGGTTCAGATGTGACGTGCATTCCCGCACGCGACACCAGTCATCTTGCCCCATGTGACCATGAGGAGGCTGATACACGAATGATGATACATCTCGCGGATGCAGTCCGTGATGGATTTCAGAAAATTATTCTGCGTACGGTGGATACAGATATAGTGGTATTGGCTGTGGCAGCAACAACCAAACTCAAAATCCAGGAGCTTTGGGTGGCCTTTGGGACAGGCCAGCACTTCAGGTATATTCCAGCACATGAAATTGCAGCATTCCTCGGACCAGATAAGTCACAGGCCCTCCCGTTGTTCCATGCATACACAGGGTGTGACACAGTCTCGTCATTTAATACACGGGGCAAGAATACAGCCTGGGATACCTGGAAAGTATTTGACGAATTGACGCCAGCGTTAGTTCATCTCTCCACAGGGACAGCAGACATCTCTGATGACGTTGTGGCAGTGCTCGAGCGGTTCACCGTTCTTCTCTACGATCGCACCAGCAATCTCGTCAACATAGACGAAGCTCGACAGGCACTCTTCACGAAGAAAGGACAAGCCATGCAAGCTATTCCCCCTACCAGAGGAGCCCTGGTACAACAAATCAAGAGGGCTGTGTACACGGGTGGCCACTGCTGGGGAAACATGCTCAAGGTTGTTATGGATCTGCCCTCACCTGGGGATTGGGGATGGATCGATCCCCACAACTGGAAACCCCTGTGGTCCATGCTTCCTGAAGCCAGCATTTCATCAAGGGAGCTGATTTGTTGTAAATGCAAAAAGGGTTGCAAGGGACGATGCAAGTGCAAACAAGCTAGTTTGAAATGTACCGCTTTGTGCCAGTGTGGTGGAGAAAATTGTGATGTATAAACAAGATCGAACTGGAACTATCTAGTAATATAAGTTACCGTTACAGTGCTTGGTGGGTTAATTGACATTGCTGGCAACACAAATGCAAATTGTGGTCATTTGGAGAATACAATTATCGCATATATGTGTATCTAGAGTCATTTCATTAGAACATAAAGAAGCATTTGTGTCGTCCGGTAAAAAATAATCGCGGTCAAAACGGCGATTTTGTAAAATGGCCGCCATGGCTACCATAGGACGTTTTCGCGGTGGGTCCATATCTGGAATTATTCATTGGATTATTATCTATGACTGTGCCAAATTTCATGCTTGTACGTCTAAACCCACAATTCTTATGATGGATACACCTATCTGCCTGACTATTATTTCAGATTTATCATAGTTAAGTTTGAGGAAGTTGATTTGAAGCCAGGATTTTATTTCGGTGATGCAGTTTGTCAGGATAGAGTGGATGGCGGTGGAGATGGACTTGGTGGAGATGAAAAGCTGGATGTCATCGGCGAAGCAGTGGAATTGGAGACCATGACGGCGGATTAAGTGACCAAGGGGGGACAGGTACAGGATGAAGAGGAGGGGGCCAAGAACTGAACCTTGGGGGACACCTTAGGGGAGGGGAGCAGTGGGGGATTTGTAGTTATTGATGGAGATGAACTGGCGTCTGTCAGAGAGGTATGATTTGATCCAAGAGAGGGCAGTACCGGTAATGTTAAAGGTGGTTTCAAGTCGGGTGAGGAGGATGGTGTGATTGATGGTGTCAAAGGCGGCACTGAGGTCGAGGAGGATGAGAATGTTGATGTTGCCAGCGTCAGAGGAGAGGAGAAGGTCGTTGGTGATTTTGAGGAGAGCAGTTTCAGTACTGTGGTTGGAGCGGAATCCGGATTGGAATGTTTCATACAGGTTATTGGCAGAGAGGTGATGTTTAAGTTGAGTGGCTACAGCGCGTTCCAAAACTTTTGACAGAAAGGGTAGGTTGGAGATGGGTCTGAAGTTATTTAGGGTGTCAGGGTTGAGTCCAGGTTTTTTCAGAATGGGGGTAACAGCAGCAATTTTGAGGGATGGTGGGACGATGCCTGTAGACAGGGAGGAGTTTATTGTTGCAGTGATAAGTGGAGAGAGAGAGCAGGAAGGGAGGCCTTGACAAAGCTGGAGGGGATGGGGTCAAGAGTGCAGGTGGCAGTTTTCATTCCTATGAGGAGCTCAGAGAGGTCAGTAGAGGAGACTGGGGAGAATTGAGACAGGGGTTGGCAGGATAAGGGGGGGCAGGTGGTTTGAGGCGGAGCGGGTGCGGTGGTGGTTAAGCTGTTGTAGATGTTGTCAATTTTGCATTGGAAGAATGAAAGGAAGGAGATGCAGTTGTCTACTGTGAATGACTGGGTGGTGGTGTTCAGGGGGCTGAGGAGTTTGTTTATTGTAGAGAAGAGTGCTTTTGGGTTTCCGGAGCCAGAGTGGATAATTTGAGAGTAGTAGGCAGAGCGGGCGTGGGAGAGGGCAGCTTTGTAGTGTTGTAGGTGGTCCTTGTAGGCTTGGGAGTGAATTGTGAGACCTGTTTTATTGCGGAGTCTTTCAAGTTGGCGAGCACGAGTTTTCATCAGGCGGAGTTCAGGGGTAAACCAGGGAGCAGAATGGGTGAAAGAAACTGTTTTGGTTTTCATAGGCGCAAGCTGGTCGAGGCAGAAGGAGAGAGTGTGGTTGTAGTAGTCAGTGAGGTCAGAAGGGGTGTGGAGGTCAAAGAAAGGGAGAAGTGGACATTTTTTCAGAGAGGGTGGATGAGAATGAGGTAGGTGAAAGAGCGTTTAGCTTACGGAAGTTGATAGTGCGATAATGCCTTGGTGCTGGGGTGGGGATGTTGATGGTCATAGTGATGGCTAAGTGGTCAGAGAGGGTGAGGTCGGAGCCAGAGAGATGGTGCAAAATTAGTCCAGTGGAGCAGACAAGGTCGAGAATGTGACCACGGTTATGGGTAGGAAAGTTGACATGTTGAGTGAGGTTAAAGCAGGTGTGTAAATCAGTGAAGTCAGTGGTTATTGTGGAGTCAGTGGAGTCCATGTGGATATTGAAATCACCGAGGAGGAGGATTGAGGGGGAGAGGGAACAGAGCTGGGTCAGAAAGTAGCAGAAGTCAGACAGGAATGATGGGTGTGGTTTGGGAGGGCGGTAGACGACAGCCATGACTGACTGTGTGTGACCAGAGAGTTTAAAAGCCAGGTGTTCAAATGATGGAGCAGATGAGATGGAGATGAGGCTGGTCTTGATGTCTTGTCGGTGAATTACGGCAATTCCACCACCTCGGCCCTCCGAGCGTGGTTTATTGATGTAAGAATATCCATTGGGTGTAGTGAGGTTGAGTGAGAAGTAGTCCAGAGGTTGTTGCCAGGTTTCAGTGAGACAGAGAAAGTCCAGTTTATTGTCCAGAAAGAAAGTCAAGTTTATTATCCAGAATGTAGTCGTTCAGGATGAGGCTTTTGTTGTTGAGGGACCGGGTATTGAACAGGGTGAGCTTGATGTTGTTTTGTACGGTGGGGATGAACTCAGGTGATTTAGCCAGGGTTTGCAGACAGGAGGTGCGATCGTGTGCGTTGCTGTGACCAGGTGCGCTGGGACGATGAGTGGGAGTGCGCTGAGCCGACCAGAGTACGGGAATGGAGTGGACCTGTATGTAAGTAAACAAACCTACGACCGGAGCCTCTATGAATGTATCTGGGTCGTCGCAGGAGTCCGTGGTATTTGATTGCAGAGATGCATGATGGGGTGGAGTGAGTATTGAGCAGAAGAAGCCTTGCGGCGGAGTACCTTAGAGCCGTGTCAGGCAGGAGCGAAGGGACGAGTACGAGGCCAAGGTCGAGGAGGCAAAGCGGCAAACGCAGCGGCAAACGACCGCAGCCGCTAATCAAGACCACAGCGGCAAACAGCCACCGCCGCAAACATCCGCAGCGGCTAATCAAGCAAACTAAGACCGCAGCGGCAAACAGCCACCGCCGCAAACAACCGCCACAAACAACGGGAGCGGGCCTGAGGAAACAGTGGAGGAGCCGGGCAGGCGAAGCCAGGAGCAGAGCCGGGACCGAGCAGAGGGCAGACCCAACGGCCAAAAATCCGCCACGACCACCAGAAAAGCAAACTATGTGCAATGGCCCAGTCGGAGAAGCGGCAAACAAGTAATGCCAGCGTCCTCTCCAGACCGGACCGGAAGCGGAGGTGAGCTGTACTGTACTCTATATACCCCACAAGGGTTGGGTTAATAACATGACCCTGCCGCTAACATGGAGTTTTTCGTAGTGAACTTTTGAAACTCCCTCCTGCTGTTTCACATGAAACTCGCTCCTGCTGTTTCACATGAAACTCGCTCCTGCTGTTTCACATGAAACTGAAAGGGAGGATGCCTGGGATGTGTTCATTTGCCAAGCAGCTATCTAGCATTTGCCAAGCCAGCCGTTCCTTAATGGTTTTGAATGGAGTGCTTGCTCGAATGCTTAACCCACTTGACGATCTAACCACAAAAAAACTTGGTAAATGAACACACACCCAATGTTCTTGAGACCGGACCATAGATCGACTATAATCTATATACCCCAAAGAGGAATGGCCGTTCCTTCCGCTCCCGTAGTGAGCGGGTGTACTAGTTGTTTAAATACACAAATCTAGCCATTTTCAGGTGCTAAATGATAGAGGGTGCCAGATTCACATGGGATTCAAGGGGAACAAATAAACAAGGATATCCCACAGTGGCAGAAAGTAAACTGGTTTGGGTGTGTTAGTGGGGATAGAGGAGATTTTGTCCGAATCTGTCCATAACCTATTGAGATATCCTGCTCACAGACAAAGAAACAGCCAAACAGGGGTGAACATTTAACCTCCATCAACTTCAGTAGCGGAGGTAATGAAGAGATGGCCCTTTAACTAAAACTAGACTGAAATCAATGATGCGCCATCGCAAATCCCCATGCTTCTCATCTAAAGCAATATTGAAAGATGGCAAAACGTTCCACCAGGAATAACCCTCTATCAAATTTAGAGTTAAAAAACCCCCTGTTACCCTACAAGTCCCCATCCCCTGAAACATGAACCGGGGGTCAAATAAAAAAAAATGTTGCATGTATTTAATGTGTCCCCCAATGTTGATTACATGTACACGAACAACGCTTCATTAAAAGTGTTTAAAATGTGCCCGTAATTGAATTTTCTGGTATTTGATATTTTGACCCCACCCAGTACCCCCAGGGATTGGGGCCAAAAATGACACTGCTCTTGCACCTTCCTGCCATGTATTGATCAGTACTACCAAATTTGGTGAATTTCTTCACTGTTTAGGAGGAGATATCGTGACTTCAGAACGTTTCTTCAGAACTTCAGAACGTGACTTCAGAGGGTTTCCTCCCCCCCTTGATTTTTTTCACATTTTGTTGTGTTGCAGCCTGAATTTAAAATGGATTAAATTTTAAAAAAATTGTCACTGATATACGTACACAAAATACATAATGACAAAGTGAAAACATGTTTTCAGAAATTTTTACAAATTTATCGAAAATGAAATACAGATATATGTAATTTACACAAGCATTCCGCCCCCTGAGTCAATACTTCGTAGAAGTGCCGTTGGCAGCGATTACTACAGCTTCGAGTCTTCTTGGGTATGTCTGTATCAGCTTTGCACATTTGGATTTGGGAAGTTTCTCCCATTCTTCCTTGCAGATTTGCTCGAGTTCTGTCAAGTTGGATGGGGAGTATCGGTGAACAGCAATCTTCAAGTGTTTCCAGAGATTCTCAATGGGATTCAAGTCTGAACTTTGGAGGGCCACTCAAGGACTTTCACATTCTTGTTCTGAAGTTCCAGTGTTCCAATGTTGCTTTGTCTATATGCTTGGGTCAATTTCCTGTTGGAACGAAATGTTCGCCACAGTCTAAGGTCTTTGACACTCTGAAGCAGGTTCTCCTCAAGGATTTGCCTGATTTGGCTCCTGTCATTGTTCCCTCTATCTTTACAAGTCTTCCAGTCCCTGCCACTGAAAAGCATCCCCATAGCATGATGCTGCCACCACCATGCTTCATGGTCAGTATGGTGATAGATGGGTGATGAGCTGTACTCAGTTTCCACCAGATCTAGCACTTTGCATTCAGGCCAAAGAGTTCAGTTTTCATCCTATCAGACCACATAATCTTTTGCCTCATGCTCTGAGTCTTTCACGGCCATTTTGCAAACTCCAGGTGTGCTGTCATGTTCTTTTTTCTCAGGAGTGGCTTCTGCCTGGCCACCATCCCATAAACCCTAGATATGTGAAGGACTGCAGAAACTGTGGTCCTTCCAGCAGGTTCTCCCATCTCACCCAAGGAACTTTGTAGTTCTGTCATTGTGGTCATTGGGTTCTTGGTCACCGCCCTGACCAAGGTCCTTCTTGCACGTTTGCTCAGTTTGGTCAGGCAGCCAGCTCTAGGAAGAGTCTGGGTAGTTCCATATTCTTTCCATTTCCTAATGATGCAGCTCACTCTGTTCTTGGGAACTTTCAACACTCTAGAAATGGTTTTATACTCTTCTCCAGATCTATGCCTCCTTATAATTCTGTCTCGGAGTTCTATGGATAGGTGCTTGGATTTCATGGTGGCGTTTCTGCTCTGACATGCACTGTCAACTGTGGGACTTTATATAGAAAGGTGTGTTTCTTTCTAAAACATGTCATAGCAAAGCGGTTGAACACTTATTGATTCAAGACATTTCAGCGTTTCATTTTTATTGTTTTGTAAGAAAAATTCTAAAAAAAATAAAAATAAAATCCACTTTGACATCATGGGGTATATGTGAAGATCAGTGACAAAAAATCTTAATTTAAACCATTTTAAATTCAGGCTGTAACAACAAAATGTGAAAAATTCAAGGGGGGTGAATACTTTCTGAAGGCACTGTGGCATGATGGATGGCCGGACAGCACAGACAGATAGATTACAATATCCCCTTCCCCCATTTGTTTCAACACTCTGCCACTGAAAACACCAAAGCATTAACAGTTGGTGTAAATCCTCATCAGTAGTACTTGCTTAATGTGACAATGAAACTTCAATCACTTGTGCACCATGGACTCATGGAGTTTTGTTTCTTTTTTTGAAGCCGAGCAAGTGGAGACGCCTCTTTTTGTCTTATTTGTTGACTTGACACAACTATAGAACCACTTCTGTATTGTGGTTCTATAGTTGTGTCAAGTCAAGTGTTGTTTCTTTAAATCTATCTTGATGAATTGATTTGTTTGTTTGCACCTTTCATCTGATTTCAGGGCGGTGAGGGGAGTATAAAGAAAGTTAATCTGAGTGACCCGATTCACCCATCCATTCAGTAAGTACCAAGGTATTGCCCATGCATTTAATACATTCCTTTACATACCCTCCTTCATTGATGTATTAGGTCTACTGGAAAGTAATGTCATTTTTTAAATGTTGTGCACATGTATATATTGTCGTGTCTGTAAGCCAATGAACACCGACCTCGGACGAATATCTGAAACGGTCCTTAATTCCGAGGGGAATGCCCGAAAGATGGCGGTTGGTTTTTGGCACGCGCAGGAATTAAGGCAACGGAGTGCTTACCTGGACAAAGCACACAGGTTTAATCTGAAACCCACAACGAACAGACGTGACAAGGAAATTCAACGATAATGATTTAATAAAAATAAAGCAAGAAATGAAAACGTTGAAAGAAATATTGAGATAAAAACTAAAACTCTAACTGAGGTACCTCCACAAACAGACTCAAATACAGACGAGGAGATGGATAAAATAAAACAAAATTCCTTTAGCGGGCCGGCACTCAGCTTTGGTCCCAAATTGCTTTTAGGAGCTTGGCGGTCGTCAAACCTCGAAGCCACCGCGCGGGAAGCGCACAAGATTACGCGGAGTCTCTCTCCATGGCACCACGAACCTGAGGTAATTCGTGAGGGACGTTCTCTTTCGTGTCCCTCTGCCCGAAGCGCCAAGAGCCCCACAAACCGCCGCCTTATTGCTCCTCTTTAACGGCCACAACAGCCTCCTTCTCCAAAGCGCCAAAAGTCCACACAGCACAAGCACAAAAAATTCCCAGTACGGACAAAAATGGCCCAGCTTTGTTGTCGGTGCAAAAAGACAAAACCCACTCTTCCTCCTCTTGCTCGAAGCTTCTACATGACGTCACCCCGACCAATCCTGAACTGCGGGGGTGTGGCCTGCCGGTTACGATCTTTTGAAGGCGATGTTTAGTTCGGGAGCCTGTTTGCTCGGCCTTTGCCCGCGGTTGTTGTTGTTTAAGCGGAGGTTTTTATGGCCGGCCTTGTTGTAGTTGTAAAAACGTTGGGAAAAGCCACAGGAGGCAATCACATACTGGGGGAAAACTGACCTGGGGAATCACATACCGGGGACTCCTCCCCACTGCCTCCCCCACCCCCAACCCCCCCTCCCCCTCGCAAACCCCACAAACGTAACAATATATTATATACTGTGCACATATAAGTTTTCATGTTAGACTGGTAACTTTGACCAAAAAAAAGTATATATATATCTTTTTGAACAATCTTTTTTTCGATAAAGCAAAAAAGTTCCTTTACTGAAGTGTGCCAGTTATACAAATTACTTGAATGCCACTTCAAAATGTAGTCAGCAATAATCCACAACTTTCCTTTTCCCAATCGTCCATCTCTCACTCCCTTCCATTTATCATTGCGACGAGTCCTGAAGGTCAGTTTGTCCAATCATATGCCTTTGACAAGTACAAGTCAGCCAGGAAGTTCTGGGGAATCACCGGAATTTATTGTGGTGCTTATGAAGTGAAGGACACGCAAGATGAAGCAAACATTATTGCCTCCACCACCAAAGGTGGATGGAGGTTATGTTTTCACCCATGTCTGTTTGTTTGTGTGTCTGTCTGTGAACAGGATATCTCAAAAGGTTGCGGACGGATTCTTACGAAATTTGGTGTAGAGATTGGGTATGTGACAAGGATGAACTACTGGGGCAAAATACTATAATTATAATATGAAAAATAATACTATAATTATTTTAAGTGATTATTCATCATATAAGGATAGTAGTGGTTGGGCCAACATCTCAAAGTGGGTGGGCCAACATCTCAAAGTGGGTGGGCCAAAGTTCCTGGCATTGGCAAATTTTAATTTTAATTTCAAGTTGATGTAAAAGTTTACTTTTTGGTATCATCTTGAAGGTTGAATGATCGTTTTCATTGATCTGGGCTGGGTCGTGTAGCTCTCCCAGCAGGTCTACCCACCTGCACACCTCCACCACTGTAGTTGCCACCCGAGCTTACCTAGCTCCTCACCCTAACCTAACTAACTGGGGAAGGCCCCTCCTGGCTCTGTCACCCCTTGGTGCCCTCTGGCACTGGGCTACCCGGGTCCGTCCTCCGGATCCTCGGGCCCCATCCACAACAACTACCGGCTCCCAGAGCCCACCTGCGGCCTCACCTGGCCGACATCCTCACAGTGGTGGAGTGCCCAAACCAACTACACACACTAACAGGCTACACGCCCAGCCATTTCCACAACACTAATGCACCCATCCAAACATCATTCTTCCACCCGCACCACAGATGCCAATATCCAACCACAATTTACCTATACCCTCGACCTAACACTTACACTACCCGCCCCGGGTATTCGTGATGGGGGTCCATCCTTCCCCCATTCACACCTTCGCACCATCCACTCCACTCCATAGTTTCCACCATACTCACTCCATGACCATCCATTCCAATACTCCATATACTCCACACTCCATGTATTTCACACAACCATTCTCCATACACCTGTTGTTGCACACCTGTGCAATCACACCTGGTGCCACCTGCACCCTCCTCTTCCTGGACCAGTTGGTCAACACAACACACATCACCATCACCATCACCATCACTCAAACACTGCTCCATACACCTGTTCAGTTGCACACCTGTGCAATCACACCTGTTCAATCACACCTGTTCAATCCTCACACACTGCTCAATACACTTGAATACACCTCCAACACTCACACGGCATCATCTGAACTACCTGTTGCCCTGCTAACTTAGTGCTCCCCGTCTTCCCTTTAAACTAAGCACATACCACGTCATTATCATCCACACTAATCTACCTGCGTCCCCACTACAGGTATCCTTGTCACTAACTAATCTTAACGTTACCTAATGTCATCTTCGCTAGATCCATACACACGATATATCCTAACCCTCCCGGGCTAGTTTTCACTGCCATCAACCCCATAATCTAGTGCTCCTTTGCCCCCCCCCTTTGTGAGAGATGGCAAGGTTGCCATCCCACCACATCGGGGAGGTCTCTCACTATAAATTTTGCTCGTCCAATTTCAACAAATCAAAAATTTTCTATCCCAAAATTTCGAATCCAAAAACACCATCAGTATCACCATCATCACCGTCCACTCACTAGTGCCTCTCGGTGCGCCAATTCACTTCCACAGCCCGTCTTCGTAAAGCCGAGCAATGAATGCGGGTTGTTTGGTGCCGGCGGCTGGATGCGTCCCGCATTCGGTGCAGGGACGGGGGCTTACCCGGGCCGAGATCCCACGCACCACCTCGGCACGGAGCCATCCCATGGCCCGATCTCGACCTGCCGGAAAGCCTCAACAAAAAGTGGTCGCCATGACGACCCTTCCTATCGGGCTGCCCGTTCCGCCTAGCGGAGCACGGACGCGGCCGTTCCAAGCGATGCCCAGCGTGGATCGCGTACGGCGGTCCTTTCGAACCCGCCGTGGTTCGGATCCCCACTGGTCCTCGCGGCACGCGAAGCTGCCAGACGCGCACCGAGGGCCCGATTCGGCTAAATGTCGTTCTAACCGCTAACCCGGTTACCGTCGATGCCTCACCTGCATGCTTACACCCCGCAGACCGTTCCTTGCTCATACATCCAGCCGTCTCCCTGCTCTTGGTCGTTGCACCTTCTCTTACACACCCAGGTACACTCATTCCGCTCACAGACGTGGTCACACACCTGACCACCGAACACCTTGGCACACATTCGTCGCTCGCACACCTCACCAACACACCTCTTTGCGCCCCCTTCTCGGTCACCTCCTTTGTGACAATCACAGGTGTGCTCTCACTCGCACACCCAACCACGTGCCTCACTACTAATTCCAGCATGCATTCCCATACACGCTCTACCATTCCAGGTGTGCTTCCTTCCATTCCAGGTGTACATCCTCGCTCGCCTGTCACAACCAACTCACGCTCCGTGTCACTCTCACTACTTTCACCACCACTCTTGACAGCGCACTCACCCTTACTCTTGACAGCGCACTCTTTCCTCATGCACCTGTCCGTTACACACCTTTCTCGCGCACACTCTTGCGCACACTCTCCCGTTACTTCCTCCGTAACACTCACCACAGGTGTGCATCCTCCCTTACTCTTGACAGCGCACTCTTTCCCCATGCACCCGTCCGTTACACACCTTTCTCGCGCACTCTTGCGCACACTCTCCCGTTACTTCCTCCGTAACACTCCTCACTACGCGCTTCCATGTGCTCCCTCGCACACGCGCTACGACCGGCTCACTCTCGACAGCACACTCACTCCTTGGCGCGCACTTTTTCCTCACACACCCCAGAGTCGGACATTTTCGCACACCTCCTCTTTCGCACACCAGACCTGTCGCACACTTCACCAACGGCCTCTCACGAACACCCGGGTCCACAACAACCCCCAAGCCGACTGAAGCTCCCCTCACATCATGTACATTTTCTCGTATATCGCCACTCACCTTGGCACCTCGTCTCCGCACCTCCTTCGCCACCTGCAAACTCTTGATTTGGTTAGTGAGCAACACATCATGAGTTGAGCACCGACCTTGTACATATTCCATCACCTCCTCCTGTATTTCTCTCTTAGTTTCTGTCCGTCTCTTCTTAATTTCACTCACCTCTTCTTCCACTTCCTCTAATTTTTGCTTCACCTCTTTTATTTCCCGGTGCGTCTCCTCAAGTTCGTCCTCTAAGGCTATCTTGACCGTCTCTATGTGCGTCCTCACCTGCCGGTCCTTTGTCTCCATTATCTCTGTCACCTCGTCCAACCTCGTTGTCAGTCCCTCACGTACCATCTGACATTGCCTCTGTGTCGCTATTAAGTCGTCCTTGATGTCTCTTTGTGTCGCTTTTAACCCTCCTAGTACCGCAGTGTTCCTTTGAACCTGCTCCGTTAGTTCTTTTTGTCCCTCCGTCAGCTGTTCCACCTCCTCCGTCAGGTCCTCTATTCCCCCCTGTAACTTTGCCGTCCCATTTCTCACCTCTTTCTCTATACGCTTTTCGCCTCGCTTTACCTCCTGGTGTACCCCCGAGACCTCCTCACCTACACCTCGTCGTATCTCCTCTTTCATCTCCTCAATCTCTTTTGTAGATGCCACCCTCATCTGTCCCAATTCATCCCTCTGAGCATCCAGTTTGGTTTCTACCCCGATTTTCACCTCTATCTGCTCTCCCATCTGTTTAATTTCTCGGGCAGATTGCTCCCCTATCTCCCGCAATTTGCTTTCCATCCTATTTTCTAACCCCATTAACCCATTTTTCACCCCCTCTAACTGATTCTCCTGGGCAGCCATTCTATTTTCCACCCCCGTTAACCCATTCTTTACCTCTTTTATCCCGTAGTCTAACCCCTCAAATTTAGCTTCTAGCCGTTCCCCCATTTCTCCCATTTTGCCCCCCATTTCTCTCATTTTGCCCCCCATTTCTCCCCCCAATCGCTCACTATCAGCCCTCACTTCGTCCCTCATTACCCCCATTTGGCCCTCCAATCGCTCACCCTGAGCATCCATCCGGTTCCCCATTTGTCCCATTTGGCCTTCCAATCGCTCACTATTCTTGTCCATAAGGGCCTTCATTTGTATCATAAAAAGATTCAAATCCACCGGTGGCGCTGCTACGGTCGCGGGCGCGGTCGCCGTGGCCATGTGCGAGGCGCCATTTTGCGCGCCCGTAACCTCGTGCGCGAGAGCGCCATTTTGTGCGTCTGATACCCCCTCAACCACCTCCTCCATATACATTACCCCGAGGTCCTGGGTTACTCCTAACCCCTCCTCTAGCTCACCCACCTGCATCCGATCGCCTTGACCAGCCATGGCGCGATTTCAAAATTCGGGTTTTGCTTTAAAACACATTTTCAGCAGCTCCAAATTTTGACCAAATTTTTTTTTCTAGATGTTTTTAAAAATTTGGTTCGGGCCTCGAATCTCACTCCCTGACACCAATTTGTTACGGTAATAACACAATTGGTGTCCAAAATTTGGGCTAAATAAATTTAGTCCCAGGTTCGAATCCCAACTCCTGACTACCAATTTGTTACGGACCGCGGATTAGATGTTATTTTGACCGAGCGGTGGTGTAACCGCGGCCGAACAGTTATTCCCCGACTAAAACCCGATTTACCCAAACCTTGGCCGTATCGCGCCGCAGCTGCTCAATCTGGAAAACTTTAAAGCGACCGAATGCAAAGAGGAAGAAGATGTACAGAAGAGTAACTGGGTTTATTATTATTCACACATATAAGCAAAAAGAAAGCAGTCACGTTTATTTACAGGGACATGAGACGCAGGTGACACAGTGAAATCTTTCGCTTATCTAACAGGCTTACTTGATACCCAGGACAGAACAAACAAAGACACTGACTCACGCGGGGAATTGCAGAGTGGAATGCTGGAAGGTGGTGTGTGGCTGGAGGGGGAGGACGGCACGGAGCTGGCTGGAGCTTGATCCCGCACGGGACGTTGGGCTGGACCTCGACGGCCGCTGATGCCACCGAGCCTGTCGTGTGCGCGGAGTCACGGGTCGGAGCTGCTTGTCTCAGTAAAAGAGCATCTGCTCTGACGACCCAGCTCTTTCTTTGGACTCAGTAAAAGCGCAACTCTCTGACGACCCAGCTCTTTCTTTGGACTCAGTAAAAGCGCAACTCTCTGACGACCCAGCTCTTTCTTTGGACTCAGTAAAAGCGCAACTCTCTGACGACCCAGCTCTTGTCTCCTCCCTCCTTGTCTCAACTGCTGGACTTATCTCTCGTCTCCTCCCTTCGACTCAACTCCTTGGGGAACGCCCCGCCGGCGGGTTATATAGGCCCCGCCCCTCAACCTTTGCGAACCTCCCCGATCGCTCTTCCTCCGCCCTCTCTAGCCAAACCCCTTGTTCATGGTTGGTCGAGTGGGGCTGGCTCACTCCTCCCCTCTATGACGAGGTGGAGACACGCCTTTCTTCTCCGACCCTGCCTCGTGGTCAATGGCGGCAATTGGAGGGGATGTAATTGCCAATCGACGAAAGGGGGAATGGAGGTTTTTGGGAATGGGAATGAAGGGAATCTATCTCTTTTTCACTCGGTGCAATGGAGTATTATTCTAATGGAAGACAAGGCCTTACTCTAAAACACATAATAAGATATAAGCTACTGAACAAGGGTTTTATCGGGTCCTGCAATGTGGTGTTTATGGAATTAACTACCGAGACGCCCTTTTTATCTTTACACAACTCCGGAGGCAGGAGGGGCCATATCCAAACAATGTTCATCACCATTTCCAATACAATACAATAAAAAAATGCCATCCTCATATCCGCAACAATATATATATATATATATATGTATGTATATATATATATATATATGTATGTATGTATGTATATATATATATATATGTATGTATGTATATATATATGTATGTATATATGTGTGTGTGTGTGTGTATATATATATATATATATATATATATATATATATATATATATATATATATATATATATATATATATATGTATGTATGTATGTATATATTGTTGCGAATATGGAATTTGGCCTCCATATCCGCTTGTAAATATTCCCCTATTTCCCCAATACTCCCCAACTATCCCCAATCCCCCATTCCCTAGTCCCATTGCCTGTAAATAACACTCTGTAGAACCGACCTTCCCCTTTTTCCCCCATTAAATGTCGTGCCCAGGTCCACCGCATCACACGTAGACAACTTTCGGACATCTTGCTAGTTATTCTTAGTCTATGTCAGTTAAGGACTCGTTTCCATTAATTCTGACTCTTCGTTGCACCAGAATGTGATTATATGGCACCAGTAGTGAGTTTAGGACCTTCCCATGCCTCCTCCCGTCTTCTTCCCCAAACAACAACAACAACAACAACAACAACTACAACTACAACAACAATTACAACAACAACTACAACAACGGCGCTGCGCGGAGGAGTGTGCGTCCTCACACCGGCTCGGTTAGCCGCCATTGACGATGCGCTCCGACGGGGTTACCACGAAGGGGCTCCTTGTCAGCCCCTCGTCAAGGGCGGAGCCGGTAACCCCCCCCCCCCAGCACGCACCCAATGAGAAGCAACGTGCCGATTCCATCTGGGGCGGAGCTAACGAGCCGAGGGCGTGTCACTCCCCGCCGGATATACGCGGCCACGTACCGGACGTGACGTGAGATGCGCCCCCAGCTTGGAGAAAGAGAAGTCACTACCTCCGAGCGCTGAGAGACCTCCTGCATCTTTTGGGCCGCGCTATCCTGTCCCTGAGCACAAGGTGCACCTTGTGCTGGCCATCGAATACCCGCTTTCCTTGCCATCAATCCCCGTGTGAGTCAGCCTTTTGTCCCGTTTATCTGTCGTCTGTTGGGGTTAATATAAGAGTGTGTCCAAGTGCCTGTCTTTCTATGATGTCCCTCTTGTAGTTGTAATCTAACCTTCCGCCTTAATATAATCTCCTCCGGAGGTCTTGAGAACCGTATCCCTGGTGTCGTGTCATTTTAATCCCAGCCGTGTGTCTTTTCCTTCATTGATCTAGCGTAGCGCGATTAGTCAACGTTCGGGTATAATCGGGTAACTTGTGCAGACGTGGTCATACCAAACCGCTCGGTAAATAACATCTAAGCCGCGTCTGTAACAATTGGTGTCGAGGAGTGGAATTCGGACCCGGGACTAAATTTATTCGGCCCAAATTTGTAGTAGAATCGATTCGGAGCGCGTTTCCCGCGCGAAATTATAACGGCGAAATTTGATTTTGTTATACGGAAATAAAAACCCGAATTTTGAAAGTCGCGCTATGGCAGACCAAGACAGCTGGGGTCCGGTAGGGGAGAGTGAGGCAGGGTCGGTCCAGGACCAAATTGAGGGACGCGAGGAGAGCGAAGCAGTGAGGGCGGCAGGGTCGCAAAATAGCGTTGTCACGCACGAGGTGGCCACGGCGTCCACGCCCGCGACCGTGGCAGCGCCCCTGGTGGATCCGAACCTTTTTATGTTGCAAATGAGGGCCCTTATGGAACAAATGGGTGAGCAATTGGGAGACCAAATTAGAGGTTTGAAAAGCAGTATGGGACAAATGGGGAACCGGATGGAGGCTCAGAATGAGCAATTGGGGGTAATGGGAAACCAAATGGGGGTAATGAGGGACGAAGCGAGGGGTACCGGTGAGGGGTTAGACAATAATTTTAAGGGATTAGACAAGAAATTTGGGAAGTTAGACAATAATTTTGAGGAGTTAGACAAGAAATTTGGGAAGTTAGACAATAATTTTGAGGAGTTAGACAAGAAATTTGGGAAGTTAGACAATAATTTTGAGGAGTTAGACAAGAAATTTGGGAAGTTAGACAATAATTTTGAGGGGTTAGACAACGGGATAAAAGAGGTGAGAAATGGGTTAGAGGGGTTAGAAAACAGGATGGAAGGCAAATTGAGGGACATGAGGGACCAAGCGGAAAGGGAAGTTAACCAAATGGGGCAGCAGATAGAGGGGGTCAGAATGGGGGTAGAAACTAAACTGGATGCTCACAGGGAGGAAATGGAGCAGATGAGGGTGGCATCTGGGCAGGAGATGCAAGTGATGGGAGAGGAGATCAGAAGAGGAGTGAGTGAGGAGGTCGGAGGAGTGCGCGAGGAGGTGAGGCACTGTAAGGAGCGCATGGAGAAGGAGGTGAGAAAGGGGACTGTAAAGTTACAAGGGGGCATAGAGGTCCTGACGCAGGAGGTGGAACAGCTGACGGAGGGACAAAAAGAAGTAACGGAGCAGGTTCAAAGGAACACTGCGGTATTAGGAGGATTGAAAGCGACACAGAAAGAACTAAAAGATGACTTGATAGCGACGAAGAGGGAATGTCAGATGGTACGTGAGGGATTGACAACGAGGTTGGACGAGGTGATAGAGGTAATGGAGACGAAGGACCGGCAGGTGAGGACGCACATGGAAACGGTCAAGGTAGCCTTGGAGGACGAGCTTGAGGAGACGTACCGGGGAATAAAAGAGGTGAAGCACAAATTAGAAGAAGTGGAAGAAGGGGTGAGCGAAATTAAGAAGCGACGGAGAGAGGATAAGAAAGAGATAAAAGAGGAGATAAAAGAATTGGTCCAAAGTCTGTGTTTGGATCGTGATGATGTGCTCATTAACCGGATGAGGGATTCGCAGGTGATGGAGGAGAAGCGAAGAGGAAGAGGACCCGGTGTAAGTGGTGACCAATATGGTCGTGCGTATGATGCGCCAGGGGATTTAATAAGCTTGGGGGTCGAGATGGACCCGGGTGTTCGTGAGAGGCCATTGGTGAAGTGTGCGACAGGTCTGGTGTGCGAAAAAGGAGGTGTGCGAGAAAGTCCGACTCTGGGGTGTGTGAGGAAAAAGTGCGTGCCAAGGAGTAGCGAGGGTGCTGGCGAGAGTGAGTCGGTCGTAGCGCGTGTGCGAGGGAGCACATGGAAGCGCGGTGTGGTAAGTGTTACAGAGGGTGTAACGGGAGAGTGTGCGCGAGAAAGGTGTGTGACGGACAGGTGCATGAGGAAAGAGTGCGCTGTCAAAGGCAAGGAAGAATGCACACCTGTGGTGAGTGTTACAGAGGGTGTAACGGGAGAGTGTGCGCGAGAAAGGTGTGTGACGGACAGGTGCATGAGGAAAGAGTGCGCTGTCAAAGGCAAGGAAGAATGCACACCTGTGGTGAGTGTTACAGAGGGTGTAACGGGAGAGTGTGCGCGAGAAAGGTGTGTGACGGACAGGTGCATGAGGAAAGAGTGCGCTGTCAAGAGTAAGGGTGAGTGCGCTGTCAAGAATGGTGGTGAGAGTAGTAAGAGTGACAAGGAGCGTGAGTTGGTTGTGACAGGTGAGCGAGGATGTACACCTGGGATGGAAGGATGCACACCTGGAATGGTAGAGCGTGAGTGGGAATGCACGCTGGAATTGGTAGTAAGGCACGTGGTTGGGTGTGCGAATGAGAGCACACCTGTGATTGTCACAGAGGAGGTGACCGAGGAAGGGGCGCGAAGAGGTGTGTTGGTGAGGTGTGCGAGCGGCGAATGTGTGCCAAGGTGTTCGGTGGTCAGGTGTGTGACCAAGGCTGTGAGTGGAATGAGAGTACCGAGGTGTGTAAGGAAAGGTACGAGGAGCATGGAGACGGCTGGATGCGTGAGCAAGGAACGGGCTGCGGGGTGTAAGAATCCAGGTGAAGCATCGACGGTAACCAGGTTAGAGGTTAGGTCGACTTTTAGCCAAATCGGGCCCTCGGTGCGTGCAGGGCCTCGCTTTGAACGGCCGCGTCCGTGCTCCACTAGGCGGAGCTGGCAGCCCGATAGGAAGGGTCGTCATGGCGACCACTTTTTGTTGAGGCATTCCGGCAGGTCGAGATCGAGCCATGGGATGGCTCCACGCCGAGGGGGTGCGTGGGATCTCGGCCCGGGTAAGCCCCCGTCTCTGCACCGAGTGCCGGACGCATCCAGCCGCTGGCACAGAACAACCCGCATTCATGGCTTGGCTTTACAAAGCCGGGCTTTGGACGGGAATTGGCGCACCGAGAGGCATTAGTGAGTAGACTGGGTGATGAGGTTAGTGTTTTGGACCCAAAATTAGAAAAAAAACAAAATTTGATGATTGGCAAAGGATTGGCAGTAGTGATTGGCAGATGATGGGCAGTGATTGGCAAATTTTTGATTTGTTGAAATTTGATGTGCAAAATTGGTAGTGAGCGATGGGCCCGGTGGGTAAGGGTGGCATCCTTGCCACCCTTCCCATATAGTGGGGGCAAAGGAGCAATAGCTTATGGGGTGTATGGCAGTGAAAACTAGCCCGGGTGGGTTAGGTTATATTGATAGGGCCCTAGAAGATGACATTAGGTGACGTTAAGGTTAGCTAGTGACTGATACCTGTAGTGGGGACGCAGGTAGTTTAGTGTGGATGATAATGACGAGGGAGCGTAATAGTTTAAAGGGACGACTGGGAAGCGCAAGTTTCAGAAGGGAGTAGTTAGCTGAAATGATGCCGTGTGTGTGTGTGTGAGAATTGAACAGGTGTGATTGCACAGGTGTGCAACTGGACAGGTGTGTGGAGCAGTGTGTGAGTAGTGAGTGTTGTGGATCAGCGCGAATGCGCTTGGGGAGAGAAGGGTGCAGGTGGCACCAGGTGTGAGAGCACAGGTGTGCAAGTACAGGTGTGTGGAGAGAGTTGGAGTAAGTGGTACGGAGTGGTGTGCATGGTGCGAAGGTGTGGATGGGGGAAGAGTGGACCCCTTTCACGAGTACCCGGGGCGGGTAGTGTAAGTGTTAGGTAGAGGGTATAGGTAAATTGTGGTTGGATATTGGCATTTGTGGTGCGGTTGCAGAATGGTGTTGTGGATGGGTGCATTAGTGTCATGGAAATGGCTGGGCGTGTAGCCTGTTAGTGTGTGTAGTTGGTTGGGCACTCCACCACTGTGAGGATGTCGGCCAGGTGAGGCCGCAGGTGGGCTCTGGGAGCCGGTAGAGTTGTGGATGGGGCCCGAGGATCCGGAGGACGGACCCGGGTAGCCCAGTGCCAGAGAGGGCACCGAGTGGGGAGAGCGCCAGAGGGCCTTCCCCAGGTAGTTAGGTTAGGGCAGGGAGCAGGTAAGCTCGGAGGCAACTGCAGTGGTGGAGGTGTGCAGGTGGGTAGACCCGCTGGGAGAGGTACACGCCGCGGCCCAGAAATTGTGCGAGGGCACCGGGAGATGAATCGGGGGAGTGAGACCCCAAATTGAAAAGCACCACAGTTTGGCCAATGGGAATTGGTTTTTAGAACCCATAGTGTAAGAGGGCCAATGGTTTGGCCGGAGAAAGACCCCGGGTAATGTAAAGTTGTTAAAGTCATTTAGGAAATAGTTAGGATTGATGAACCTGTCGCACCATACGCAGCCACTTACCTGTGGTGATGATGATGACTCCACACCTGTGTTTTCTTTGTTTTGTTGCAGGAAATGAGATTGCTGTGGATTTGTGAGACGCATCACGACGTGGATGAGACATTGGGGTGATTCCATCCCTCCCTCCCTAGGAGGGACTGATGATGAATTGGTGATAGCAAATTATGATGTTGAGTTGGAGATGGCAAATTTTGATGAGAGTTGAAAATGGCAAATTCGATTGGTTAGGAGGGAGAGAAGACGAATTTGGTTTATGGGAGGAACGGGGAAGACAGTAGGGATGTTTGTTGATTTGTAAAGTAGATGTTTATGGGTAGTGTTGTGTTTTGTGGATACAGTAAGGGGTAAGGGAGGGGCCATGTAGGTTACCTGGTGGGGGGGGGGGGGCGTACGATAGGAACATACCTGTCTCACCTGGTTCCCATGTGCCCCCAGTGTGCATCATCTTGTATTGCGTGCACTTTTGCGCCCTTACCACCTTACTCACTTGTCTGCTTCTTTTGTCTCCCACCTCCGAGGATCTGGCTTTGGGGCAGAGAGAGAGGAGAGAGGGGTGCTGGCTCCGCAGTTGTGGGCCTGCACTTTCGCTGCTTGCTGCTTGGATCGATACACCATATGGACCGCAATGTTTGTGGCCACCCACAATGGACCGCAGCTCTTTTGCGGCCAAGCACCACCCGTGGATGGACCTATGGGTCAACGTGGCACCTATGCCATACAGGTGAACCACTTTTAGTTGACACCACTGAAGGCCACAATATAGAAATGGACGCGGTTGGCGCCTTTCTTTATTTTTTGAAAGAGGCAAGAACACCAAGTGCACCACACGAAGGCAAGACCAGCGGCAGAACATCGGCCGGCTGTGACACCACCGGTGATTCATAAACACTTTATTGGTGCACCGGATGGTGCTGACTGTGTGAAGGGGTGGTGCTTTTGATGCTTGGAAGGGGTGCTCTGCACATTATTAAAGGCCGTAGGCCACAGAGCACTCGTGGGTTGGTGTATCGATGCTGGCATGCGTGCTCTCTCTATGCATAACATCTGCATGTGTCCCTCCAAAAACAGGTCCTGGATCGTAGTGTAAATATCAGCGTAGTCTTGTAAAAAATGCTCCCTACCGGCTGTATGTTTAGTTTGAGAATTCTTTCCGGATTCGGTTATCCTGTGGGTGTGTTTCTGAGAGGAGAAGGGTGCAACGTCGCAGGGGGACATATTTACTCATTTGTGAATATCTGTAAAACTGTCGCACTCAGGGTAGAGTTAATAGTAGTGGGAACTACATCTGAGTGCCACACTAAACTAGGTAAAAATTTATCGGGTCGGGACGCCCCGAGGGTAGAGAAGGGTGCAATGTTGCGAATATGGAATTTGGCCTCCATATCCGCTTGTAAATATTCCCCTATTTCCCCAATACTCCCCAACTATCCCCAATCCCCCATTCCCTAGTCCCATTGCCTGTAAATAACACTCTGTAGAACCGACCTTCCCCTTTTTCCCCCATTAAATGTCGTGCCCAGGTCCACCGCATCACACGTAGACAACTTTCGGACATCTTGCTAGTTATTCTTAGTCTATGTCAGTTAAGGACTCGTTTCCATTAATTCTGACTCTTCGTTGCACCAGAATGTGATTATATGGCACCAGTAGTGAGTTTAGGACCTTCCCATGCCTCCTCCCGTCTTCTTCCCCAAACAACAACAACAACAACAACAACTACAACTACAACTACAACTACAACAACAATTGCAACAACAACTACAACAACGGCGCTGCGCGGAGGAGTGTGCGTCCTCACACCGGCTCGGTTAGCCGCCATTGACGATGCGCTCCGACGGGGTTACCACGAAGGGGCTCCTTGTCAGCCCCTCGTCAAGGGCGGAGCCGGTAACCCCCCCCCCCCCCCCCAGCACGCACCCAATGAGAAGCAACGTGCCGATTCCATCTGGGGCGGAGCTAACGAGCCGAGGGCGTGTCACTCCCCGCCGGATATACGCGGCCACGTACCGGACGTGACGTGAGATGCGCCCCCAGCTTGGAGAAAGAGAAGTCACTACCTCCGAGCGCTGAGAGACCTCCTGCATCTTTTGGGCCGCGCTATCCTGTCTCTGAGCATAAGGTGCACCTTGTGCTGGCCATCGAATACCCGCTTTCCTTGCCATCAATCCCCGTGTGAGTCAGCCTTTTGTCCCGTTTATCTGTCGTCTGTTGGGGTTAATATAAGAGTGTGTCTAAGTGCCTGTCTTTCTATGATGTCCCTCTTGTAGTTGTAATCTAACCTTCCGCCTTAATATAATCTCCTCCGGAGGTCTTGAGAACCGTATCCCTGGTGTCGTGTCATTTTAATCCCAGCCGTGTGTCTTTTCCTTCATTGATCTAGCGTAGCGCGATTAGTCAACGTTCGGGTATAATCGGGTAACTTGTGCAGACGTGGTCATACCAAACCGCTCGGTAAATAACATCTAAGCCGCGTCTGTAACAATATGTATGTATATATGTATGTATATATGTATGTATATATGTATGTATGTATGTATATATATATATATATATATATATATATATATATATATATATATATATATGTATGTATATATGTATGTGTATATATATATAAATATACATATATATATATATATATATATGTATGTATATATGTATGTGTATATATATATAAATATACATATATATATATATATATATATATATATATATATATATATATATATATATATATATATATATATATATATATATATATATATGTATGTATATATGTATGTGTATATATATATAAATATATATATATATATATGTATGTATGTATCCATGTATGTATATATGTATGTATATATGTATGTGTATATATATATAAATATATATATATATATATGTATGTATGTATCCATGTATGTATATATGTATGTATGTATGTATATATTGTTACAGACACGACTTTGATGTTAAAGTGGGCCGAGCGGAATGGCCGTCGTGTCCGCACAAATTACCCGACTATACTCGACGTTGACGAAGTCGCGCGATGCTGGCTCAATAAGAAAAAGAAGACACCCGGCTGGATTACAATAACACAATACGACACCAGGGGTTCAGTTCTCAAGACCTCCGGAGGAGGTTATATTAAGGCGGAAGGTTAGATTACAACTACAAGAGGGACAGCATAGAAAGACAAGCACTTAGACACAATCTTATATTATTCCCAACAGACGACAGGTAAACAGGACAACGGCTGACTCACACGGGGATTGATGCAAAGGACAGGCGGGTAGCGATGGCTCCAGGTGCACCTGGGCTCAAAGGTCAGAATCGACTCGGTCCGGTCCAGAGATGCGGGGAGGTCGCAGCGCTCGGATGGCGTCTTGTCTGCTCAAGCTGGGGGCGCATCTGACTCAGCGCTCGCAGGTGGCTTTCCTTCTCCAAGCTGGGTGCGCATCTCACGTCACATCCGGCGCGGGGCCGCGTATATCCGGTGGGGAGTGACACGCCCTCGGCTCGTTAGCTCCGCCTCGTGGAATCGGCACGTTGCTTCTCATTGGGTGCGTGCGGGGGGTTTACCAGGCTCCGCCCTTGACGAGGAGCTGACAAGGAGCCCCTTCGTGGTAACCCCGTGGAGCGCATGGTCTATGGCGCTAATCGAGCCGGTGTGAGGACGCATCCTCCCCCGCTCCGCCGCCATCTCCTCTGTTGTTGTTGTAATTGTTGGGGAAGAAGATGGAAGGAGGTATGGGAAAGGTCCTAAACTCACTACTGATGCCATATAATCACATTCTGGTGCAACGAAGAGTCATAATTAATGGAGACGAGGCCTTAACTGACATAGAATAAGAATAACTAGGAAGATGTCCGAAAGTTGTCTACGTGTGGTGCGGTGGACCTGGGCACGACATTTAATGGGGGAATAAGGGGAAGGTCGGCTCTACTGATTGTTATTTACATGCAATGGGACTAGGGAATGGGGGATTGGGGAAAGTTGGGGAGTATTGGAGAAAATAGGGGAATATTTACAAGCGGATATGGAGGCCAAATTCCATATTCGCAACATTGCACCCTTCTCTACCCTCGGGGCGTCCCGACCCGATAAATTTTTACCTACTTTAGTGTGGCACGCAATGTAGTTCCCTCTACTATTAACTCTACCCTGAGTGCGACAGTTTTACAGATATTCACAAATGAGTAAATATGTCCCCCTGCGACGTTGCACCCTTCTCCTCACAGAAACACACCCACAGGATAACCGAATCCGGAAAGAATTCTCAAACTAAACATACAGCCGGTAGGGAGCATTATTTACAAGATTACGCTGATATCTACACTACGATCCAGGACCTGTTTTTGGAGGAACACATGCAGATGTTATGCATAGAGAGAGCGCGCTTGCCAACATCGATACACCAACCCACGAGTGCTCTGTGGCCGACGGCCTTTAATAACGTGCAGAGCACCCTTCCCGAGCATCAACAGCACCACCCCACCACCAATCGGTGCAGTCACCATTGTTCATTGGAATAAAAATAAATTCGACAACCCCTAACCCTGCAGGTGTCTCTTGCTCTTCTTGTGGTGCACTTGGTGGTGTTAACTATTAGTGGTTCACCTGTATGGCATAGGTGCCACGTTGATCCATAGGTCCATCCCCGGGTGGTGCTTGGCCGCAAACGAACTGCGGTCCATTGTGGGTGGCCACAAACATTGCGGTCCATATGGTGTATCGATCCCGGCAGCAAACAGCGAAAGTGCAGGCCCACAACTGCGCAGCCAGCACCTCTCTCTCCTCTCTCTCTACCCCAAAGCCAGATCCTCGGAGGTGGGAGACAAAAGAAGAAACAAGTGAGTAAGGTGGTAAGGGCGCAAAAGTGCACGCAATGTAAGGTGATGCACACTGGGGGCACATGGGAACCAGGTGAGACAGGTACGTTCCTATCGTACGCCCCCCCCCCCCACCAGGTAACCTACATGGCCCCTCCCTTACCCCTTACTGCATCCACAAAACACAACACTACCCATAAACATCTACTTTACAAATCAACAAACATCCCTACTGTCTTCCCCGTTCCTCCCATATACCAAATTCGTCTTCTCTCCCTCCTAACCAATCAAATTTGCCATTTTCAACTCATCAAAATTTGCCATCACCAATTCATCATCAGTCCCTCCTAGGGAGGGAGAGATGGAATCACCCCAATGTCTCATCCACGTCGTGATGCGTCTCACAAATCCAACAGCAATTCTCATTTCTGCAACACAAAACAAAGAAAACACAGGTGTGGAGTCATCATCATCACCACAGGTAAGTGGCTGCGTATGGTGCGACAGGTTCTTCAATCCTAACTATTTCCTAAATGACTTTAACAACTTTACACTACCCGGGGTCTTTCTCCGGCCAAACCATTGGCCCTCTTACACTATGGGTTCTAAAAACCAATTCCCATTGGCCAAACTGTGGTGCTCTTCAATTTGGGGTCTCACTCCCCCGATTCATCTCCCGGTGCCCTCGTACAATTTCTGGGCTGCGACGTGTACCTCTCCCAGTGGGTCTACCCACCTGCACACCTCCACCACTGCAGTTGCCTCCGAGCTTACCTGCTCCTTACCCTAACCTAACTACCAGGGGAAGGCCCTCTGGCACTCTCCCCACTCGGTGCCCTCTCTGGCACTGGGCTACCCGGGTCCATCCTCCGGATCCTCGGGCCCCATCCACAACTCTACCGGCTCCCAGAGCCCACCTGCGGCCTCACCTGGCCGACATCCTCACAGTGGTGGAGTGCCCAACCAACTACACACACTAACAGGCTACACGCCCAGCCATTTCCACAACACTAATGCACCCATCCACAACACCATTCTGCAACCGCACCACAGATGCCAATATCCAACCACAATTTACCTGTACCCTCTACCTAACACTTACACTACCCGCCCCGGGTACTCGTGAAAGGGGTCCACTCTTCCCCCATCCACACCTTCGCACCATGCACACCACTCCGTACCACTTACTCCAACTCTCTCCACACACCTGTATTTGCACACCTGTGCTCTCACACCTGGTGCCACCTGCACCCTTCTCTCCCCAAGCGCATTCGCGCTGATCCACAACACTCACTACTCATACACTGCTCCACACACCTGTCCAGTTGCACACCTGTGCAATCACACCTGTTCAATTCTCACACACACAGCATCATCTCAGCTAACTACTCCCTTCTGAAACTTGCGCTTCCCAGTCGTCCCTTTAAACTATTGCGCTCCCACGTCATTAGCATCCATACTAATCTACCTGCGTCCCCACTACAGGTATCAGTCACTAACTAAACTTAACGTTACCTAATGTCATCTTCTAGATCCCTACACACAATATAACCTAACCCACCCGGGCTAGTTTTCACTGCCATACACCCCATAATCTAGTGCTCCTTTGCCCCCCATGGGAAGGGTGGCAGGGATGCCAACCTTACCCACCGGGCCCATCGCTCACTACCAATTTTGCACATCAAATTTCAACAAATCCAAAATTTGGCCAATCACTGCCCATCATCTGCCAATCACTACTGCCAATCCTTTGCCAATCATCAAATTTTGTTTTTCTCTAATTTTGGGTCCAAAACACTAACCTCATCACCCAGTCTACTCACTAATACCTCTCGGTGCGCCAATCCCTGTCCAAAGCCCGGCTTCGTAAAGCCAAGCAATGGATGCTGGTTGTTTTGTGCCAGCGGCTGGATGCGTCCGGCATTCGGGGCAGGGACGGGGGCTTACCCGGGCCGAGATCCCACGCACCATCTCGGCACGGAGCCATCCAATGCCCCGATCTCGACCTGCCGGCACGTCTCACCAAAAAGTGGTCGCCATGACGACCCTTTCTATCGGGCTGCCAGCTCCGCCTAGTGGAGCCTGGACGCGGCCGTTCAAAGCGAGGCCCGGCACGCACCGAGGGCCTGCTTCGGCTAAAAGTCGCTCTAACCTCTAACCCGTCTAACGTCGATGCTTCACCTGCATGCTTACATCCCGCAGCCCGTTCCTTGCTCACACATCCAGCTGTGCCCATGCTCCTCGTACCCTTCCTTACACACCCAGGTACCCTCATTCCACTCACAGCCTTGGTCACACACCTGACCACCGAACACTTTGGCACACATTCGTCGCTCGCACACCTCACCAATACACCGCTTCGCACCCCCTCCTCGGTCACCTCCTCTGTGACAATCACAGGTGTGCCCTCATTCGCACACCCAACCACGTGCCTCACCACCAACTCCAGCGTGCATTCCCACTCACGCTCTACCATTCCAGGTGTGCATCCTTCCATCCCAGGTGTACATCCTCGCTCACCTGTCACAACTAACTCACGCTCCATGTCACTCTCACTACTTTCACCTCCATTCCTGACAACGCACTCACCCTTACTCTTGACAGCACACTCTTTCCTCATGCACCTGTCCGTCACACACCTTTCTCGCGCACACTCCTGCGCACACTCTCCCGTCACACCCTCTGTAACACTCACCACACCACGCTTCCATGTGCTCCCTCGCACACGCGCTACGACCGACTCACTCTCGCCAGCACACTCACTCCTTGGCACGCACTTTTTCCTCACACACCCCAGAGTCGGACTTTCTTGCACACCTCCATTTTCGCACACCAGACCTGTCGCACACTTCACCAATGGCCTCTCACGAACACCCGGGTCCATCTCGACCCCCAAGCTTATTAAATCCCCTGGCGCATCATACGCACGACCATATTGGTCACCACTTACACCGGGTCCTCTTCCTCTTCGCTTCTCCTCCATCACCTGCGAATCCCTCATCCGGTTAATGAGCACATCATCACGATCCGAACACAGACTTTGGACCAATTCTTTTACTTCCTCCTTTATCTCTTTGTTATCCTCTCTCCGTCGCTTCTTAATTTCGCTCACCCCTCCTTCCACTTCTTCTAATTTCTGCTTCACCTCTTTTATTCCCCGGTACGTCTCCTCAAGCTCATCCTCTAAGGCTACCTTGACCGTTTCCATGTGCGTCCTCACCTGCCGGTCCTTCGTCTCCATTACCTCTATCACCTCGTCCAACCTCGTTGTCAGTCCCTCACGTACTATCTGACATTCCCTCTTTGTCGCTACCAAGTCATTTTTGAGTTCTTTCTGTGTCGCCTTTAAACCTCCTAATACCGCAGTGTTCCTTTGAACCTGCTCCACTAACTCCGTCTGTCCCACCGTCAGCTGCTCCACCTCTTGCGTCAGGTCCTCTATGCCCCCTTGTAACTTTACAGTCGCCTTTCTCACCTCCTTTTCCATGTGCTCCTCACAGTGCCTCACCTCCTCGCGCACTCCTCCGACCTCCTCACTCACTCCTCTTCTGATCTCCTCTCCCATCACTTGCATCTCCTGCCCAGATGCCACCCTCATCTGCTCCATTTCCTCCCTGTGAGCATCCAGTTTGGTTTCTACCCCCATTCTGACCCCCTCTATCTGCTGCTCCATTTGTTTAACTTCCCTTTCCGCTTGGTCCCTCATGTCCCTCAATTTGCCTTCCATACTGTTTTCTAACCCCTCTAACCCATTTTTCACTCCCTCTATCTGATTCTCCTGGGCAGCCATTCTATTTTCTACCCCCATTAACCCATTTTTCACTTCTTTTATCCCGTTGTCTAACCCCTCAAAATTATTGTCTAACTTCCCAATTTTCTTGTCTAACTCCTCAAAATTATTGTCTAACTTCTCAATTTTCTTGTCTAACTCCTCAAAATTATTGTCTAACTTCCCAATTTTCTTGTCTAACTCCTCAAAATTATTGTCTAACTTCTCACCGGTACCCCTCGCTTCGTCCCTCATTTGCTCACTCTGAGCATCCATCCGGTTCCCCAATTGGTTACTCTGCAGTTTGAGGGACGCCTGCATTTGCGCCATAAATTGCTCCATGAGGACCTGCATCTGGGCCATCCCTCCCACTTGTGCAGCGGGTGCGGCCGCCGTACTATGTGCGAGGCGCCATTTCGCGCGTCTGCTACCCCCGCTGTTTCGCTCTCCTCATGTCCCTCATGTCCCTCAATTTGGTCCTGGACCGACCCTGCTTCACTCTCCCCTACCGGACCCCAGCCGTCTTGATCCGCCATAGCGCGACTTGCAAAATTCGAGTTTCGTAAAACAAAACAAATTTCGGCCGCTCCAAATTTTGACCAAATTTTTTTTTTCCTCTATTCGTTTTTTTTTTTTTTTTTTTTTTTTTTTCAAAATTTGGTCGGGCCTCGAATCTCACTCCCGACACCAATTGTTACCGTACTAACACAATTGGTGTCCAAAATTTGGGCTAAATAAATTTAGTCCCAGGTTCGAATCCAACTCCTGACAACCAATTGTTACAGACACGACTTTGATGTTAAAGTGGGCCGAGCGGAATGGCCGTCGTGTCCGCACAAATTACCCGACTATACTCGACGTTGACGAAGTCGCGCGATGCTGGCTCAATAAGAAAAAGAAGACACCCGGCTGGATTACAATAACACAATACGACACCAGGGGTTCAGTTCTCAAGACCTCCGGAGGAGGTTATATTAAGGCGGAAGGTTAGATTACAACTACAAGAGGGACAGCATAGAAAGACAAGCACTTAGACACAATCTTATATTATTCCCAACAGACGACAGGTAAACAGGACAACGGCTGACTCACACGGGGATTGATGCAAAGGACAGGCGGGTAGCGATGGCTCCAGGTGCACCTGGGCTCAAAGGTCAGAATCGACTCGGTCCGGTCCAGAGATGCGGGGAGGTCGCAGCGCTCGGATGGCGTCTTGTCTGCTCAAGCTGGGGGCGCATCTGACTCAGCGCTCGCAGGTGGCTTTCCTTCTCCAAGCTGGGTGCGCATCTCACGTCACATCCGGCGCGGGGCCGCGTATATCCGGCGGGGAGTGACACGCCCTCGGCTCGTTAGCTCCGCCTCGTGGAATCGGCACGTTGCTTCTCATTGGGTGCGTGCGGGGGGTTTACCAGGCTCCGCCCTTGACGAGGAGCTGACAAGGAGCCCCTTCGTGGTAACCCCGTGGAGCGCATGGTCTATGGCGCTAATCGAGCCGGTGTGAGGACGCATCCTCCCCCGCTCCGCCGCCATCTCCTCTGTTGTTGTTGTAATTGTTGGGGAAGAAGATGGAAGGAGGTATGGGAAAGGTCCTAAACTCACTACTGATGCCATATAATCACATTCTGGTGCAACGAAGAGTCATAATTAATGGAGACGAGGCCTTAACTGACATAGAATAAGAATAACTAGGAAGATGTCCGAAAGTTGTCTACGTGTGGTGCGGTGGACCTGGGCACGACATTTAATGGGGGAATAAGGGGAAGGTCGGCTCTACTGATTGTTATTTACATGCAATGGGACTAGGGAATGGGGGATTGGGGAAAGTTGGGGAGTATTGGAGAAAATAGGGGAATATTTACAAGCGGATATGGAGGCCAAATTCCATATTCGCAACAATATGTATGTATATATGTATATATGTATGTATATATGTATGTATATATGTATATATGTATGTATATATATATATGTATGTATATATATATATATATGTATGTATATATGTATGTATATATATATATATGTATATATGTATGTATATATATATATGTATGTATATATGTATGTATATATGTATATATGTATGTATATATATATATATGTATGTATATATGTATATATGTATGTATGTATATATGTATATATGTATATATGTATGTATGTATATATGTATATATGTATGTATATATATATATATATGTATATATATATATATATATATATATATATATATATATATATATGTATATATGTATGTATGTATATATGTATATATGTATGTATGTATATATGTATATATGTATGTATGTATATATGTATGTATGTATATATGTATATATGTATGTATGTATATATATATATATGTATATATGTATATATGTATATATATATATGTATATATGTATATATATATATGTATATATGTATGTATGTATATATATATGTATATATGTGTGTGTGTATATATATATATATATATATATATATATATATATATATATATATATATATATATATATATATATATATATATATATATATATATATATATATATATATTAGGGTGGTCCTTATTCCTCAACATTCGGATTTTCTAAGCTCCAACCCCCGGGATTCATTGGAATAGTCGAGAAAACTCTGCTGGTGAACTTTTTTTTCCAATCGGACAACATTTACCCCTCCCTCATCGACCTTGAAGTTTCACCCTGAGGAATAAAAACAAGAATCCTTGAAAAAAAAAATTTGTGCCATTTATTCCCAAAATGTTGGCTTATAACACACAACATACAGTATTTTATAAATGGTTACCTCATTACACAGTTAAATGTATTGAACTATAACAAAAATCTTAAGCAAAATGTCCCACAAGGCTCCTAGGCCCGTCCGACTTAGTGCTCCTGCTCCTGCTGGGCCGCCACACCAGCAGCCACGGTCTTCTTTCTGGAGTCCGGGAACTCCGCGCGATGACGAGAGACAACTTGGAGGAGAAATTGCAGTTGCTCATCATCCTGAGTTAGCATTCGGTTGTATTCCTGGATGAGGGCAACAGTCGCCTGTACGCGAAAGCCTGGACACTGGCTCCGGAGGCCGCAGCTGCCCCTCGACACGACTTGCAACTGCTGAAGGATTTGACGACCTACATGGACGTCAACCGGGACGTGGGCAAGGCAGCTCTGACCAAGCTGCAAGGGCACCTGTGGTACCTCTCGGAGGAGCTTGTCGCTCTGGCGCTCTTTGACCCCCTGGTCACGGTGGAGGAGAAGAGGCAAATACTCACCTCACTTCACACTACGGTGGGAGATGAATCTCCAGCGAAGCGCCCAAAGCTGCCCAGCCAAGACGTCTCAGGACTCCAACTGCAAGACATGGCATCAACCAACACGCGACGGTTCTTCCAGAAGCTGCGCCTGGAAGACGGCTTCCTCGACACCGATCCCGCGACCTGGCTGCAGCGGGAAGACTTCCGGACAACGGCGGCCTTCGTGCAGGGGATAGCAGTCATCAACGACAACGCGGAGCGAGGAGTTGCCCTCATCCAGGAATACAACCGAATGCTAACTCAGGCTGATGAGCAACTGCAATTTCTCCTCCAAGTTGTCTCTCGTCATCGCGCGTAGTTCCAGGGCTCCAGAAAGAAGACCGTGGCTGCTGGTGTGGCGGCCCAGCAGGAGCAGGAGCACTAAGTCGGACGGGCCTAGGAGCCTTGTGGGACATTTTGCTTAAATTTTTGTTATCGTTTAATACATTTAACTGTGTAATGAGGTAACCATTTATAAAATACTGTATGTTGTGTGTTATAAGTGCACATCGGATTTTTATGTGAAAAAATAAAAAATATTTTTTCACATAAAACGGCTTTTTTGTGCGCAAAAAAATTATTTTGCTATTTTCGGAGAAAAAAAGAATTTCGCCCTTTTTCGGGAAAAATAAAATAAAATGCCCTTTTTGGTCGAAAATGTCTGGCAACGCTAAAAAAAATTAGGGAATTTTTCGAAATTTTAAACTGCGATCGAAATTTGTAACTGCGATCGAAATTTTTAACTGCGATCGATCTCAAAAACAAAACGTTGCGTCCACTTGCGTGCGTTGCGTCCCCAGCGTGTACAGCAGTGAGACGGTGTACTACAGTGAGAGAGTGTACACAAAGTGTGAACAAGTCTCCTATCAAGATGAGTGCTGCTCTTCGTGACAAGTGGCTGAAGGAATTCAACTCTGGCGGCGATGGGGCCACCTTCAAGTACGTGTCGAGTGACACGGCTTTCTGTCGAGCTTGTGAAAAGACTTTCCGGGCGAAGCAGAAGTCTGAGCTGGCCCAACATGTCCGAGGAGACCGCCACAAGAGCAACTTGGCCTTGAAGAAGAAGAGGACGGTCACGCAAGCCACCATGGAGGACTTTGGTGGCGGAAAGAGGCACAAGTGCGACGTCATGGCTCAGGAGCTGTGCCAGGCCATGCTGGCCGCTGGCATCCCATGGTCGAAATTGGAAAACACTGCCCTCCGGTCATTCCTGGAAAAGCACATCACTCTCCAGATCCCCGATGAAAGCTGGATTCGAAAGCACTACCTCGACAAGTGCTACGACGAGGCCTTGGCGGGGATCCATGCCGACCTCGGACAGCAGCCCATCTGGCTGTCCTTCGACGAGACGACCGATTCGGCAGGTCGATATGTGGCCAACATCATCGCGGGACGCTTGTCCAAGGAGGGGTACTTTTGTCCCCACCTCGTCCAGTGCATGTTTCTGGAGAAGACCAACTCCGGGGAGATCGTGCGTGCAGTCAATGACACGCTGCGCTATATTTGGCCTGATTTCAAGCCGGAGTGCCTCAAGGTCCTCGTCAGCGACGCCGCGGCCTATATGATCAAGGCCGGCCATGCCCTGAAGGAACTCTTCCCGGAATTGCTGCATGTGACTTGCGTTGCCCACGTGCTCCACCGTGTCTGCGAGACAGTCCGAGAAATGTTCAAGGACGTCAACGACCTGATTGCCACGACGAAGAAGGTGTTCGTCAAAGCCCCGTCGCGTGTTGTCTTTTGGAAGGAGCAGCAGCCCAATCTTTCTCTCCCCCCGGAGCCCATTCTGACTCGGTGGGGGACGTGGATCGACGCCACGGTGTTTTACGCCGAGCACTTCGAGGCCGTCAAGGACATTGTGGACCAGCTGAACGATGACGACGCGATGGCAATCCGGAGTGCCAAGGACCTGTTCGGAAAGGCGGACATCAAGCTCAGTTTGGTCTTCTTAAATGCCCACGTGTCGTTCATCCCGAAGATCCTTAAGCAGCTGGAGGAGGCCGGCATGGAGCTGGCCAAGGCCTTCCAGCTCCTTGATCAGGCCAAGGAGGAGCTCGAAAAGATCCGAGGCTGCCGTAAGGAGAACCTGCTCACCAAGTTCAAGGCGGTGCTGCAGCGCAATCCCGACATTGGTGTGCTGAGGACAGTGGCTTTGATCCTGGATGGAGATCAGCACGGATCTGAGGTTGGTGTGCCGGCTGGAGTCAAGCTTGCTGACATCCCCCTCTTGAGGTACTGCCCCATCGTCGGCGTCGACGTGGAAAGGTCCTTCTCCATCTACAGAAACGTCCTCACCGACCGCCGACACCGCCTCACCAAGGAGAACATTACCAAGATAATGATTTCAAACACCTACTTTAACCGTTCCTAAAAGGGTCTTGTCAATTTCTTCTTGTCCTCTACTTATCAAACAATGCGGTTGCAATAAAGGTACCTGAACGTCATTTTTTACCTGTTTACTAGCCCAGTGTTTAATGTTGTGCAGGAAAAAGCTTACCATTTTTTGTTCTTTTTTTGACTGATTTCTGAAAAACTTGGTAATAATAAAAAATGAATAAAACGGGGGAAAAAAATATTTCGGGATTTTTTCACATAAAAAAAATATATTTCCGCTTTTCAAAACACTAGGGCATGCCCGTACTATATATATATCTAAAATTATATCCCCCCCCTCTATTTACATGGAATGGTTTGGTCCATTCGCAAAGCCAAAGGCAAAGCGAACGGCTTGCGAGTACGGTGACAATCCCCCCCCTCTATTTACAGCAAATGGTTTGGTCCATTCGCAACGACCACAGAACCCCCCCCCCCCTCTATTTACATGAAATGGTTTGGTCCATTCGCAACGCCAAAGCGAATGGCGAACGGCTAAATCGCCATAGCTCGGTAACTACTTGTCCGATTAATTTCAAACCTTGAAAAGGCACATCCTCGGGTCCCCAGCAATATACCTGGCAAGTTT
>NC_136267.1:84786850-85169350 GCF_964187855.1 Myxine glutinosa | reverse complement strand
GGTGGTTTAAAAAAAAAAGAGTATATATGTATGTATATATATGTATGTATATATATGTGTGTGTATGTATATGTATATATATATATATATATATATATATATATATATATATATATATATATATATATATATATATATATATACATATACATACACACACATATATATATATATATGTGTTTCACGCTACCAGATTCTTGTACCAGATGCGCTAATCATCTACTGGGTATAAACACCGTTGAAAGGCGGCGCCACGTGTTTCACCGTTTTCGCTTCCGGATTGATCGTTTATCAGCAATAAACTTCCTTAAATATACCTTTATTGGACACAGTTTCGTCTTATATTTCACCCATCGACAGAAAAAATATACGATCTTTCGTTCTATGACAGTGGCATTCCCTGTTATGACCGTTAAAGCCTGAATTTTGCTTCGGACTCGACGGTCATTTTCCGCGATTCCGCGGCAACAGTCGCCTGGTGGCGCGCTAGTCGCTACACGTGTTTGTTTAGATCATGATTAATGATACTGATAATGAATAATACTGATACGTGACTGATAATTATCATTGAGTCATTATCTTGTGAGCCTAATTCACAAAGTACATACAAGTACAGCATTGTTCAGTAAATGATATTCTTTGTCCAGTATATGAATAAAATATCATGCACACTGGATGCACAGCACTGAGCAGCATGTACAGGTCTTATCAATTGCACAAACTATGATGACTGTCTCAATCATTAATGATTGGTAAAGTATCCTTGGTAAAGATTGGTAAAGGTAAAGTATCCTTTACCAGCAATATTTAATTTAGTCCTGCAAGTGAAAATACTAAATACATCACAGACGACTACATATCCTCTTTTGCATACTCTCCCTTTTTTTACTTACCCTACTTTACAGTACCACAATTGCATCCTCCTTTACATTCAACATACATCGAGTATGTTCAATCAGCCTGATTTACAACTTGCTCCTTGTTGTGTTCTCAAGTTACTTGCATTGTTTGTTTTGCCTTGAACGGAGTGATAAAACTTTCTGTACTTGCACTGACATCACCTATTGAGCGTTTTGTGTAACCTTGTATTTTTACCAACAGGCATCTTTTTAACTTTACGATTTTGGCAGTTTCTGGATGTTTTGGCCACTTTGCTTGACTTTGGAAGTCTCCAGGTTTTCTGAACATTTCTAGTTTTCCCAGGTGCTGACAGAGTGTGATCGACAACACGACGTTTATCTTTGCTGGTGTTGTTGCGCTTTGGGTTAGGTTAGGTTGTGGTGTTAACATGTGAAGATTGGGAGTGAGGCCTGTTACGATGTAGATGTTTCCATCAAATGTCAGCTTCTCCTTGCTTCATACGGGGGTTGGTTTACATTAATCAACATTCTTGTGGATTCATTCCGTTGTTTTAGAGCATAAATTGACCCGACCAATGGCCCCCGTTGTACGACTTTCTTGATGTGCTGATGTCACTTTTGGTTGGATACAGTACTTCTGTGATTCTAATACAGAATCTGACAGGTTTATAATTAAATCTCTTCCAGGAACTTTGACACGCTGACACCAACATCACTTCCTGCAAGCCGACAATTGTTTTGTTTTGTTTGTTGAACATTCTTGTTTGTCCCCCATTTATGAGAGTGGTGTTTTTTCTTTTCTGCAGGGATGCGCTAAAGTTGTTGAGAAAGGATTTTGATGACTACGCGTTGGTGAAACAAGATTTCCTTGGAAACGAGAAGAAACGTGAAAAGGTCCTGGCTTTGATGCCTGATGATATCTTTTGTTTTAAACTTCACCTTTAACCTTTGACTGCCTGATGCCATGTGTAGGAGATTCCTCTTTGGAGCAGTGGTTGATAAGATATTCTCCTCCAAGATTTTGCGTACAGCTGGCCACCTCACCTTCGTGTTGAAAATCACTCCAAAAACAAATTGCTTCCTAGGAGAATATTTTGCTGACATTTGGCACTTGGATAAATAGGCCTAAATCTTTCATTTTTACTCCGATTTGTTAATGGTATTGTGCGGTGACAAATGAGGTTAATCGCTTCTATAAAATTTGCATAAATGGGAAGCGATGGTTACTCCCTGTTACGGAAACATCGGTTTGTACCTCCAGGGCAGGGTTTGTATCAGCTGTTAACCTTGTTTAAATGGCTTGGTTTCGTGTTGATTGGATTATACCTGTCATGTTGAAATTTAAGATTAATTTCTTACTAAAACTGACCACGAACAGGCAGACTAGTGACGAGAACCAAAATGCAGTTAATCCCACAATGATTGCAGGTGTATCCGTCTCGAGAATGCTGTGAAAGATGTACCCGAGCAGGATTGACCGCATTTGTTAGATTTTTTAAAACTTCATGGAAAATACACGACTCTTGTGTGTGAAAACGCAAATTTACCATCAGTGTGAAACCATACATGACGAAAGCAGTGAAATACAGATGGATCAAAACCGATCACCACTTAAAAATCAATGAAGAGGAGCCATCTCGGCATAACCAAAACAAAAAAGACAGGAAGAGAAGCCAATGCAACAGTCATTTTAGTCACAATAATTGAAATTAACCTGGGCTGGACACATGCCAATACGAACGAGCAACAAATTCCACCAAGTAACCTGGAGAAGGACCCAGAAGAAAAAGAAACCCAGAAGAAATGGAGGAAGATTGAAGATGAGATGGAGGAATTAAACAAGAAAATTTGCTGGAGCAGCAATGCCTGGAATGATGGAGAATAAAAAGGAATGGACCTACATTGGAATAGGTGAGTTTAGATGAAGGAATTCCATTATTGGAGAACACTTAAACGTGAACGTCACATCAGTGCAATCGACACAATGGCTCGGCCCATGAAACGCTCGACTCTTCCGGTGTAACAAACAAACCTCTGCAAGTTCGTCTTAATTCTGCGGACTCGTTATAATATTCTTTGAAGCAAATTTTGATAAAAGATTCGCCAGTGTAAGTATAAAGGTGTGTGTGTGTGTGTGTGTGTGTGTGTGTGTGTGTGTGTGTGTGTGTGTGTATGTGTATGTGTGTGTGTGTGTGTGTGTGTGTGTGTGTGTGTGTGTGTGTGTGTGCGCGCGTGTGCTAGTTATCTGTTTTTGTCAAAATCTGTTCAAAGACGACTCATTTTAACGAGAGTGCTGCATATTTTTCCATTTGTTACATCATATAAACTTTTCTGGCAATCTCTTGGTTTTTGAGACCAGGGATTACAATTTTCATTCATGTTTCCTTATTTTGTTAACGACACTCTCCAATAGGCTAACAGTTCTGGCTGTGTGCACACCCCTCAACAGCCATGCATGCTCTGTGTGTTGTTGTGACATTTTGTTCATTCCTTTTGCTGTTTAACCACCCGTACTCAGACAGCATTGTTGGCCTTGATTTCAGCACATTATACATCTTCGATCAGAAATGAGAAGTGGTTTTTCTTCAGTGACCAACTCGGTAAATTGCTGGGATAGGTTGAAGTCATTTACACAGGTACGTACTTATATACCGACACTGTTCATTTGCTTGAATGATTAAAACACTTCTTACAAGGTTTATTAGCAGTTTATTGTTGACCTGCTTTTTATATTTGTCATGGTTGGAAATTTGGTTGGATTGTGGGGTTTTTTTTACTGCAATGCAATTTAATGCTCGAAGAAAATCTGTCACAAACACAAATCTCACGCTCTCATGCAGACTGCATGGAACTTGATATCAGACAAACACGGCCGTTTATGTTGGGGGAAGTAACTTCTGCGAACACACTGGGTGCCGCCAGCACCATCTCATGGTGGCGTTTTTATCTTGACTGTCATGTGGCATTTATTGGGAGACATTTCCCTCCCCATGGGGTGCCAACCTGTGGGATTTGTCCATGCTCTATCCTCTAAGTGCTGAGCGTTAATAGAGGAAACAGCATGTACCATTTTTAGTCTTTGGTATTATTCAGCCAGGGTCAGAGACAAACCACTGCCTTGCCAGACTCAGAGTGGACGCTTTTAACAATAATGCCACTGAGTCAGGTTCAAAAACACATGTTCGGTCTCTGTTTTTAAAATAATTAACAAATTTGACCGATTGATGTTGCTGGCACAAATCGGTTGTGTGCGTGCGTCCGGATGTATTTCACAACCAGCCACAAACTTGCAATCCCGGCAAGATCTCTGATAACCGAATCCACCGAGCTGCTAGCAAAGTGTGATTGTGCTTGTTTTCACCGTAGCCTGGCAGCCTTGACTCTATTGATTTCCTCCTTATGCTCTGCTTGATGTGTTTGCTTTCCAAAGGAAGTATGCAGATCAGACAAACCGTGTCTCTGTCATCAGAGTCCTTGTGTGGACAATGTCTTGTGTTACATGTCTGTGTTACGTTTTGACTTGCAAACTGGCTATTTATTGCCTGGTGTAAATCGACAGGAATGCTCAAGAAGAGAAAATGCCTGTGTTTAAATATATACCTGTTTGAACTGTCTGTCTGCACATTTAACAACCAAGACTGAATTTCTTTATTATTATTTATTAACTGTTTAGATTGGTTATTGTATATATATATATATATATATATATATATATATATATATATATATATATATATATATACATACTCGTATATATATAATTATGCCCCTTCGTCCCCCTCAAAAATGTGGAAAAAAAATCGTTTTCTGTTTCATTTATGTGAATATTTTATGAGGACCAAGTTTTCAAATTAAGATGTGAATGGCAACTGAAACATGACTCTACTGTGTTACAATGTCTCCAACTTCCATTGTTACCCCATAACTACCGGTACTTCAAAAATTTTAAAATATGATTGTATGAAAGGAAAATACAACTTGCGGACACACAACTTAACCTTTTTTGCTTGGCCGAGACATGTCCCTCATTACCTGCTTTTATTGAGTTGTTCAGATTTTCCAGAATTGTAATAATGATGTAGTGAACTTTGACCTATTTTTCTTCGATATTCAAGTGTGTGAGCCATAGACTCCAAAGAAGTAAGCAGCCCATCAGTGCACCACCAAAACCAATGCCAAACAACACTGAGGACACATACAAAATAAAGGCTGAAGGACTATATCTGACAAAATGAAGAGCTTCGCAAGGCTCTGACATGCAAACAGCACTCAAGGTTTAAAACCCAAGGGTATGCAGCTTTTGAAAATGGCGACTCGTAATAACCCGTAAGGGCAGCGTGATAGCTCGGCGGGTTGTACTCGTACGATCACCCCAAAACTTAGCAAGAAACTGGTTGTTGATGGGAAGATCCATATTCAAAAGTGAAGGCACCACTAACTAGTACAACTGCTCAATAGACCTATGCACCCATTTTTAGCTCACCTCAAACAACAGCTGTTCAGGTGAGGTATTAGCATCGTGCGGTGTCCGTCAGTGAGTCAGGCTGTATGTAACCACTTGGAACCTATTCTCCGAAACGACACACACAATTTCGATGGAACTTGACTAAAACCCCATGATATGCCAAAGTTTGTTCACGGCATCAAAAAAGTTGGGGTCTAAGTGGTCTATCGGGGGTCAAAGTGGGTCCAGATGTAATCCCCCAAAATAGGTATTTGCTCTCCTCGCCTAATCTACACACAATTTCGATGCATATTGACCACAACCTTCATCACCCGTGATGTACTAAAGTTTGTTCATGGCATTAAAAGATCAGGGTCTAAGTGGGTCTACAGTGGGGGTTGACCCTCCAGCCTCCCCCCCCACTCCCCCCCAAATTATGTATTTTCTTTCTTCTGCGACACCACACTCAATTTCGATGAAATTTGATCACAACCTTTATCACATGTGATGCTAAAATTAATAGCGCTATTTTCACCAAACTTTGTAGAACTTCTGAGCACCATGGCCTCTTGATGCCTTGCCAATCCCATCAACAAAATTACATTTTAAGTATGTCGATTTAAAGGTGTACACATCACGGTGTTTAAAGGTGTCAGCTACATTCAAGTTTAAGGTGTGCACAGAGGGAGCTGCAGATGGAGGAAATGTTGAGTTGGATCTTGGAGACGGCGTGAAGCTGGAAGGTGTGAAAACATTTTGCTACCTCGGAGACATGCTGAATGGAGAAGGCGGATCAGACTCGGCAACGGTTGCTGGAGTGAGATGTGCATGGAAAAAGTTTCGGGAACTGAGTGGCATGCTGATGAGGAGGGGAGTGTCGTTGAAGCTGAAGGGAAAGGTGTATCCTGCATGTGTGAGAAGTGTTATGATTTATGGGAGCGAGACATGGGTCATGAATGTAGAGCAGCAACGAAGGCTGGAAAGGGTGGAAATGCGAATGGTTCGATGGATGTGCGGAGTATCGTTGAGAGAGAGGAAGACAAATGATGAATTGCGAAAGATGATGGGAATAGAGCCTGTGATGGATGCTGTGAAGAGAAACAGGTTGAGATGGTTTGATCATGTGTTGAGGAAGGATGAAAGTGACTGGTTGAGAAGAGTGATGGAAATGAATGTAGAAGGAAGTAGAGGACGGGAAAGACCGAGAAAGACTTGGCTAACGGTGGTGGAAGAAGAAATGCGGGCAAGGTGGTTAACATGGGGAGATGCAGAAAATCGGGCAAAATGGAGAAGATTGTCATGGGGCCCGCAAGGCTAACCCCTGCTCTAGCAGGGAAAATGGCCTTAAAATTCGTGTTGTTGTGTTGTTGTTGATTTAAAGGCTAAAGGTCATTACCATTCCGGGATCGCTACTTTTGACTTCTTCTCAAAAAGTATGCACCCGATTTTGATGCAATTTGGGAGGCATCATCTCTGCATGGTGCGCTCACAAGTTTGTTCAAACCATCAGCTAATTTATGTTTAGAGTGTCCGCTCCGAATCTGGGAGGTCGGCAGTTCAACCCCGGCCGATTCTGAGTCATTCGAAAGACTTTAACAATGGTACGTGCTGCTTCTCTGCTTGCCATTCAGCATTTAAATGGTTAAGAGCATGGGGAATCCCGATACGGACGGATAGGTTTGGACGGATAGGATAGGATATGGGTTCAGAATCGGATGGATAGGTTAACATCCATGGAGAGGAGGAATTTCCTCATGAAATTCCTTGCTGACTGTGGTGAGAAAAATGGCACCATTGTTATGATGTCGCTGATACCCAGAGTGCACTGGGAAGTGACGGCACTTCCTCTAAGATCAGTTACTGTGTTTGTCTCGTCTAACAGTTTTGTATTATGTCGCATATGTCTGTCTGTATTTCCATGTGTGTGACTGCTCACTACGAGCCTTAGATCATGTAAAAAGAAAGAATTTTTTTGATTAGCTAAATAATCTTCTTCATCTTGTTTGGACAAATTTCTACCGACTCCTCTCCGGCCTTGCCCCCCCAGCTCTCTCTGGGCTCTGTCCCGCAAATATTCCTACAGGTCGCACAAGATCTGCCTGCAACCCTCTTATGGTCAAACTGCCAAAATCAAGACTCTCTGCTCACCTTCACTCCTTCATTCCTCTTTTCTCCCGCCTCTGGAACAAACTCCCTCACTCTCTTCAATCCCACTCCACCCTCCAGGTCTTTAAAACAGTTGTTCACCACCATCTCTTATCTTCCCCCATTCAAAACCTTGATCTTTTCTACCCCCGCTGATTTCACCCCAATTCCACTTTTTTGAAATACCAACTTCTGTCCTGGGAAGTCCTTGGTGTCCTTGTGTTTTATACTTCTCCCTCCCCCCCCCCCCCTTCCCACGCCTCCTCCCCCCAAGCCCTCTCCCTTCCACACATCTCCCTGCTCTCAAATGTTGTGTTTGTGTGCTTCCCCTTCTCTCCCCATCTTGTTTTCCGCTCCCTCCTTTTATATATTTTGTTTGTCTGGTTGATTTGTTTGTGAAGTAAATGTTAGCTCTTTCACGAGCCTCGATTCAGTATACAAGAAAAAAAAAAAAAAAATTGGAGATGAGCTCCATTTGGCTCTGTCTGTCTGGAACAGTTTGTCGATATCTGGTGTGCCAATGCAAGTTCGCCCAAAATACATAATGTTTTGGCAAAACTTCTTTGGATGAATATTCGTGGGGATGAATGGAATGTTTCTCTTTAGTTTGCAGGTGTCTTCTTGATGTAATCTTAACTATGTTCAGATATATATATCATTGTTGGATTCTTTAACTTATTCACATGTTTTTGTAATGCAGATTTACTAAGTATGACAATTCAATGGTAATTCTGGTCTTTCAAAAATAAATCGCACCCATGTCTGAAGGAAGTGGTTCAGTTTGACATTTTTAATATGAAATAGGTAAAGCCTAGAAACAAATGAAACCCTTTAGACTAACCCTTTAGAATTACCCATTAGAATTACCAAATAGAATTACCCTTTAGAATTACCCTTTAGAATTACCCTTTATAATTACCCTTTAGAATTACCAATTAAAATTACCCTTTAGAATTACCAATTATAATTACCCTTTAGAATTACCAATTAGAATTACCAATTAAAATTACCCTTTAGAATTACCCTTTAGAACCCATTAAAATGACCCTTTATAATTACCCTTTAGAATTACCCATTAGAATTACCCATTCAAATTCCTCTTTAGAATTTGCATTTAGAACCCATTAAAATTACCCTTTAGAATTACCCTTTAGAATTACCCTTTAGAATTACCCATTAGAATTACCCATTAGAATTACCCATTAGAATTACCCTTTAGAACCATTTACATTTACCCACAAAACCCTTTAGAATTACCCTTTATAACTCTTTAGAATTAAACACGGTGGGTTATAAAGGTTCTTCTTCTTCATTTTCTTGACGGACAGACATAACCAAATATTGAAGCGGCTTCACCGCTTAAAACATTTTACTCGGGCTTTATACCGGGTGTATTCCATGAATATTTTTAAACACGGCCCTCCCTCAACCTCCGGTGGGCAATCTTCTGCGGCACCGTCTTGGAAATACATTTTATTATTTGAAATTTTTTCAAGAAATTTTATTGATCACAACGTATCATACTCCATTACCGGTGTGTACCCCGGTTTAGAATAGGTACACCGTATCCCTGCGTGTCGTAAGAGGCGACTCAAAGGGTTGGCGTCAGGAAGGGCATCCGGCCATAAAAACATTGCCTCAAAAAGAGAACCATGACAATTTGGAGAAGATTGTCATGGGGACCGCAAGGCTAACCCCCGCTCTTGCAGGGAAAATGGCCTTAAAATGCCTGTTGTTTGTTGTTGTTGTATCATACTCCATATCATTAAGGAAGATGATTTTTTAAACCAGCTACCCCCAAAGAAGGCACTATTTCCGCCACATGCCAATTTTAGAGTTTCTATGATATCCACATTTGCTCCTTATTATGTAAGATTCTCAGATTTTGGAGACATTGTCCTGTGATTTGTGTTGACTTGTTAAAATCGCCATTTTAAACAGAAGAGCACTAACAACAGACGTTAAATGTATGGATCATCCCATGCCAAGTCTTTAGTTGAAGTCTTCAGAGTTGATCTGTTTTTGTAAATGATGATTCACTCCAGTTTGTGTGAGGAGGTCTTGTTTCTTGATGATGTTTTTTGTTTGACTTATAGGCGAAGAAAGCACCTGATAAGTGGAGACATGTACACGAGGAGGTGATGCTGCAGTACTGCTATCCACGGCTGGATGTGAATGTCAGTAAAGGTGTAAACCACCTCCTCAAAAGTCCCTTCTGTGTGCATCCCAAAACAGGTGTGCTTATGGCTTTTTTAAGATTCCGTTAATAATTAATCTTTATATCCATACATATATTGGCTCCTGTTGATATATTCTACCTCATTGCACCTTACACTCCTGAAAGAAAGCTTCAGTCAAACACCAGGAATCTCCTGGTTGTTCCCCCCTCAATGAGGTGTAGACGTTTGGCGATTAAGCACTCCTCGGTTATACTACAAGCCGAGCCTTTTTAAAACCTGCACTACATTTTTACGTTTACTTTCTCTTAATTGGGGAAGGAATCAAGGCTTCATTTTAGGCTTGCGGAGGGTGGAGAGGCTAAAGAGGAGGAACTGAGAGGCTAAAGAGGAGAAATTTTTCTAATGACATGATTAGTAATGCCAGGCAGAAATAAAATTAATCATAGGGTTATTGTTGTTAGCCTGGTGTTGGCTTAGCGGCTAGGGTGCCAGCTTAGGATCCTAGGATCCTGGGTTTTAATCCCAGTCGATCGCTGAATTAACGCCAGGGGGGTTGACTCAGCCTGTCATCCTTCCGAGGTCGGCTAATTGAGTACCAGTTCACTGGTAATTCCCTGTTTGTCGTAAAAGGCAACAAACAGGGTTGGCGGCAGGAAGGGCATCCGGCCAAAAAACATTGCTTCAAAAAGGGGACCAACAAAAACAACAACCACGGTGCCCGAAAAAGGCCAACCCCCGCTTTGCGGGGAAAAATGGCCTCTAAAGGTGGTTTTTTATAGGGTTATTGTTGTTCCTCATATTTTGTTGTTGTTGTTCTTTGTAAAGTTCTTTGAGATTTTGTTTGAAATGAGAAGTGCTGTCTTACTATAATGGAGCAAGCGTGGATGATGTCAGAACTCCAAAATTGGCATGTGTCGGAAATAGCATTACCTTTGGTGGCAGCCGGTATTACAAATCCTTTTCCTTTATCTTAGGATATGGAGCATGTGGTGAGGTGGAAAGAACTGGGAAGTGTCCATGTGCTTTGTGCAAGAAGGGTGTCGGAGTGAATTCCATTCAATGCACAATGTGTGCTGAGTGGGTTCATCAAAAATGTAGTGGTTTGAGAGGGTTATTAACCAGTGTGGCAGCTACAATCAAGTATAAGGTGTGCACAGAGGGAGCTGCAGATGGAGAAAATGTTGAGTTGGATCTTGGAGACGGCGTGAAGCTGGAAGGTGCGAAAACATTTTGTTACCTCGGAGACATGCTGAATGGAGAAGGTGTATCAGACTCGGCAACGGTTGCTAGAGTGAGATGTGCATGGAAGAAGTTTCGGGAACTGAGTGGCATGCTGACGAGGAGGGGAGTGTCGTTGAAGCTGAAGGGAAATGTGTTTGCTGCATGTGTGAGAAGTGTTATGATTTATGGGAGCGAGACATGGGTAATGAACGTCGAGCAGCAACGAAGGCTGGAAAGGGTGGAAATGCGAATGGTTCGATGGATGTGTGGAGTATGTTGAGAGAGAGGAAGACAAATTATGAATTGCAAAAGATGATGGGAATAGAGCCTGTGATTGATGCTGTGAAGAGGAACAGGTTGAGATGGTTTGGTCATGTGTTGAGGAAGGATGAAAGTGACTGGTTGAGAAGAGTGATGGAAATGAATGTAGAAGGAAGTAGAGGACGGGGAAGACCGAGAAAGACTTGGCTAAAGATGGTGGAAGAAGAAATGCGGGCAAGGGGGTTAACAAGGAGAGATGCAGAAAATATGGCAAAATGGAGAAGATTGTCATGGGGACCGCAAGGCTAACCCCCGTTCTCGCCGGGAAAATGGCCTTAAAATGCCTGTTGTTGTTTAGGATAAGGAGCATGTCAGTATATGTTGTGATCAATAAAATATCTTTCAAAAATGACAAAAATTATAAAGTGCATTTCCAAGATTGTGCCGCAGCCCATTGCTCACCGAAGGTGGTCCGAGAAGTGCTCGATAGTATTATAAAATTAATAAATAATTGATTGTATGGGTTTTCAGCGTCATCTGTCGGAGATAAAAAGGTAAACGATTGTGGTGTATTGTGGCTGATTGTGGAAGATCATACCATGAATGTAGTTCTCGGTAATTTATTGTCCGTTCTATTATAAATAAGAAATCTCTCCAGGCAGAGGGCAAGCCGCGTGTGTCCTGTACTCAGTTAATCATCTCTTGAGTTAGTAAAGTATCGACCTTCGTGTCCATTGACGAACGTATTACGTTGTGTCTTTGATGAGGAATGTTGAGAATCTTTACAACCTTTTCCTCCTGCTCTTTTTTTTCTGTCCTGACTCGTAACCGATGTGCTCTTTCTTTGTGTCCACGATGCAGCAGTTTGAATATGAACAGCTTGCTGATTTATGTCAATTCTACAGCTCGGAAATGAAATAATTCTACAGCTTGAAAGTGAAATGCCATTTTAAAATGACAAGCCAAGTAGTTTTCCTCGTGGCTAATTTTTGGTCGAAATATGCAGATATTTGGTGTCATATTGGAGATGTATGACATGACGTAATGTTAGCAGTAGAACGAGCCAAAGTGAAATCAGACACAAACCCACATGTTTGCAGTTTTTATTTCCTTTCTACAAAGAAAGTCGATGCTCAAAAAGGGTGGCAGGTTATACTGGCTGTGGATGGAGGGGAACAATCAGACAAAAATACTGAGACACCCACACTACAGTATGTGAACTTGAGAGGAATAGAGGGGAAGGGGTTATGGGTGTTAATCGTGAGTAGAGTAGCTTAGGAATGCGTCTGAGACACCCATGAGGTGGAGATGAGCAGCAGTCTTGAGAAAAAAAAAAATAGAGACAAAGTTAGTTTCAGAGACCAATAAAAGTGGGATAAACGATGAAGTTGAGCCTCAAGCTCAGATACGTATATGGAAGATAACAAGGTGTTGGTGAAAGAACAGGTTTGACCGAGAGGGGAGGGTGTCGGGGAGCTCCGAATGGGCACAGGGAAAAAAGTGCAGATGGAGCGAGATCGAGGACCCAAATGCCACCAATCTCCAACTTAAGTGACGAGTAGATCATGAGACTTGGCCTCCTTTTGAAAAATTCCAATAATACGACGAGTCTTTGATCTGACTCCCACTAGTTGAGTGAAATAGGAAGCAGCTGCACAAGCCCAGAATGGATATATACCTTCACACTTTAGAGGAAGTCCTTGGACTTCATAATGATCTAGAGATTGCTCAGAATGGACTTGGCACTGTGGTGACTACCAAGGTGTTGACCACCCTTGGAGCCCAGCTTGGAGGTATGATCTACCTGAGGCAGAGTATTGCTGATTGACCTGTGAGCTCTACAGACTGAATCTCTCCTGGGAGTTGCGTGGAGAAGTCAAGGCAGTTAACAGGTTCATAAACAACTCCAATGAAACAACACAAATATGTTGTTATTATTATTATTTAAAGGATTTTAAGTGGTAACATTAATCAAATTGTTTTGAAATTCACCTCATTGCGGCCTTTTAAAGTCTTATCTGTGGATTGGGGTGTGCAGGACGGGTGTGTGTTCCAATTGATCTGAACAAGGTCGAAGATTTTGATCCATTCAATGTTCCCACAATCAGGTCTGTGTGTTTGGTTTTCTCTGTCTGCCTATGAATTTGAATTTTGTTTATCTTCTCTTGTTTAATAGGTCTGTGTAGGGGATGATGATGCAAACTTCCAATACCATCTCTTATTTAGTACCACGTCCTTGTGGCTCTCGCATAGAGTAGAAGTCCTTCCGTACCGATCTTGCACTCATCTTATTTTCATTCCAAGTGGGAAGGAATGATTACATGCAGCCTTACCAATACTAATGACCAGCTCTTCTGCAATTTCCCATACAGTAAGCTGCCAAATTATCTGTTCAACAAGTTTCATGTTTGTTTGAGTGCCAACAGTATAAAGTTGCTCACCAATTACTGGCTATTTTGAACTCGTTCTACCATTTAAACAAAACTACATGAATGACGTTCACATGTTTTACAGGCAGGCTCCTGTGAATTTCAGGGTTGATGCTCTCCTTTACAAGGAGCTTACTCGTAACAACTTTATTAAACAGCACACGTGACTGTTGGCCACCATCCTGGTTTTACCCAGAATTATTTGATTAACGTTGGCCATTTCTTGTATTTCTTGCTCGGTGTGCACAAAAGATAAAATATCAGCATGGAACTATGCATGTTCTACTCAATCTTGAATGTCTTTGTCCATTCCAGTGGTGCAGTAGCTCCACGACTGGGGAGAGGGGATAAAGATATTTAAAATCTTTATGTATTTTCTTCTGATGGAGATGGTTGTCATGTGTTCCAAACAATAGAGAAGGGTCTGCCATTACTTTTTTTTGTTTAAAACGTGTAAAGGTTTGTAGGCTTACTTTTACAATATGTTTGACTCCCTCACTTAATTTACAGCCAGCTGTGTTGGGAGCTGGACCATTTACCTGAGGTCGTTGATGCGCAGGCCATGAAGGTCACAGAAGAAGGCCAGAAGCGCCGTCCCAAAGGTGAGGTTTCAACAGACTGCTGTTCCATCCAGTACCTTTGTGTAACACTCAGACATATATACTTAGAGCCTAATCGTTATACTTTTATAGCATGGCGTAAATGTTAGAGCATCCACTTCAAGCCTGGAAGGTCGGCGGTTCAAACCACGGCCAAGTTCCTTCTAACGATGGCCAAGTTCCACCTAGCGAATCAGGAGTGCATTGAAGTCAAACAAACAAACAGACAGACAGACACTTCTCCAAATTATCATGTGACTAGCAGTTTACCCACCCCTTGGGTGGATAGAGAATGCCAATTATTTGCTGAATAAAGTGTGTGCTTTAAATAAAACCTGAGGGATGATTGTGTGGTGCAGGTTTTTGCATTATATCCCATGAAAATTGTAAACCTTTTTTTGATTGATTCAAAACGTTAACATGCATGAATCTCTGGAAATCCCAGGACATTCATGAGGCAGGGAATCCTAGGATGGTATGATACATGATACACCCTATGATACACCTGCTCCCCGAGGGAGTGTAATACCCCATCCCTCTGGTCGGGGTCAGTAAAGCACTTGCACTATACCACGTGTGCAGTGCAAAATTGAAAGTCATCTCCACAGTTCACTTGTAATACCTTCTCAAACCACCACCGGGTGGTGCTATACATTACATGCTGTGGTTGATGACAAACGAACACCTCTCTACCGTGTTTTTAGCTCACCTGTAACATAGTTCCAGGGAGCTTATGGGATAGCACGTCGTCCATCTGTCAGTCCATAAACACTTGCAACTTCTTCTCCGAAACCACTGATGGGATTGTGACCAAACCTGGCTACAATGCTACTTGGTATGGTGCAACTCAAGTTTGTTCATGGCATTAAAACTCGGGACCTAAGGGGGTCTACTGTGGGTCAAAGTGGGTCCAGGTTTGACCCCCTAAATTAGGTATTTGCTTTCTTTGAAACTACACACACAACTTCGATGAAACTTGGCCACAACCTTCATCACCCGTGATGCACTAAAGTTTGTTCACGGAATTCAAAAAAATCGGGGCTGAAAAAAAAATCGGGGCTGAAAAAAAAATCGGGCTTGAAAAAAAATCGGGCCTGAAGGGGATATATGGGGGGTGGGGTGGGGGAGGAGGATTGCCACCCAAAATAGGTATTTGCGTTCCTCTCAGAAACTACACATGCAATTCTGATGAAAGTTGACCACAACGTTCTGTTCATCACCGGTGATGTACCAAAGTTTGTTCACGACATTAAAAAAAAATCAGGGTTTAAGGGGATGTGCAGGGGGTTTGACCCCCTAAGATATGTATTTGCTCTCTCCTCTGAAACTACACACACAGTTTTGATGAAACTTGATCACAACCTCCATCAACCCCCGTGATGTACCAATGTTCTCGGGCAGATTACAAAAAGACGAGCCTTGCAGCAGCCATTCGGGTTTTTGATTCATTCCTGGAGGATTTGGAGGCTTCATGGAGAGGAAGGCTTCTGAATGAGAGTGGTGAGAGCGCATGTCTTTTTCTTACTTTAATCACCTTACTGCATAACTTCCTGTGATAGTGACAGGTAATGGACAGAAACAAAACTATTCGATAAAGGAGGCATTGTCATTTTAGAGCTGAAAAGTGGATGAACCTTTTGGAAATTGCACAAAAAGGTTTCTGGGGAACATAATAAAAACCTGACAAGCTTAATGTTCCACAAAACATAATGGGATGTCACATATATGAAACGGACAATGTGTTATTGAACCATCATCTTGAACATTTGGAGTGACGGATGGGACGAGGTGGTGGAGTTGGGTACATTTGAGGAGTTTGATGACTGAGTGATATAATTTGGAATTGCTTGTTTGTAGTTTGGTTGGAACAAACTGCTTTTAGTTTGGAGGATCCATTCAAACCAAACACGACCATCTAGGGCGGCTATCCAGCAGGCAACACTCATGTCCACCATTTCTGTCACAGAATAGTCTTCTTGCAGGACGATAAAGTGACCATTATTTAGTCGAAACGATTGACCTGAGCCTTTTTCTCTGGGCATCTCCCCAACCCCTCTCATTTTCCCTCCTTTTCTTTCATATTCCCTCCATTTTTCTCCTGCCCTTTCCCCCTCTTTTACTGAAATCTCCTTCTCCTTCCCTCCTTATCTTGCCGATACTGTAATCTTTTCATCCCCACCCTTTCCCCTCATTTTCTTGCCAAATCGCCTTCCTTTTCCTCCTCCTCTTTTCTTTCCTGTCCCCTTCACTTTTCCTCCTCCTCTTATCTTTCCTTATCTTGCCCATCCCCATCTCTTTTCCTCCCCACCGTTTCCCCTTCTTATCTTGCCCATCCCCATCTCTTTTCCTCCCCACCGTTTCCCCTTCTTATCTTGCCTATCCCCTTCGCTTTTCCACCTCATCCCTCTTACTTTTTCCTCATTTTTCTTTGTCACTCCTCCTTTTTGTGTATGTAATAAGTACTTTGCATTTGATGACAATGTAATCCTCCATAAATTATAATGAGGAAGTCGGTAGATTTCCTTCGTAGGGATGGCATGTACACTCCATAGGTTGAATACAACACAAATCTTCAAAAAATATCGACCAAGATACAAACTTGTACAAAAATAGTGACTATTGAAAGTCTACACCCCTTTTCAAAATTTTCATCTTTTGTTGCCTTATAGCCTGGAATGAAATTGCATTAAATCAGACTTTCCCCACCTTTATTTACACATCGTAACCCAAAACTTCCAAGTGAGAAACAAATTCTACAAAGTTCAGATAATTAATTGTCCCCCGTCGCACTGCGGAGCGAAAGGGGGACTGTGGTTTTCCCCTCCGTCCGTGTGTGCGTCCATCTGTGCGTGCGTGTGTCCGTCCGTCCGTGCATGCGTACGTGCGTGCGTGCATGCGTAAGCGAAGGACCGAATTCTAATTTGGTGTGTGGGTGCAACCCACGTCAAAATCCAATATGGCCGTCGCCATGTATGTCTGAACATTGTGAGCGGAATATCTTGAAAAATAAGCGAAGTACCAACTTCTAATCTGGTGTGTGGGTGTATCTAGGCATAAGGAAGAACGCTATTGAAAATTGGGTCGCCATGTCAAAATCCAAGATGGCCGCCTTGCATCTTCCACTTTGTCAACTCGCATCACTTCACCGACGGGGGACCTAGGCGTAACGCTTGTTTAATATACAAAACTATAATATCTTGGTTGGACAAGTGTTCTCCCCCATTATAATAGCAATTCTAAATTAGCTCAGGTGTAACCAATCACCTTCAAAATCACACACCAAGTTAATTGGCCTCGACCTGTGTTAAATTGTAGTGATTCTGATTATTTCTGAATAAAATCAGCTGTTCCTGTAGGTTTCCTCTGCTGGGTAGTGCATTTCACAGGAAAGACAACCATGAGCATCAAGGAACTCCGGGATAAAGTTGTGGAAAGGCACAGATTAGGGGATGGGTATAAAAAATATTTCAAAGGCCTTGAATATCTCTCGGAGCAAAGTGAAGACAATCATCAAGAAGTGTTATGCCTATGGTACCACTAAGACCCAGCCTAGATTAGGCCGTCCCTCCAAACTGAATGACCAAGCAAGGAGGAGACTGATCAGAAAGGCCACCAAGAGGCCACTGGCAATGTTGAAAGAGCTACGGGTGTTTATGGCAAAGAATGGTCACTGTGTGCATGTGACAACAATATCCCAAGCACTTCACAAGTCTGGCCTGTACGATAGGGTGGCAATAAGGAAGCCATTACTCGAAAAAGCCCACCATGAGTCCCGTTTCAGGTATGCAAAAAAAACATTCCGGAGATTCTGAAGCCATGTGGCAAAACGTTTTGTGGTCTGATGAAATCAAGATGGAACTTTTTAGCCTAAATGCAAAACGTTATGTTTGGTGCAAACCCAACACAACACATCACCCAAAGAACACCATCCCTTCTGTGAGGCATGGTGGTGACCATCATGTTATGGGGATGTTTCTCATCAGCAGGGACTGGGGCACTTATCAGGACATAAGGGAAAATGGATGGAGCAAAATATCGAAAACTTCTAGAGGAAAACCTGCTGTCCTCTGCAATAAAGCTGAAATTGGTTTGGAAGTTAACCTTTCAGCATGACAATAACCCGAAGCACACAGCCAAAGCTACACTGGAGCGGCTAAGGAACAAAAAGATAAATGTCCTTGAGTGGCCTAGTCAGAGCCCTGAACCTAAATCCAATCAAAAATCTGTGGCATGACTTGAAGATTGCTGTCTATCAACATTCCCCACACAACTTGACTGAGATTGAACTGTTTTGTACAGAAGAATGTGCAAATATTGCCCAATCAAGGTGTGCAAAGTTAGGAGAGACCTATCCCAACAGACTCACACCTGTAATTGCTGCCAAAGGTGCTTCCACCAAGTATTAACTCAGTGGGGTGGACACTTAACCAACCAGGATAATCTAGTTTTGTAATTTTTATTAATTTTCTGAAATTTATAGAATTTGATTTTCACTTGGAAGTTGTGGGTTATGATGTGTAAATACAGGTGGGAAATTCTGTTTTAATGCAATTTAATTCCAGGCTATCAGGCAACAAAAGGTGAAAATTTTGAAAGGTGGTGTATACTTTCTATGTACACGGTAGTTTTTGGCACACCATCCCTACATCCTTTTTGCATTTAAAAAAAATGTTTTTATTGCTTATACTCTGTGGAATACATGATGTGATTAAACACACAATGGAATGCAATGAAAAGTTATTTTGTACCTGATGCTATAATGTTTGAAATAAGTTGTTCACATTATACATTTGATTCTGAAGGTGATGTCACAAACTTGCTGCTCTTCCCTACAGATCTGAAGAATGAATTCTAGTCTCCTGTATTTGCCCTGTGGTGTGTAATACATCTATTTACTTTCCTTTTGAAATACCCGTCCAATTGATGATGGCATCTTGGACTACCCTACCTTAGCCTTTTGTGAGTATCATTTTATTTTGGGGTTTAATGTTCTTGTTCTGATCCTTTAATAAACGTTTGTACAAGTTCTTTTTTGTTTATTTCTGATGTGTCTATTGCCATCCCTCATAGCACCAGTCATCTGTTATATCTGCGATCAAACTATCACTTCGCAAATGTTCTGCATTTGGTGCGGTATTTAAGTCCAAGCAGAAGCATAACAGGCCTGTTTTACGAGACAGCATACCTCAAAACACTATTTCAGTGTAACCCCAAAGCATTAGCACAGGATAACCCAAATACATTACAAAGATGTAATCACAAAACATTACTACGGTGTAAACCTCCAGACTGGATCTACCTGCTGAGTGTGTGGTAATGTGCCTGATGAGAAGTGCGAGTGGTTTACACTCGACCCGAGGTTCAAGACGAAGCACTATCGGTGCGCATTCACCTCCCTTGCAAAACGTCACTGCACGACGGCTGGATTCTGAGAGTAAAGTCCATGTTTTGACTGTGGGCCGCAACTCTGTGTACCATTCCTGTCAGGCTACATACTATCCTCTGTGACCCCTCACCCCTTACCACCACTGTCTACTCCCGACTGGATCCGTAAATTGAATTGCTGGTCCAGCTCACGTTAAGGAAAACGATTTCCTTACTACTTATGTAGATTTATCAAATTTTTTTTTTACGACGTTTTTTCCTTTTTTTTTTTTGCTATTGAAAATAATCTTGACGTGTCTTGGATTGTGGTCGAGGTTCAGGTTTGGGTCCAGGTTCTGCTTCTGGTTCAGGTTTCAGATTCATTTAATCCAGATAATCATTTGTATACCCCACATAATTATTTTTTTGTGAGTGAGAGAAAATGAGAAAATGAGAAGATGAGAAGATGAGAGAAATGAGAGACAAAAAAAAGAATTATGTAATTGTCAAAGAGAACCATGACAATTACATAATTCTTTTTTTGTGAGTGTGTTTTACAATGGCCTACTCTCCGAGTGTGTTTTATAGGTTTTGGTCACACTATGTTGCAGGTGTCTATTTTTTTTTTTTTTTTTTTGTATACCAGTCATTTGAAATGAGTGTGCACTCAGAAGCCATAGCATTTAATGCCTTTCCTTTGGTTTACATGCCCCCCAAGTTATTGTAATTTTTGTTTTGGAGAGATCTGTCCCACTCCTTCACGAACCAGATCCTCATTAAACATCGTAAACGAGGAGGAGGGTGTGTTTGAAGGGCGAGCCTAACCCCAAGACATGTGTCACTTGCTCAGCCTTTAAATGGTGCATTCCTGCAGAGCGATTCCAAGCGGGATGTTTATCTGACCGGAACCATGAGCAACCTGGACGTTGCTCCGGTCTTGAAGTCCATGAACAGTCAAAACCTGTCGACAGCGGCCGTGGGGTCATCCTGCAATGCTACTGACCTCATCTGTTTGTGGGAAGGGATTTTGTTGTGCGTGGGACCCTTAGACCAATACCCGATCTTTCCAGCCATCGCAACTATGAACTCCTTGATCTTTGTGGCAGGAGTGTTGGGGAATACTCTCGTGCTATATGTGCAGCTCTACACCCAAAGGTCGGCGCGACCCGAAGTCCACCTGTACGTGTGTAATTTAGCTGTGGCGGATCTGTGCGTCATCCTCACATTGCCATTCTGGACCTTCTCCCTGCTGGACCACGACGTCTGGAGGCTGGGAGACCTGTTGTGCAAGCTCACACACACCGCTTACAGTGCAAATCTCTATGCCAGCATCTTCTTCATCGTGGCTATAAGCGTCGACCGCTACGTGAGTCTTGTGCGATGGCCGGACCCGCTGGGCCGGCGGCGGGACGAGCGCGTTCACGCTCGCAGACTTGCGTGCACCATGGTCTGGATCTTGGCCTTGCTCGGATCCGTGCCCGACATGCTCTTCATCTCTTCTGAGCTGGTCCCGCTTGACAACCACACGATCTGTGTGGCCACATACCCGCTCGAGACCTTCCCCTCCTGGATGGCTGGCACTCAGCTTTCTCTCAACCTCGTGGGGTTCGCATTACCGTGCATCGCCATCACTCTGTGTCATGTACTCGTGCACCGTGCGCTTGTGCGTTCCCATGCCCCTAATCATGCCCGCCACCTAGTTCTTGCGTACACCCTCGTATTCCTCACCTGCTGGTTCCCATACCACTGTGTGCTCTTCCTCGATGCTCTAGTCCTCCTCGAGGTGGTCCCGGCACACTGTATGTTTGAACGGGTCTTGTTTGGAGCTCTGCACGTTGCACAGTGCTTCTCACTCGTACATTGTTGTGCTAACCCCATGCTGTACACTCTGCTGGGACAGGCTGTGACCTCAGAGGACAACAGTTTCCTACATGCCTTCCTCATGCGTTTTAGGGCGCCACCGGTCAGGCGTGAGAGCACCTGTCCTCTAGGTGCGGAAAGGCTGTCGTCGGGCATAGAGTTCACGGAGATCTTTTCTGTCACCAGTTGAGTGTGTCTTTGTATGGCGCGGAAGGTGTACTCGGTGTACGTGCACAGTGATACTTGTCCAGCACTCGATCAAAGGACCTGTCTGTGCGATTGACTCTTTCATCACAAAGTGGGATGTGCTGTGCACCACAAAATCCTTGCTCCACCCAGATATACAGCAATGGTTTGCACTCTGAGTGTGTTTAACAATGGTGTGTTCACACTGCTGTTCCAGATGTCCATTTGTAATCATGTTAAAATAAATGTAAAGTTATGTAGAGTAATTAAATCTCTGCTCCTTCTCTAGGGTGGGAAATAATGGGTATTGTTGCCTCCACCACCATAGGTGGTGGTGACAGGGGTTATGTTTTCACCCTTGTTTGTCTGTTTGTCGGTGAGTAGGATATCTCAAAAAGTTATAGATGGATTCGGACGAAATTTGGTGGACGGGTTGGGTTGGGTGTGACGAGGACGAATTGTTTAGATTTTTGGTGATGATCTGGATCCGGATACTAGAATATTTTAAAGCGATTCTTCACCTTTGAGATATAGGGCCAAAACGATACACAGCACGATGTCCAAAAGGTTGTGGACGGAATAGGACAAAACTTTGTGGACAGACTGGTTGTGAAAAGAACGAATTGATTCGATTTTAGAGAACATCCGAATCTGGGAGTTTTTTAAAAAATATTTAAAGTGATTTTTCATAATTGAGGGATAGGGTCAAAAACAACATATAGCACAATATTTTTTAAAAAGTTGTGGACAAGTCATGACAAAACTAGGTGGATGAGTTGGTTAGGTGAAAAGAACAAGCCGATTATATTTTGGTTCAGGTCCGGATGCAGTCCCGGCTTATCGTTGGGATGAATGAATGAATGAATGAATAACAAATGACTAATAAGAAATGACAAAAAACAAATCAATAACAAATGACAAATAACAAATGAAAAAACAAAACAAATGAATGAATAACAAATGAATAACAAATAACAAATGAAATACAAAACATAAACTGTTCAGCCTGGCGGGGGTATGCGCTCCACCGAGTGACGTTCTAGTTTCCCTCGCCTGATGAGAGGGTATTGCATTTGAGTCCGTTTGTCTGTTTGTTTCTTTGTTTGTCTGTTTCTTTGTCTGTTTGTGTGTCTGTTTGTTTGGTTATCTGTTTGTTTGTCTGTTTATCTGTTTGTTTATCTGTTTGTTTGTCTTTGTTTGTTTGTTTATCTGTTTGTTTGTCTGTTTGTCCACACAGAATAAATATGATTTTCTCTGCAACCGTTGGTCCGATTGACAGGAAATTTTCATTCGTACATCCACCAAACCATTCGCATTTCCACCCTTTCCAGCCTTTGTTGCTGCTCTACGTTCATTACCCATGTCTCGCTCCCATAAATCATAACACTTCTCACACATGCAGCATACACCTTTCCCTTCAGCTTCAACGACACTCCCCTCCTCGTCAGCACGCCACTCAGTTCCCGAAACTTCTTCCATGCACATCTCACTCTGGCAACTGTTGCCGACTCTGATCCACCTTCTTCATTCAGCATGTCTCCGAGGTAACAAAATGTTTTCACACCTTCCAGCTTCACGCCGTCTCCAAGCTTTAGTTGATGAACATAAAAAATCCCATAGTGTCTTTGGTGAAGAGTAGGCGGATTATCGCCGGTACAATGAGCAAATTACATATTCCTGCCCTAACTACTGCTGAGGAGGGCAATGGCAAACCACCCATTATCCATCTTGCCAAGAAATTGCTTCGGCCCCATCGACACTCTGTAATAATAGAGTATGGTACATCAAAATCAGAAGAAATATATATATATATATATACATATATATATATATATATATATATATATATATATATATATATATATATATATATATATATATAGTCTTGCTGGTCCAAGGTGAGATGTGAATGATTTGATCATTGTAGTTCGGGAACAAAGAAATTCTACAAAATTTCAAAGTAACATTCACTATTGACTTGTTGCTTCTTCCAAAAAAAGAAAGGACCAATGATGCGTGACTCTGAGAGAACACCAGACATTGATTTTGGTGAGTCTCTTCTTGCCTGACTTCAAGGTTTTTCTGTCCTCCAAGTGGGGGTAATTGTTGTGGTTGACTTTGTCACTGATGTAGAAATTGCCTCATCAGAAAATGTCAACTCGTTAAGAAACCCAGCGGAATTGTGGATTTAATAACAGCAATAACAACAACATTAATAGGAACAAAACTTGATGAATTATGCTTTCATATGCCATTGACAGTTTGGTTCTATCACGTGTACATCAAAGATTATAAAAGTTCAAAGTTGTACAAGGACTTTATGGACACCCTGTATATAACTCTAGTAATGCTCGTGCTTCCTCCATTGCTCTACTTCCCACTTTGCTCCCTCTCTCAGTGAAACGAAATCGACAAACCGATATTTTGAATTCATGTGATGTTGATATAGCAGGAAATTGTGGGCCGAATGGCCTCCTCTTGCATCAAATATCTGGTCTATCTTTGCATATTTCACTTCAAGGAATTTAACATTGATAACATGATTGCCATTCATTTCCATCGTCTAATTCAAACAAACAACAAGAAAGAGCAATCGGAGATTGCAAATCCTCGCCAGGATGTATTTTCAGTGGTTTTTAAGGCTTTTGTGCTAAAACAAATATGGTGGCCGAACCACGTGACTGATGACGTCATTCTTTTTTTTCTCAACTAATTTATTCCTAGATTATGCTCAAGAAATTTCATCTTGATCGACTGAAGTTTTGTACTTGTCGAATTATGACGTCATAATGGAGGCACCTATGACATCATCATTAACATATTTTATTCCCCATGGAGAGTTCTTTACAATGAGCCATGTCTCATTTCTTTCTATTCAGCACTTTCCGAGATATAGAGTTGCAAAGTTTTTCGATTTTTCCAAGATGGCGGCCGAACCACGTGACCGATGACGTCATAATTATCATAAAAAATTATACAGGTGGAGTTGCACCCATGGTGAAAATCTGTCAATCGGACCAATCGGACCAACAGAGAAAATCATATTTATTCTGTGCAGACAAACAAACAGACAAACGGACTCAAATGCAATACCCTCTCCTCAGGCGAGGGTAATAACGACTTGTGAAAGAGCTTGCATTACAAGGATTTTTGAGGTCATCTTGTTTGAACTTGATCGTGCCCCATCAAAGAACTCTTGCAATCCATACATGTGCCCGGGTATTCAAGAAGCAGACCGAACACCACAGCTTGTGATATAAACACAAATTTAAGGGCAGATTTGACTCAAATTACCTAGGTGTTGTTGTTGATCACATCTCATAAGTATTTTTTTCTCTTTACATTGCATTTTTAGCTCACCTCATCTGGAACAAAAATTGTTCAGGTGAGGTATCTATTCGCATCATGCAGTGTCCAGTCAGTCAGTCAGTCTGTCAGTGAGTGAGCCAGCCAGGCCATATGTAAACACTTGTAACTTCTCTGAAACTACACACAGTTTCGATGAAACCTGACCACAGCCTCCATCACCCGTAATGGACTAAAGTTTATTCATGACATTAAAAAAAAAAATCAGGGGTTATCCCCCAAAAATAAGTATCTCCTTTCTTTTTCATTAAATATTTTGGAGGTCATCCACGCCTGCCAGTGGTGCTTTGGTTCTACCAGGTGAGCCCAGAGGCATTACCCATAGTAGTTTATTTATTTATTACATCACTGAGCAAACACTGTGACACTATTTAGTTAATCAACGTAGGGAAGTTGTGTTGTTGACGCACTATTTGTTTTGATTCTCTAACCCACCCATTGGTGCTGTGTTACTGTCTACAAAGGCAATATTATACTACTTAACATCGATGGCATTAACTAAGGATGAGCAAGGACAGGTGGGACTAATTAAGGCCAATGAACATGTTCTCCAGATTAAGTTGTGCAGAGAAATGTCACATAATATGGATTGACTGATGAAACAAACAAGACCGAAAGTCGTGGCGTAGCCGGGCTTGTAAAATATTATAAACCACAAACACGTATGATTAGCTTTTTAAACAGTCACGAGTGCTGTTTATAACATTAAACAGACATTTTGAGGAATCCCGACATCCGTGAGGTAAGTTGTACTTACAGAACTGAGCGAAGATCTACTGTAATATATATACCCCACAAGGGTTGGGTAAATAACATGACCCTGCCGCTAAAGTCACGTTTTTCGTAGCTGCCTTTTGAAACCCACCGATAAAGTTTTTGTTTTGAAAACCACCAATGAAACCCACTTTTCCTGCTGTTTAACACGAAACTGAAAGGGAGGAAGCCCAGGGTGTGCAACATTTACCAAGCAGCTAGCTAGTGCTTGCCAATCCAGCCGTTCCTTAAGGGTTTTGAATGGAGTGCTTGCTCGAATGCTTAAACCACTTGGCGATCTCTGCACAAGAAACTTGGTAAATGAACACACACCCAATGTTCTTGAGACCCAACCATAGATAATCTATACAATATACCCCAAAGAAGAATGACACTTCCTGCCGCTCCCGTAGTGAGCGGGTGTACAAGTAAATTAAAATGTCGGTCGGTCGAGTCAGCCGTCATAATGACATCATAGACGTAATGATGTAGCATGATGGACGGACACAAAACTGCCGCTACTTTAATATATAGAAGATAATATATTTTAACCTCCAGTAACTTTGCAGTCACTACGAAGGGATCAGTGTTACGATTAAATTTACTATAATATTAATGTTACGTTGTCATTATTTGGAAAATTGTTAAACCCAAACGAATTCTTTACTTATGTGATTATTAGTACCGTACGCTGCCTATCATTGATTCATGAACCATACACCGCTTCAATCTAGAAACTTTGCATTCATGACATTGGGATTAAAGTGTAATGGTTATATTTACTATATTATTATTATTATTATTATTATTATGAAAACGATACTACTGAAACGATACACTACTGTATTAAGAAACCTGGGCTTAATTTGTCCGAAGCGGTCCGAAGGTGAGGCATGAAGCCTAAGAGCTGTAGCGTCGACGCTTTCGATATTTGATGGTCATTTTAACAATCGGTTTGTTTGTGTTTCACACTGAATGAAAAACGTAAAGGGAGAGCATGGCGATTGTGATATATGACAGGTTCGACGATATGTTTGGCATGAACGAAATTGGAATCAAAATGGCGGTGTGGGGAGAGTCAGCCGCCGTACCCCCGTAATGACATCAGACGTAATCAAGACACCCTGTCATGTGACCAGATCCTCAGCTCTGATTGGTATACGTTTTAAGGGACATACATACATACATACATACATACAGACGGACAAACACTGTTCTTGATGGCTTTTGCCCTATAGGCTATTCCGTAAAACAAGTGACTGCAGACACTTTTATCAGAACTGCCTTTTTTCCTCTCACTAACAAACCACTAAGAAAGTGCCACTCAAGTGCCACATGACCCCGAGAGTCTGAAGCTTGTCAACACGGAGAGGAAAGCAAGCAATGTTTGGACAATTTTTATTCCTCACCAGTATTTGCTTCACCTTTCATGAGGTTGAACACACCTTCCTAAGTACACGTAGTGACATCGTACAGGTTTGTCGGATAATTATTCAAAAGTGTATGGTGTGAAAAATACTTCAGGATAACAACACATTATTTGTCCATTATTAACCACTGGATCTTAACAATTCTCGTTATTCCAGTATGGAATATTTTGCTCCTTACAATTTGATTAGTTAGCAACTATTATTGTCATTTATATTTCATTTGAGTAAATACTTGTGAAGTGATTAATAATACTTAGTAAATAAAAGGAAAGTAATCGAAAAAACAACATTTAGAACACAAGAAATATTGTAAGAACCACTGTGGTGTACTTTATATAACACGATGAGACACGAACCACCTCGTACTGTTAACATTAAATGCCATGGCGCAAAAGTGAAAATGTGTGTGGAAGCTACAATAAGGTGTAACATGACACAGTTTGTGCTTTCCTTTTTGGAAGGACACTGTTGAGGGTGTATATGCGTCTTTGCTCGATATTCTACCGAGGCAGCACTTTCCTTTCGTCCACCTGCAGGTTTCAGGTACAACCGACTGGAGGTGTAGGAGTGGTGTATGCAGCTTTGCACCGGTATTCGGTGCGGGCTATTGTTGGGAGATGCAACCAAAGTGACGTGAATTCTCGCTTTTACATAAACTTGATACTTTAGACTAATTTTATTGATCATGTAAAAACACGAAATTCATCTTCGCAGTCATTTTGTGCAATTAATAAATAAACAACCAGAGAGTTCGTAGAACACCTTGCCCCACGCAGTCTTAAGAAACATTGACTTGGACTGGATCTGCGAGTGGCAAATTTGATTGGTCGTGATGACGTAAAATGCCGTAATATTTTGGACAAGTACTGCTAAATTGAAGGGTTTTGAAAGTGTGAAAGGGTGATTTATGCTCCACAGTGTTCAAGTACAATGCCAGTCAAAAGTTTAGGTACACCCAACATGTGTTTAATGTGCGAAATGAACATAAGATGTGAGCAAAACTCTTACCAAAGATATATCTGCTTATCTACTGATAATATATTGTGCTTCAATGCATCTTGTGTGCGAAACGTAGGTTTAAAGCAATTTTTGGAAATAGGTCGAAAAGTGCAATACTAAATCCAGACTTAAACGCGAAGTTAATGCTGGTAACGTTTTATCTCAGCAGCAAAGATTCTTTACAAATACTCTGCTCAGTGTGGAATGAATGTTTGTGCTTAGTTTCTTCATCATGCACAATGTCTATTATTGCCAGGTGCTGCAAAAAATGTTTACAGAAAGGCCAGCCATACAATCTAATGAGTGTTTTTGTGTTTCAGATTGCATGAACATGGGTGCCAAAGCTCAGCTAATGCCAGAAAAAAGACAGGCAATTGTAACTTTGAGAAAACAAGGCCTTGAAACAGTTACAATGTTCGAGCTGTTTAGCTGGGCTCTAATTTCCTGTGCTGTAAGATGTCTGTTGTGCAGACTCGTGACTCGGATTACTTGTCCTGCGATTCTGTTGTGATTCTTGGTCGACCAGAACGTTTCTATCTGCATTTTTACCAGTTTCGTTATGTTGTTTAATGGCACAAGCAACTGCATTTACTGACATTTGTAATTATTTTGCAATTTGTCTCAAGGATTGGCCTTCTTTTCTCAAAGTTACAATTGCCTGTCTTTTTTCTGGAGTTAGCTGAGCTTTTGGCACCCATGTTCATACAATCTGAAACACAAAAACACTCATTAGATTGTATGGCTGGCCTTTCTGTAAACATTTTTTGCAATACGTGGCAATAATAGACATTGCACGTGATGAAGAAACTAAGCACAAACATTCTTTCCACACAGAGCAGAGTATTTGTGAACAGTTTTTGCTCCTGAGATAAAACGTTAATAACATTAAATTCACGTTTAAGTTTGGATTTAGTGTTGCACTTTTCGACCTATTTCCAAAAATTGCTTTCAACCTACGTTTCGCACAAGAAATATGCATTGAAGCACGATCTATTTATCAGTAGATAAGCAGATATATCTTTTGTAAGAGTTTTGTTCACATCTTATGTTCATTTTGCACATTAAACAGTAAAATATCAAAAAATGTTGGGTGTGCCTAAACTTTTGACTTGTAGTGTATTATCATTAAATTGAAATGAAATAAAGATTTTAAAGGTTGTAGAAAAAACACTTTTTGGAAGTTTACCGCCGTTGATGCAGCGTCTTATACACCATCTTATACACGTTACATTAGTTATTCCTGCCTGTTGTTTGTGTCCTTTATAACATCTTTAAAACAGTACGTTTCCTGTTTGGAATGACCTTCAATTGTGTTCAACTACAAGACAGGTAGAAAAGGTAAAAAAAAATATCTCACTTTTCTGTGCATGGTCAATCAGGATGAATTCAGAGCCATAGTACTGCTAAATTCCAGGTTTGTTTTCTGATTCATGTTCTGATTCGTTTTCAAAAGATAACATTCAATGAAATCAAGTTGTTCCTCGATCATAAACTGACGTTTGTGGATGGATGGACGGACTACTGGGAAGTCAACCAATTGTTTAACCCTGCTTTTCATTTCACATGTGCGGGGTAATCTACTATATAAGAGAGATGTCTGTCTGTGTGTCGCCATTTTTCTCAGAGTTGACTGAACGGATCTTCGTCAAACTTTCAAAGGTTCATCAGTGAGTGCCTGGGAGTGTTTTAGGCAAAACAAAATATATATATTTATGAAAAAAAAAGAAGGTTTTTTTTGAGTTAACAAAAAAAATAATATAATAATCGCTCGATAATGCCCAAGCCTTCTTGAATTAATGGACAGTTATATACAAGTACACATTCGCATAAATAAATACAAAACAATCACCAGACATTTGAATACAAATAAATCAAACAATTCCGGAAGTGTATGAATTTGGCAGTACGGCTTCTTCTTCTTCTTCCTGTTCGGCACCACACTTAACTCAGAAACGGGAGCCACATTCATCCACCAGCATATATATGAACCCTCTTCCTCTCCTGCCTCCCCCGCTCCTCTCCCCCGCCCTCTCCTCCCCTCCCCCGCCCAGCAACGCCGGGTACTTCTGCTAGTGCTAGTGAGCAATAAATCCACTCCCATGTGGCAAATTAATACCTTTGATTAAATCATTCACGTCCTCTTCCATGAATTGGAAGTGCCAATTTGCGAAATAACAATTGCCAAATAAAACAATATGAACTTCAACCTAAAAAGCATCATCTCATATACAGTGGAGTCAAAAAGTTTGAGTCCAGTAGGAAATGTATTAATTGAGATGTGATAACAAAATAAATATTTTTTTAAAGTGAAACCAAAAGCACTTTTAAGGGATTTCCATAAACTCTTAAAAGATATAACAACACTTATCATAATGGGGAAAAGCAAATCTGTCTTTACAATTAATTATTAATCAGTGTCTCCCCACCCCACCCTCTTTTGCCTTGAGAACTTCCTCCATGCCATTTTTGAGATTGATTTAATTTGTTTATGAATCATGGTTGAGTCAATATTTTCCCAACAGTGTTGTAATCTCCAGAGCATAATCGGACTGCTCACACAAATTTCATCTTTCTCTCTTTTTTGGAAGGACACCGAGGATAGACTTCATGTATTCACCATCATGTATGCACAGCTTCATGTATTCACCCTTCGTTTCTCTGTTAAGACAAAGTTTCAGTCAATAATAGCTATAATAAAATAAAATAAAATGAATATACATCTTCAATATTATGACATTCATGTTTTAAATCATGATTTGAGAAAGCTTGGCAATTGATTTAAGTGACTCCTACTTTTAATTCATGGACCGGTGTTTGTGTGTTTGTTTGTCGCAATACTCCTGCAGTTCTGCCCCAATTGCATGTAGACTTGCTACATAGGATCAGCATGACCCCAATTAGTGCATAGGGGTGTTTTCATCTTTGCCGGTGGTCTTGAGGGTGTGCCGGGGATGGGCGCCGGGGATGGGGGATGGGGAGGGGGGGGGGGGGGGGGTGGGTGGCGATGAGGGGAGGGAGGGATGGAAATTATCTATGGAAATATGTATTGTGTAGCGCCGCCTCCAGGTGGGAGATGGCATTACAAGTGCCACCCTTTACAGTCCAGTATTCCTGTTTTTTTGTTGTTGTTGGTGTTGGTGTTGTTGTTGTTGTTTTTTTTGTTTGTTTGTTTTTTTGGATACTGAATCGAGGCTCGTGAAAGAGCTGACATTTACTTCACAAACAAATCAACCAGACAAATAAAAATATATAAAAAGAGGGAGCGGAAGACAAGAGAATGGGAAGCACACAAACACTTGAGAGCACACAACATTTAAGAGCAGGGAGATGTGTGGGAGGGAGAGGACTTGGGGGGAGGAGGCGTGGAAAGGGGGGGGGGGGGGTGGGAGAAGTAAAAACAAAAGGACACAAAGGACACCAAGGACTTCCAGGACAGAAGTTGGTATTTCAAAAAAGTGGAATTGGGGTGAAATTAGCGGGGGTAGAAAAGATCAAGGTTTTGGATGGGTGAAGATAAGAGATGGTGGTGAACAGCTGTTTTAAAGACCTGGAGGGCGGAGTGAGATTGAAGAGAGTGAGGGAGTTTGTTCCAGAGGCGGGAGAAAAGAGGAATGAAGGAGTGAAGGTGAGCAGAGAGTCTTGATTTTGGCAGTTTAACCATAAGAGGGTTGCAGGCAGATCTTGTGCGACCTGTAGGAATATTTGCGGGACAGAGCCCAGAGAGAGCTGGGGGGGGCAAGGCCAGAGAGGAGTCAGTAGAAGACGGAAAGACCACCAACCTGCCTGTGGTGAGTGAGTGAGAGGCCCTTGGAGTTAGCTTCATCGCGGGAGATTCCAATGATTCTGAATGCTTTGGTTTCAACAGCGTGAAGACGAGCTAGGTGTGAGGCAGGAGAACCAGCCCAGAGGGGAGAGCAGTATTCCATTGAGCTGCGGATGAAAGCCTTGTATGTGGTGAGGAGCTCAGGTGTGCCAAGGAAGGACTTCGCACGACGGAGGATGCCCAGTCGGCGACTGGCTTTGGAGGCCAGATTTGAAATGTGGTTTTCCCAGGTGTTCCCACATTTTCCAGTGCAGTGCTGGCTTGTTTTGAATTATAAGCAGTAGGCATGTTTTTGCTTCATGCATGAAACCCCAGTTATTGGTTCACGAATTATCAAGTGACCACTATATTTGTCATGTGTGTGCGTCTGTCTGTGTGTGTGTCTGTCTGTCCGCAGCATAACTACCCGATGATATCATCCGATCTTGATGAAACTTGGGTGGGAGGTTGATATCATGATCTAGTTGTGTCCTGCCTAGAGTGGGCGTATTGCGCCCATTGTGGGCGGAGCCACGCCCGAAAAAGATGTCTTTTTAGGGGGTAATCGAGTTCAAGCTACATCTTCTCCGAAGGGTTTGGTGGAATCTGACAGGGGTTTCGATATTTGGTTAGGCCAATGTCATGTGTCTAGCCCCACGGAGCTCGATTTTTCATTTTTCTTTTCTTTTTTTTCTTTTTTTCCTTTTTTTTGCCATTTCATTTTTCACCGAATTTTCGGTATTGTGTAGCTAACTAACCTCATAACTGATTATACATTATTTTCTATCTCATTTCAAGGTCAGTAACCTTCGTTTTGACATTTCCGGGCTTGGCCTGTCCGGGCCTGTTTCGGTTATAGTCCGTCCTTTGTCATTGAATACCGCTCGCTTGTGAACCATCGTTGTCTCCTGACTTGTTTATTTTATTTTCGGGATTGAGGGAGCTGTCATTTGCCTATACACTGCCCAAATAAAGGTACAGTCTTGGCCAAAAATGTTGGCACCCTTGCACTTTTTTCAAATAACTCACAATTTCCTCTAAAAAGAAGTCTCCACAATTCTTTATTTCACTGTTAATATTACAGAACCTTTGTTTTAGATTCAGAACTTAATATATCCTTTTAAAAAATAAAATAAAAAGAAATTGCATTGCCAAAATTATTGATGCCTTAGACTTAATATTTGGTAGCAAAGCCTTTGGACAAAATAACTGCAGTCAAAGCGCTTCCTATAGCCATAAATGAGCTTCCTACACCTCCACTGGCAGTTTGGCCCACTCTTCTTGTACAAACTGCTCCAGTTCTCCCAGATTTGAAGGGTGCCTTCTCCCAGCTGCTGTTTTCAGATCTCCCCACCAGGTGTTCAATGGGATTTAGAGCTGGACTCATTGCTGGCCACTTCAGAACAGTCGAGCATTTTGTCTTGAACCATTCCTGGGTGCTTTTTGAAGTATGTTTGAGGTCATCATCCTGCTGCAAGACCCATGACCTTCAACGGAGACCCAGCATTCTGACACTGGGTTGAACATTGTGCTCCAAAATGCCTTGGTAATCTCCTGATTTAATGATGCCATGCACACATTCAAGGTACTCGGTGCCAGACGCAGCACAACAACCCCAAAACATCACTGAACCTCCATGTTTGACTGTAGGGAAGGTATTCCTTTCTTTGTAGGCTTCATTTTGTTTTCTGTAAACATAGAGATGATGTGCTTTACAAAAAGCTCTAATTTGGTCTCATCTGTCCACAGCACATTCTCCCAGAAGGATTTTGGCTTGTTCAGGTGTGATTTGGCAAACTCCAGTCGGGCTTTCCCAGCAGTAGGGTCCTCCTGGGTCTTTTACCATAGAACCCCCTTTCATCGAGTTGGTGACGGATAGTGCGAGTTGAAACTGTTGTACCTTATGTCTGAAGGTCAGCTTGAATCTGTTTGGCAGTTGATTGAGGTGCTTTCTGCACCATTCAAACAATCCTTCACTGCAATCTTCGATCAAGTTTTCTCTTGCGGCCACATCCAGGGAGGTTGGCTGTAGTGCCATGGGCCTTAAACTTCTTGATAACATTGCGTACGGTGGACACAGGAACATCAAGGTCTCTGGAGATGGACTTGTAGCTTTGAGATTGGCCATGATTCGATACAATCTTGTGTCTGACCTCCTCAGACAGTTCTCTGGTTTTCTTTCTTTTCTCCATGCTCATTGCGATACACACAGTGACACAAAACAGCAGAATGACTCCTTTCTCTAGTCAAACTGGTTGAATGAGTGATTTTTATATTGCAGGCACCTGCAACTCACCATCGGTGAGTTCAATTCCAAAGTAAAGGAGAATCACCTGCTTGAAATCTAATTATTTCTAACGACTTCTAAAAGGTGCCAATAATATTGTTCGGGCCATTTTAGGATTTCTGTGTGGAATAAGCTAAGACTTAGTAATTTTTTCAGCTTTTTTGTTTTGTTCCACTGCAAACCAAAGAAATACATATGTGGATACCAGAATATTTTTTCATTTCAATAATTTTCTCGAAGAAATGGTGAATTCTTTGAAAAAAGTGCAAGGGTGCCAATATTTTTGGCCATGACTGTATGTCTGAAGAACGTGTTGCATGCCTAGAACAAGACAACCCATAAGGTGGGTACTCTACTAGTAACTCAAACATAGCATATCTTTAACTGCAACACCCTCATTAACATCTTCGAGAAAAGGAGTCATTCTATTGCCTCGTAGCATGAAGCAAAAGCGAATTTCTAAATCTACTGCAGGTTTTAATCCACCGAAGTCGAATACTACTTGACCGATGAACGACTAACCAAGGATGTAGAGAGTGATTTACATTGACAATAAGATTCTGAGATTTCATATTTAAAGCATCCTTACGTAAAAATTCTCAATATTTAGCATCCTTGCCAATCATCTTACTACCTGTCCTCATTATTCTATCTAATTTCTGTTTGTTATCTTGAGATAGTCCATTGTATTATAAAATACTACAAAATGTTTCAAGAAATTGGATTGCTGTGTTCATGTTCGTTGTCCTGGGGGACGATATTAAAGTTGATATGTGTGTGAATTCTCACACACAGTGTGATTACAATAAAATATCCCGTCCTTTCTGAAATGGGCGAGGCTAATAAAATAAGGAAACATGGACAATCAGGAGCTTTGAGGAATTCTTATCAGTGAAAGGTACTGCGGAATGTTTGTTTCGTGTAATGAAACATTAAAAACATTCGAATGGTTCGGTGGATGTGTGGAGTATCGTTGAGAGAGGAAGACAAATGATGAATTGCGAAAGATGATGGGAATAGAGCCTGTGATTGATGCTGTGAAGAGGAACAGGTTGAGATGGTTTGGTCATGTGTTGAGGAAGGATGAAAGTGACTGGTTGAGAAGAGTGATGGAAATGAATGTAGAAGGAAGTAGAGGACGGGGAAGACCGAGAAAGACTTGGCTAAACGTGGTGGAAGAAGAAATGCGGACAAGGGGGTTAACAAGGAGAGATGCAGAAAATAGGGCAAAATGGAGAAGATTGTCATGGGGTTCGCAAGGCTAACCCCCGCTCTAGCAGGGAAAATGGCCTTAAAATGCATGTTGTTGTTGTTTGTTGAAAGGTACTGCGGAAATATTTAGACCATCATCTGTTTTACTTCCTGACAGGACCGGTATAGGTAAGAGCCTGTTAATTACACCTGCCATCAAGGGCGAGAGCCACCAACGGATCAACTTACTCGGTCTCCAGGTGTTACACGGGCAGCAGTTTCAGAATTGTCCCTTTTTGGGGATCAATGAAGTTCATTTCACTTTATAAATACTAGGGCATGCCCGTACTATATCTATATCTAAAATTATATCCCCCCCTCTATTTACATGAAATGGTTTGGTCCATGAAATGTTTTGGTCCATTCGCAACGCCAAAGCGAACGGCGAACGCTTTACATGAAATGGTTTGGTTCATGAAATGTTTTGGTCCATTCGCAACGCCAAAGCGAACGGCGAACGGCTTGCGAGTACAGTGACAATCCCCCCGGGGTCCCCCCCCCTCTATTTATATCCCCCCTCTATCGAGAAATTATTATTTTCTCCGGAAGAAATCGAATTACGTACCGTAATGGCGCACGCGCTGGGCTCAGCATCAGCTCGCTCTCACATCGGCCACGCCTACGCAATAACGCGTTCTGTGATTGGATGCCGGAAGTGCAGTCCTCACTGTCCGGAAGGTCGTATATCGCAGTTACGATGAATCGCAAATTCGTTTTTATTAGTTTTAAAACATAGTTTAACGCCAACATAGCGCCAACATAGTTTGCAAACGTGAAATAAATGAATACGCTCTCAAATGTGCCATCCGAGGCAGAGTGTGTTCGCCACGTTCGGCACACGCGATAGCTCGCTGCTCTCTGATTGGTTGAATCGTTTTTTGGACATAGCTCGGTAAGTAATTGTCCGATTAATATGAAACCTTGAAAAGGCACATCCTCGGGTCCCCAGCAATATACCTGGCAAGTTTCAAGTATATCGGACCCGTGGTTGTCGAGAAACAGCGGTCACAGACAAACAAACGTACAAACGTACAAACACACAGAGATTACTGGAATTATAGATAGATGGACTTGTTCCAAGAAGAAAGCCTCACATTTAATGGGTCCTTTAAAATGGTTTCCAAAACAACTTTTGCACGAGTGCAAATAATATTTAATACGATTGGATATGCCAACGATGTAGCCAAGTATTACAAACTTTACCCAGCCCGTGTTGAGTTCACTATGCACCACTGATTATGCTAAAAATGAAACGAGTAACATTTTTAGGGTCATCTCGTAGTCGTATTCGTATTGTAGCCGTGCTTTTTGTACAAGGTGCCACTCACCTACCTGCAAGTCAGGTTTCATTTTCATCACCAAGTTCTGATGGAGTTGCAGTCCCTGGATGACCCTTCTCCGTTTCCTGAGGGATAAATGAAGGACAGACACATCCAGTATAAGGAAAGTGAATTTGTGAATGATTGGAACCACAATAGCAAAGAAAAACACTTCGAGCAAAACCTTTTAAAATGAGAGGCTCCCAAAATCTCCCAAACTTTCCCCCCAAAAAAATCAGGAGTCATCAAATCCCTTTTTACCACCATATCGTCTTATCCCTGCTCATCGTAAGAGGTGACTAAGGGTTGGCGTCAGGAAGGGCATCCGGCCATAAAAAAAAACTGCCTCAAAAAGGGAACCATGAGGTCATGGGCCCCGCAAGGCTAACCCCCGTCCGAGTGGGGGAAAATGGCCTCAAAACGATCATTCATTCATTCATTCATCTCCATCCATCAAGTCCCTTCCTCTGGATGCATCCCAATAAATCTGCATCAAATCGCTTCCTTCCAACACATCTCCATCAAATCCCTTCCTCCGAACACATCTCCATCAAATCCCTTCCTCCCAACACATCTCCATCAAATCCCTTCCTCCCAACACATCTCCATCAAATCCCTTCCAACAGATATCCATCCATCAAATCCTTTCCTCTCAGTTCCAGTTCACTTAGTTCCAGGAGTTCAGTGTGTGGAGAGGACAGTAAATTCTCTCCATAAACATGAACAGCATAGCGCCACTCACGGTGGGAGGGGGTATTACAAGTCATAAAATTGTGGGGGCAATTAGCTCGTCTGCGAGGAAGGGTTCTTTGCTAATAAACACAAGGTGGTTGGATGACTGGAGGAGTTGGGAAAAAACATGGAAGGGGGAAATACAAAGATTAACCATTATGTGGAAAAGGGCAAATCTGACACTGATGAGAATGGAAAGTTGGAGGCCATGGAGGAGAAATGTGGTGACTAGGCAGAGATGTGTGACCATTTTGGGGATCATAAGGAGACAAAGAACTGCTGCTGGGAAAGCAATGGCGAACCACCCAATATAGTCCTTGCCAAAAAACTGCTTCGGCAGCATCGACAATAAATAGATTATGATACATCAGAATCAGAAGAAATAAAAATCCTGTAGGTATATCCTGTATGTGGTGGTCCGGGTTCTGCTGTAGGTCTTGCCTAGTTTTGGCCTCGGGAGTTACGATCGTTTGCGTGGTCAGGGATGTCGACTTAAATTTAAATTCTTAAATAAAAAAAACTTAAATTAATGGTTCAAACACCATGGCCATTGTCTGTAGGGCTTGGTGGTCTCTGAGAGGTGTCCGCCCTAAGGGTTGCGGTATAGCACAATGTGATGGTGACGTCACTGTGTTGCTGTAGTTTGGAGAGCTGATTGTAATCATCTTTATTCCCAACCGCAAAACCGTATCCTCCTGACAGTGCTATAATAAGGTAATAGAGAAATAGACTTGTGGCAGACGATGCTTGTTGGTCACAAATTGTGCAGCAATAGCTGTGATGTAACACCATTTGTCTTGTACTTACTATACACAGTTAGGGGGGTCTTACAATTCATATATATTTAGACAATAAACAGTCACACACTTGTACATCATTCTGAAATATTGCGTCTTTCTGTACTTGTGACTTCACCACGTCTTCACACAAGGATCTTGTATGCGGGAGGAGGTAACTTGATCCATCATGCCTCTGCTATAATCAACACGTTAATTAAATCTATCAATTTATGGACTCGAATTCGGATGTGGAGAAGGAGCAAACATCACTGGGATGTTTATATGTAAGTCTGTGACATCAGGATAGAGTGAGTGATGGCAATAGGGTGGTTTCTGTGCTGGTACTACATCATATTCATTTGAATCCTTTTACATCAAGGTTGGAACTCTTCTGAGAATTTTCAGCTGGAAAAATCATGATACAACAGCCATTTTAGAGGTGACAGCTATGACACATTATTGCAACACACTAACATGAATGTTCAATGTCATGAATCACCTTAAGCAGAAGACCCGTTTGCTTCTCGTGGTCCATATGATTGGAAACGTTGTCAGGGTTGCACGTTCCATCCATCAATTGAACCATTTTCTGTTGAACGGATGCTTGCTGTCCAAGCCCTTGTCCTCTTTCTTCATCCGAATCCTCATTTTCTTCACTCCACTCCCCAGTCAGTGCATCTAGCCTCCTGTAGAATTCCTCCTCCTCCTCCTCCTCTTCCACAACGATGTCAGGCCCAACCGTTGCATGACGTGGAGACATCTGCACGGGATCATCCTGCCGACGTTCGGAGCATGCGTGGCTGAAGCTGGAGGGCACAGGGTCCTGTCAAGAAAGAGTGGCCACAAGAACAAAGGCAGACAACACCATGTATTGTGTGTTTGTTGCTTTCATAAATGAACACGTTCCATTGGGAGGACAAAAAAACGTGGACTTTACACAATGAAGGAAACCAAAGACACGCAAGAGCTATAAAAATACGCGCACAACCTTATTGCAAACCGAATGTCCCATTCAGAATCTGAGATGTTATTTTAGAGTTGGCAGGATGACCTCGAGGTGCGCACACTCACGTCTAAATTGTCTTGCCTGGGTTTGAATCCCAAATCAGCTATAAACTGTCGTCCTGTTATTTCACAGGGAGGGTGAGTCATCATTGCTTGTGAGTTCACAGGATGATTCATCATTGCTCCATCTGATGGATGTTAAAGTGGGTGTCATGTCTGCCAGCATTAGTTGGTGGATGTTAAAGAACCCACTGTGTCCTTCGCGAAGAGTAGGCGAGCTATCGCCGGCACCCTGGACAAATTACAAATTCCTGCCCTGACTTCCTGAGTTGGAGTGGCGACTTCACCAAGATTGTACCTTAATTGTACCTTAATTGTACCTTAATAACTTGCACCTTAATTGTACCTTAATAACTGTGAGGCAGCACCGACATTCTGCATAGGGCATGGTACATGATGATGATGTTATTTCTGTACAATGGAACATTTGGGACAATTGATGCACATCCTGCCCCTCATCACTGATGCCAATAATACTCTATATACGTTTTTGTCCCCGGTCTCTCTGACAAGGTCGTAGAATGGGACATTAAAATGAGAACCGACCGGCCGATCATCCATCCATGTACCTTTGTGAACACGATATTTCAAAAACCGTTGAACATTTAGCCTTCATGTTGCAGATATTTATTCCTTATACCACCCGGTGTGTACCCCGGTTTAGAATAGGTACACCATATCCCTGCGTGTCTTAAGAGGCGACTAAAAGGGTTGGCGTCATGAAGGGCATCTGGCCATAAAACAAATTGCCTCAAAAAGGGAACTATGACAATTACATATGGGCAGGGTACATCCCGAAGTACTCCGTGGGGGTCCTCACCCCCTCTCGTCAAAAATCAAGGTGGGGAACCTGATAGAAGCAAGGGTGGAAATCACTCCATTGATGATGACGAAACGTCTGATGTTTTGGTTTGGAGAGGAGATCGGTTTCTGAGGTTTGGGACATGGAATGTAGGGACAATGACGGGGAGATTAGGAGAAGTGGTGGAAGTATTGGTCAGAAGAAGAATGGACATATGTTGTGTGCAGGAGACGAGATGGAAGGGAAGTGGTGGGAGAATGGTGAAGGGTAGGCAGGGACAGAAATACAAGTTTGTGTGGCAAGGGTGCCCGGAAGGCATGCATGGTGTTGGTGTCCTGTTTTCTGAGGAGTTTGTAGACAGTGTGGTGAGTGTGACGAGAGTGAAAGGTTGATGATGGTGAAAATGATGATTGCAAAGCTCTTGGTGAACGTCATCTCGGGATATGCTCTGCAGGTTGGTCGGAGCGATGAAGAGAAGGACAAGTTCTGGTGTGCCATAGAGAAGCTGGTGGAAAACGTGAAAGATGAGGAAGTTGTTGTGGTAGGAGGAGACCGAAATGGACATGTGGGAAGGAGTATGGATGGTTTTGAGGGAGTTCATGGATATGGTGTGAGGAATGGAGAAGTTGAAAGGATTTTGGAGTTTGCTGATGGAGCTGGTCTGTTGATTTGTAATAATCAATTCCAGAAAGCGGATGATAAGCTTGTTACATACACGTCAGGTGAGACGACGACAACCGCTGACTACGTGATGGTGCGTAGGAGAGATAGGGAGCACCTCCAGGACACAAAGGTGATCCCGGGGGAGGAGGCTGTTTCACAGCACCACTTGGTTGTCTGCGACATAAGGGTGAAAGGTGCGAGGAGAGCTCGGCGGGTGAAGTACCAATCGAGAATGCAGGTGTGGAGGTTGAAAGAGGTGACAGTGAGGGAGGCATGAAAAGAGAGGCTGAGAATGGTAGAGGATGATGTGGTTGAGCTTGAAAGTGGTTGGATGTCCATGAAAGATAGTCTGTTGGGAGCCTTTGGTGAGGTATGTGGATGGACAAAAGGACCACCGAGGCACTTGGAAACATGGTGGTGGGATGATGAAGTTGGAAAGAGGATTGACGAGAAGAGGAAGAAGTTCAAGGAGTGGCAGAAGGTGAAGGGTACGGGGGCAGAAAAGGCAGAGCATGAAAGTTATAAGGTAGCCAAGGAGGCTGCAAAGAAAGAGGTTGCAAAGGCGCAGGAGGCATATAGGAAAATGTTCGGAGAACGCTTGGATTCGGAAGAGGGTCAGAGAGCGGTATTCAGGATTGCAAAGCAGATAGTGAAAGAGAGGTTCGATGTGATGGGGATGAGTTGCTTGAAGGATGAAGTGGGACAAATAGTTGTGGACCCAGATGAATTAAAGGAAGATGGAAGAGACATGGAAATGCTGTTGAATGCAGAGAATGAATGGGACGGCAACATAGAGAGTAACCCAGTTTTAGGACCGGCAGAGAAGATAACTGAGAAGGAAGTTGAGGAAGCGATAAAAGCAATGAAAAGTAGAAAAGCAGGAGCGCCGACAGGAGTTGTGGAAGATATGTTGAATGCAGCGAGAAGTTGGGATGTGAAGAGAATGACAGAGATCTGTAATCTGGTGGTGAAAGAAGGCTGCATTCCAGTGGATGAGGAACTTAGTATCCTCGTCCCTCTATACAAGGGGAAAGGTGACCCTCTGGACTGTGGCTCGTATAGAGCGATAAAGTTATTAGAGCATGCAATGAAGGTATTGGAAAGGGTGTTGGAGAAGAGAATAAGGAAGAAAGTGAAGATCAACGAAATGCAGCTTGGATTTATGCCAGGAAGAGGAACGATAGCCACGATTTTTATTGTAAGGCAGTTGCAGGAGAAGTACACGGAGAAGAGGAAAAAGTTGTTTCTTGAGTTTGTTGATCCGGAGAGAGCATTTGATAGGGCTCCACGCGAAGTAGTGACATGGGCATTGAGGAAGTTAGGAGTGGAGGAATGGATGATCAGAGTAGTGATGGCAATGTACAAAAGAGCACGCACAGCTGTAAGGACGAAGGACGGGAACAGTGGTGAGTTTGAGGTGAAGGTGGGAGTGCATCAGGCGTCGGTACTAAGTCCACTACTATTTGCAGCTGTGATGGAGGTGCTGGCTCGGAACGTAAAGGAGGGTTTACCGTGGGAATTGTTGAATGCAGATGATCTGGTTTTGATTGCGGAGAGTATGGATGGACTGAAGGAAAAGATGAACAAGTGGAAGGAATGTATGGAGGAAAAAGGTCTGAAGGTGAATATCGGAAAGACGAAGGTGATGGCAAGTGGTAAAGCATGTGGTGAGGTGGAAAGAACTGGGATGTGGCCGTGTGCTGTGTGCAGGAATGGTGTCGGAGTGAATTCCATTCAATGTATAATGTGCGCTGAGTGGGTTCATCAAAAATGTAGTGGATTGAGAGGGTTATTAACCAGTGTGGCAGCTACATTCAAGTATAAGGTGTGCACAGGGGGAGCTGCAGATGGAGGAAATGTTGAGTTGGATCTTGGAGACGGCATGAAGCTGGAAGGTGTGAAAACATTTTGCTACCTAGGAGACATGCTGAATGGAGAAGGTGGATCAGACTCGGCAACGGTTGCTGGAGTGAGATGTGAATGGAAGAAGTTTTGGGAACTGAGCGGCGTGCTGACGAGAAGAGGGGTGTCGTTGAAGCTGAAGTGGAAGGTGTATGCTGCATGTGTGAGAAGTGTTGTGATGTATGGGAGTCAAGACATGGGTAATGAACGTAGAGCAGCAACGAAGGCTGGAAAGGGTGGAAATGCTAATGGTTCGGTGGATGTGTGGAGTATCGTTGAGAGAGAGGAAGACAAATGATGAATTGTGAAAGATGATGGGAATAGAGCCTGTGATGGATGCTGTGAAGAGAAACAGGTTGAGATGGTTTGGTCATGTGTTGAGGAAGGATGAAAGTGACTGGTTGAGAAGAGTGATGGAAATGAATGTAGAAGGAAGTAGAGGACGGGGAAGACCGAGAAAGACTTGGCTGAAGGTGGTGGAAGAAGAAATGCGGGCAAGGGGGTTAACAAGGGGAGACGTAGAAAATCGGGCAAAATGGAGAAGATTGTCATGGGGTCCGCAAGGCTAACCCCCGCTTTCGCAGGGAAAATGGCCTTAAAATGCCTGTTGTGTTGTTGTATACCACCCAAAAGATGGGGGGGGGGGGGGACCCAGAGTATCAGCTCCTTGTTATTTTTCCATTTCTAACTTTGTTTTTACACTCTACTTTAGCTTGTTATCTCTCGCATGCAGTTTTTGTGTTTTCATTTGATCACTTTTGAAGACGCTTTTGTTAATATTACATGGGGTCAAAATATTCTTCCTTCAACCATAAAGGAATGGTGTAGTACCAATGAAAGTGGTGATTAAAAGTAATAAAAATTGTTCAAAATGACCGATGATTACGTATGCAAATGTTGAATGATGGAGGCAGTGCTGTACCTGTCTGTGAAAGTCAGTAACATTGTGATCCAAGTGGGAGAAATTCTGTTGTATGTTGTACAAGCGCTGCACCAACTCAAAGAGCTGACACAGAGGAGGAAAGGGAAAAATAGGAGAATGAAAAGCAGAGGTTGAGGGAAAGGGAAGAATTGGGGGCAAAGAGAACAGTCAGTACCAACACCAACCAAACACTACAGGACAGACCATTCTTTGAAGAGGAGATAGACTGACATGAGATCTGGAAAATACAAACTAACCCCACCCATCCTCCAAAGGGTGATTGGCCCAATAATGGAATTTATTAGAAGAAAGACAAGTGTCGGCATATATATATATATATATATATTGACCAAAATGACAAATTTATATGTTGAGTGTGTATGAGTTTGCAAAATATTGTTTTTGAGTTTGCAAAAAAAAATAAATACTCAGATGCAAAATATTTTTTGGGTGAATGATTTAGACCATTTCTAACAATAATCCAATAGAGCATCAAAATCCAGATAAAAAAGTGATTTTTTTGGCATTTTTGGACCACCCTAATATATATATATACACACACACAAAAACAGTATATACACAAACATACACAAATATATACAGTATATATATTGTTGCGGATATGAGGACTGTATATTTTTTTGATTGTGTGAATTATTATTATTGTTTATTCTGCGCCCCCTGCCTCCGGAGCTGTGTAAAGGTGAAAGGGCATCCCATAATTAGTCCACAAGCATACATGTCAGCCAATAATAGAATACCCCTGTTCGATAGTTATATCTTATTCTGTGTTTTAGGGTAAGGCTGTGTCTCCCATTAATTGAAGTACTCCATTGCACCAGTGAAAGAGAATAGATCCCCTTTCATTCCCATCCCCAAAATCTCCATTTCCTTTCACATCCCCTTTCGTCATTGCCAAGCCTCGATTGCCAATTACATCCCCTCCAAAACCACCATTGAACATGTGCTCGGGTCGGGGAAGAGGGGCGTGCCCGCCCGTCGTCATCAAGGGCGGAGCTAGAGGGCCGTGCCGACCAATCAGGGCCGAGGTGAGCACACCGATGGGCGTGTCCTGAAGGCCGGCGGCTTGATCGCCGGAGGCGCTATAAAGGCGCGCGCGCAAGTGGCGTTGAGGAGTCGGTGGTGAGGAGTGAGTGGACCAAGAAAGAGAAAGAGTGGTTGGACCAAGAAAGAGAAAGAGTGGTTGGACCAAGAGAGAAAGAGTGGTTGGACAGGGAGACGTGCAAGAGTGTTGTTGAGTTGAGGGTTTGGACCAGACGAGTCAGACGAGTCCTGGCAAAGCAAGCGGCGGCCACAGCAGCAACAACACCCAACAGCCGCTTGGGGCCTGGACGGCGGTTTTGAGCAGGGCCGCGAAGGAACGGCGGCTGCTAAACGCGCCGATCGTGCTGCAGGACCCCCTTGGACCTTCTTCTCCCTCCAGCCATCCACCTCCTGCCTTTCCACCCTTCTTGTGTACGTGAGTTTGTTTTGTTTGTTCTGTCCCTGGGTTAATTAAATCTGTATAAGCTAGTATTTGCACTGTGTCACCTGCGTCTTATGTGTTGTAAATAAACGTGACTGCTTTCTTTTCGCTTGTGTAAATAATAAATCCCATTACTCTTCTGTCCGTCTTCTCATCTTGTTCCTTTTCCTCTTTGCATTCGTCGTTTTAGTCTTTTCCAGATTGGGCAGCTGCGGTGCGATACGGCCAAAGTTCTGGGTGAATCGGGGAACAACTGTTCGGTCGCGGAGCCTTCGCTCGGCAAACAAAATCCTAAACCGCGATCAGTAACAATATATATATATATATATTATATATATATATATCTTTATATATATCTTTATATATATATATATTTATATATATATATATATATATATATATATATATATATATATATATATATATATATATATATATATATATACACACATACACTACATGGCCAAAAGTATGTGGACACCCGAACATCACACCCGTATGTGCTCGCCAAACATCTCATTCCAAAATCATTGGCATTAATATGGAATTGGTCCCCCCCTTTCCTACTATAACAGCCTCCACTCTTCTGGGAAGGCTCTCCGCTCGATGTTGGAACATTGCTGCGGGGATTTGCTTCCATTCAGCCACAAGAACATTAGTGAGGTTGGGCACTGATGTTGGGCGATTAGGCCTGTCTCGCAGTCAGCGCTCCAATTCATCCCAAAGGTGTTTGATGGGGTTGAGGTCAGGGCTCTGTGCAGGTCAGTCAAGTTCTTCCACACTGATCTCGACAAACCATTTCTGTATGGACTTCGCTTTGTGCACGTGGTCATTGCCATGCTGAAACAGGAAATGGCCTTCCCCAAACTGTTGCCACATAGTTGGAAGCACACAATCATCTAGAATGTCATTGTCTGCTGTTGCGTTAAGATTTTCCTTCACTGTAACTAAGGGGCCTAGCCCGAACCATGAAAAACAGCCCCAGACCATTATTCCTCCTCCAACAAACCTTACAGTTGGCGTTATGCATTCAGGCAGGTAGCGTTCTCCTGGCATCCACCAAACCCAGATTTGTCCGGTCGGACTGCTAGATGGTGAAGCGTGATTTATCACTCCAGAGAACGCATTTCCACTGCTCCAGATTCCAATGGCGGCGAGCTTTACACCACTCCATCCGACGCTTGGCATTGCGCATGGTGATATTAGGCTTCTGTGCGGCTGCTCGGCCATGAAAACCCATTTCATGAAGCTCCCAACGAACAGTTGTTGTGCTGACGTTGCTTCCAGAGGCAGTTTGGAACTTGGTAGTGAGTGTTGCAACCGAGGATAGACGATTTTTACACGCTTCAGCACTCGGCGGTCCCGTTCTGTGAGCTGGTGTGGCCTACCACTTTGCGGTTGATCTATTTTGTTGCTCCTTGACGTTTCCCCTTCAAAATAACAGCATTTACAGTTGACCGTGGCAGCTCTAGCAGAGCAGAAATTTGACAAACTGACGTTGGAGAGGTGGCATTCAATGACGGTGCCACATTGAAAGTCACTGAGCTCTTCAGTATGGCCCATTCTACTGCCAATGTTTGTCTATGGAGAGTGCATGGCTGTGTGCTTGATTAATATCTATCTTCTATTTTCTATTTATATGCAGACTTGGCATTTAATATGGAATATTTTCTTTTTCTTGACTTGGGTTTCCTTTCTGAACTCAGTATTTCAATCTGGTGAGTTTCTTTTACGCTTCGGTGATTTCTTTTTTTAAAGAACCATGTCACTGATTGTCTGTCGCAGCAAGAAGTCAATAACAGGATTATATCACAGGTGGCGTGACAAAATGTACGGACAGGTACATTTGATGATTGGCTTCACAATCGGGTATATAAGGGTTGTTGCGTTCTGTATTAGTGGAAAACAACTGCTGCACATCAACAAAAGTTATTGCCGCTTCCTCTGGAGATGGTCCGTCAACTCGACAATGCTGTTTGTCATGGAGTGATGGCTTTACGAAATTCCGGCATGAAACAGCGTGCTATTGCTCGGCCGTATGGCATCACTCAAGGTCAGGTGTCAAAGATCCCGAAACGAAATGCTCAGAGGGGTGTCCCTTCTCCAATATCGAGGCCAGGACGTCCCCGCAGAACCACAAGGAGGGATGATTGCCAGCTGCACCGGTTAGTCCGCAATGGCCGTATCAAGTCAGCTAATCGGCTTGGGGCTGAGTGGCAGCAACTGACAAATGTGCCTGTATCCAGAAGGCTAGTCAACCAACGACTGGTTCAAGCAAGCTATCTTGCCAGGCGTCCCCTGAGAAAGCCACGCCTGACAAGACAACACCGCCAGCGCCGATTGCAGTGGGCCAGAGAGCACCGACAATGGCAGCCAGGACACTGGAATCACGTGATCTTCAGTGACAAGTCTTCATTTCTGGTCTATCGTCAAGATGGCCATGTCCGAGTGCGCAGACAAGTGCAATAAGCCTACAACGAAGATTGTATAGTGCCAAGAGTCCAAGCTGGAGGTGGTGGGGTGACCGTTTGGGCTGCTTTTCATGCAGGGGGTAAAACTGACCTGGTTGTTCTGAATGGAAACCTGAACCAGTTCAAGTACAGGGCCATTCTGAAAGAAACATTGCTTCCATTTGCTCGTGCAGCCTTTCGAGGAAACTTTGTCTTCCAAGATGACAATGCAAGGCCTCATCATGCTCGCATGATTCAACACGTTCTTGCTGACCATGGTGTAGAGCATATGGAGCGGCCTGCCATGTCCCCGGATATGAATCCGATAGAGAACTTGTGGGCAGAATTAACGCGTCAAATCGACAACTTGGACCAGCAGCCGACCTCTGTGCGTGAATTGCAGCAGGCTATTGTCACTGCATGGCAAGCGATTCCTGTCTAAACCTTGGCAAATCTCGTGAACAGCATGCCCCAACGTGTACGTGCTCTCCTGAATGCTCGTGGGGGTTACACGACGTACTGAACTGTAATTTTACTGTCCATAATCCCAGTCGTAATTTAACTTTTGTTTTTGTTAAAAAAAAATTTGGCGAATGTGCAAAATAAAGAAATACTTCTGGAAAACGTACAGAAGTTTAACACAGTACTGTCCGTGAATTGAGTTCAATATCAGTTTACATCACTTTCAAGGATCAATTTATTTGCTTCAAAATGTCAAATGTGGTTTTTGTTTCTTTTAAAGGTCACATTAACAAAATCTAGAATAATTTCAACATAATTCCAATGAACTTTTGGTTCTAAGTCATCTTGAAAAGTAAGTTCACCTCCACAAAAAAATTATTCCATATTAAATGCCAAGTCTGTATATACCTACTTCTCCACTTGTAGATGATCTTCCAGACAGTCGAATGATTGATTTCAAATTGTTTGGAGATCTTTTTAAATCCCTTCCCAGACTCGTGGGCATCTATAGCCTTTCTGAAGGCCTCAGAGAGCTCTTTTGATCTCGGCATGGTGACGTCGCACACTTCAACAACAAAGAGCAAACCAAACTAAATTTCTGAGGTTTAAATAAGACAGGTTCGTCCAAGATCCTCTCCAACGATGTTCTAATCACTTGACCCTGAGCTGGTGCACCTGATTCTAATTTTAGGTATTTGAAGTAGTGATAAATGTAGGGGTGTACTTACTTCTTCCACATGCGAAATTTGCATTTATTTTTATTTAAATTATACAATGGACTACAAAATGTAAATGTTTCATGATATTTGTTATATTATACCACCTTTATCTGTCAATATTTTTGAAATGAAGATCAAATAGCTGTATGTTGAAATATGTTGAAAAAGTCAAAACTTTACATGGGGTGTACTTACTTTTTCACGTGACTGTATGTACAGAAGATTAAATTCATTCAAAAAGAACCCGGGCAACGCCGGGTGCATTCAGCTAGTATGTATATATATATATATATACCTGTCAGCAATGGGTGTGGCTGAACCAGCCAAATCCACTAATTAGAAGGTGTGTCCGCATACTTTGGCCATGCAGTATGTATATATACACACACAAATATATATATATATATATATAATATTTTTGTATTTTATTTTTAATTAGTGTATGCATACCTGACAAAGCCAAACCCAAGGCTGATTCATTGTTTCCCAGGACTGAGGTTGATGAAAATAACTCTGGGCCTCTAATTATTACCTGGAACTGTGGATTTAAACTTTTTTTAAAATTGTATACAATGCTGGGGTTCTTGGGGAGATAGATATTAATTCTTCCTCCGATGCTCTGCCTCTGGTGTCTGAGTGTGAAGGGCTTACTGTTGGCGTGTTCGTGAGGGTAACAGTAGTACTTTTGAATCAAAATGTCTGCAGAATCTATATCAAGTAAAACCAGTTCATATCACACAAGATGATTGCTTTATGGTTGAAAGGCAACAACCAATTAACATGAAATACACCAAATACAGCACTGTGCGTTTTCCTCCTGGCTGTATTGACCCACACCTTTTTATAAACCGTGTAGCCCCATTTAAAAACCCTGGGTCATCACCCACCTGGACGTGGCAACTATATCCAAGGAAAGAGTTTAAAAAACAAGTCCCTTGACTGCTGTACTCTATCTCCTCAACGGCTGTGCTGGGCATGGAAAGGCGACGCTTTCCTGAGACGACGACTCTGGCTTCTTGGGAATAGTGCTTTTCGTTTATAATCTGCGAGGAAGGTGATTTCCAGGTGAGAAAGGTATTTCATCACAAATCAGTCAGCAATGTGTGGTGAATGCCAATAACCAGAACCAGATCTATTAATGAATCACCTGTTGGTAGATTGTGGTGGCGAGCTCTTCTGTCACCTCCAAACGATGTTCCTTTAGAAACTGCAATTCTATTTTTTTCTCCTGTGACACAATCACACACACACGCATCCTCGTGTTTGTTATCCTGGCGAGAGATGTGCTGTTTATATACTCAACAATATACCTGTTTAATATACTCCACAATTTACCTGTTTAATATACTCCACAATTTACCTGTTTAATATACTCCACAATATACCTGTTTAACATACTCCACAATCTACATGTTTAATATACTCCACAATCTACCTGTTTAACATACTCCACAATCTACCTGTTTAATATACTCCACAATCTACCTGTTTAATATACTCCACAATATACCTGTTTAACATACTCCACAATCTACATGTTTAATATACTCCACAATCTACCTGTTTAACATACTCCACAATCTACCTGTTTAATATACTCCACAATATACCTGTTTAACATACTCCACAATCTACCTGTTTAATATACTCCACAATCTACCTGTTTAACATACTCCACAATCTACCTGTTTAATATACTCCACAATCTACCTGTTTAATATACTCCACAATCTACCTATTTAATATACTCCACAATCTACCTGTTTAACACACTCCACAATCTACCTGTTTACTATACTCCACAATCTACCTGTTTAATATATTCCACAATCTACCTGTGTATATACTCCACAATCTACCTGTTTAATATACTCCACAATCTACCTGTTTAACATACTCCACAATCTACCTGTTTAATATACTCCACAATCTACCTGTTTAATATACTCCACAATGTACCTGTTTTGTATACTCAACAATATACCTGTTTAACATACTCCACAATGTACCTGTTTAATATACTCCACAATCTACCTGTTTAACATACTCCACAATCTACCTGTTTAATATACTCCACAATCTACCTGTTTAATATACTCCACAATCTACCTGTTTAATATACTCCACAATCTACCTGTTTAACATACTCCACAATCTACCTGTTTAATATATTCCACAATCTACCTGTTTAATATACTTCACAATCTACCTGTTTAATATACTCCACAATCTACCTATTTAACATACTCCACAATCTACCTATTTAATATACTCCACAATCTACCTGTTTAACACACTCCACAATCTACCTGTTTAATATACTTCACAATCTACCTGTTTAATATACTCCACAATCTACCTGTTTAATATACTCCACAATCTACCTGTTTAATATACTTCACAATCTACCTGTTTAATATACTCCACAATCTACCTGTTTAATATACTCCACAGTCTACCTGTGTATATACTTCACATTCTACCTGTTTAATATGCTCCACAATCTACCTGTGTATATACTTCACATTCTACCTGTTTAATATACTCCACAATCTACCTGTTTAATATACTTCACAATCTACCTGTTTAATATACTCCACAATCTACCTGTTTAACATAATCCACAATCTACCTATTTAATATACTCCACAATCTACCTATTTAACACACTTCACAATCTACCTGTTTAATATACTCCACAATCTACCTGTTTAATATACTCCACAAGCTACCTGTTTAATATACTTCACAATCTACCTGTATATATACTCCACAATCTACCTGTTTAACATACTCCACAATCTACCTGTTTAATATACTCCACAATCTACCTGTTTAATATACTCCACAATCTACCTGTTTAATATACTTCACAATCTACCCTTTATATATACTCCACAATCTACCTGTTTAACACACTCCACAATCTACCTGTTTAATATACTCCACAATCTACCTGTTTAATATACTCCACAATCTACCTGTTTAATATACTCCACAATCTACCTGTTTAATATACTCCACAATCTACCTGTTTAACACACTCCACAATCTACCTGTTTAATATACTTCACAATCTACCTGTTTAATATACTCCACAATCTACCTGTTTAATATATTCCACAATCTACCTGTGTATATACTCCACAATCTAACTGTTTAATATACTCCACTATCTACCTGTGTATATACTTCACATTCTACCTGTTTAATATACTCCACAATCTACCTGTGTATATACTTCACATTCTACCTGTTTAATACACTCCACAATCTACCTGTGTATATACTTCACATTCTACCTGTTCAATATACTCCACAATATACCTGTTTAATATACTCCACAATATACCTGTTTATGGATTTCAAATTATACCTGTTTATATATACCTAGTACGAAGTCTGTCAAAAATGACGGGTTGGAACAGTTTATTTGACAGTGCAGTCAAGTGAGCATGCCAAAGTCTGAAGTCTGGGCCTAGTGTCAGGTGTGCTTATATCATCTTTATTTGTTAGACATCATAGAGACGTAAATGAATACTCGTTTTACTCTGCGCACATTGCACATCATGTGCAGCAAATTTCACCTCCATGTGCCTTGTATTTATTGTGATTTAAAAAATACCGCTTCTGTACACCGACCTTGAGGCTCAGTTTACAAGCCACCGTCTACAATTCCAATGTATGAGGCATAACTACTCTTCTTTTGGGTCTTCGGAATCCTTGGGGTATTTTGTGTCCTTGGGGTCTTTTGGCTCCTTGGGGTCTTTTGGATCCTCGGGGTATTTTGGGTCTTCAGGTTATTTTGGGTCTTTGGGGTCCATTGGTTCTTCAGGGTATTTTCAGTCTTTTGGGTCTTTTCAGTCTTTTGGGTCTTCGGGGTATTTTGTGTCTTCAGAGTCCTTGGGGTCTTCTGGGTACTTGTGGTCTGCTGGGTCTTCATGGCCTTTTGTTTCTTTAACAGTCTGCAGGGTATTTTGGGTCTTCAGCTATTTTGTGTGTTTGGGGTCCGTTGGGTCTTCGGGGTCCTTGGGGGTCTTTTGGATTCTCAGTCTTTTAGGTCCTTGTAATTTTAGGTGGACACATTTTAGGTGGACACACAGTCGTGTTCAAAGATTGCCCATTAAACCCCCCCACTCAAATCCTACCTAAAGCACTACTCAAAGCCTTTAAAACCTTCCCTTATGAATGGGACAGACACACACATACACACATACACACACATTGTGTTTTATATGGTAGATTCTCCACAATTTACCTGTTTATCTTCTCCACACCCACCTGTTCAGATAATCCCTAATTTAGTGCCTCTAACCCCCTGTACCTATTTCCTCTTTTTCTTTTGATTTGCCACGTTATTATTGGTACAGAAAACCTGAAGATGAGGGTACACCATCAGGAACCACTGTAATATGTTTAAGGAAGTATGAAGGTTTTATGTAGGCCCCAGGTTCGAGTACCCAGACAACACTAATGAGAAGGAAGGTGATGCTTTGCACACCAATTTGGTGTGAGCAGTTCCTGAGCAAATTAAACGTCAAAAAATGGATTGAGGTGCCCTCACTGTGGTCTTGTGGTGACTCGAATGAACTAAAAGGAACTAAAAAGGAAAGTTAGAGAGCAGAGCATTTTTTATAAACGGTGTGTCGGTAGAAAACAGGTCAGTGGTGTAAAGTGAAGATTTGCGTGCGGATCAGAGCAACACAAGTCACAATGACGGTACATTAACGGATGTGTCACCTGGCTTTCACTGTCATAATCGCCCTTCTCGAGGGTCTCTTGTATGACTTCTCCAGCCATGCGCATGGCTTTTGACCAATCCCCCATTGTGCTTTCACCTGCAATGCACAACAAGGTAAGACACGCAAACTGTCAGGATCAGGAAAAACTGGAAACTTGGATTGGGGGTGTAAAGAGGTAGGATTGGGGGGTTTAACAGCGGTAGAAAACGGGTTCAGGGGGAAGGTGGGGATGATCTGAGATGGTGGTGAACAGCTGTCTTGAAAACCTGGAGGGATGAATGAGATTGAAGAGACTTGAATCCATAGGTGGGAAAAAGAGGAAGTAATAAGTGGAGGGGAGCAATGATCCTGGATTTTGGGAGTTTCACCAGAAGGGGCTAAGGTGGGGGAGGGGGAGGGAAAGGGAGGAGTGGGACGGAGGAGGGGGTGGGGAGGCTTGGAGAGCGAAGTTCAGAGAGAGCAGAGGGTGCAGAGCAGCATACCACATTTATTATTACAATGTACAGATATTCTGATTTATAATGACAAGACTTGATTTCCAAAAGAGTTTCCAAAGATTGCTCACCTGCCTGGATTCTTTTGGGCTTGCACAGCGAAGAGGAATCTTTAGACAATAAAACAAGTGAATGACAGTGTTACTAATCCAGAAAATATTTAAATCATTCAATCAACACAAAGTGAATCATCAAAATATATCTCATGCTAAAGGTGAGCATAGTCAGGAAGAACAGACATTAGAGTCTTTGTGCTGCTGTGGAGCCCACATCTTCCCTCAGGGGCCATATGATTATTATGCCGCGAAGTGGTAGGCCACGCAAGCTCACAGAACGGGACCGCCGAGTGCTGAAGCGCGTAGCGCATAAAAATCGTCCGTCCTCGGTTGCAACACTCACTACCGAGTTCCAAACTGCCTCTAGAAGCAACGTCAGCACAACAACTGTTCATCCGGAGCTTTATGAAATGGGTTTCCATGGCCGAGCAGCCGCACACAAGCTGAAGATCACCATGCGCAATGCCAAGCATGCTGGAGTGGTGTAAAGCTCGCCGCCATTGGACTCTGTAGCAGTGGAAACGCGTTCTCTGGAGTGATAAATCACGCCTCACCATCCAGCAGTCCGACGGACAAATCTGGGTTTGGTGGATGTCAGGAGAACACAACTGCCTGAATGCATAATGCCAACTGCGAAGTTTGATGGAGGAGGAATAATGGTCTGGGGCTGTTTTTCATGGTTCGTGCTTGGCCCCTTTGTTCCAGTGAAGGGAAATCTTAACACTACAGCATAAAATGACATTCTAGACGATTGTGTGCTTCCAACTTTGAGGCAACAGTTTGGGGAAGGCCCTTTCCTGTTTCAGCATGACAATGCCCCTGTGCCAAAGCGAAGTCCATACAGAAATGGTTTGTCGAGATCAGTGTGGAAGAACTTGACTGGCCTGCACAGAGCCCTGAACTCAACCCCATCAAACACCTTTGGGATGAATTGGAACGCCGACTGCGAGCCAGGCCTAATTGCCCAACATCGGTGCCGGACCTCACTATGCTCATGGCTGAATGGAAGCAAATCCTCGCAGCAATGTTCCAACATCTAGTGGAAAGCCTCCCCAGAAGAGTGGAGGCTGTTATATCAGCAAAGGGGGGACCAAATCCATATTAATGCCCATGAATTTGAAATAAGATGTGTGATGTTTGGGTGTCCACATACTTTTGGTCATGTAGTGTATCACATCGGTCGGTAGGGGACATGTATGGTATTGCAAAGCAATTCTCACTCTTGTTTTCTTTCCCTATGCCCTGATCTACCGACCTGTTCCTATCTGCTCCATTGCTGCTGCATTGGCCTCCCACCACTCTGTCTGCCACCGGGGTATTCCACAAGGTTTAAGGTTTAACCCTCTTTATATGTAAAACACAAAATTCTGCAGTAACAGCTTCAGGTACCTCTTTAAACTTGTCTTTCACAATGATGACTTGATATATTTTACCTGTCGAGTTGTATTAATAATAAATCTTTATTGTCCCATATTCAGGGAAATTATTCTTTGAGAAATAAGGAAAAGTTCACCACAGCACATAAACAACTTCACTTTCACACCACTTCCACTTGCCTGGTGCTGGGTCTTGGTGAAGATCTTTAGTTGGTAGTTGTTGGTGTAGTTGTTGGTGTTGTGATAAAATCGTTGAGACATTAACGCTGGTGGACTGTTTGAACCTGTTTTTCAGAACCTTGTAATACCATTCTAATGAGGTGGAATGAAAATACCTGGAACAAAAGAGCAGTAAGAGTACCTCGTGAGTATAACCTTGTTGTACCACAGACCTCACACAACGTCTGCAATTTCTCCATAAGACGGTGCTGGAAAGGAAGACCTCATGAGAACCGACAATGCATGGGGTGCTCTCTTTCCTTGGCAGTATATTTCCCAGTGATATGTCCTGGCAGGTACTGAGCTACTCGGTGGTACATACTGTACTGTTTGACCCAGTTGTATGTACTGTGTGTGCTACCTCGGTGGTTCGTAATGCTATTTGTATTACTATATCTACTGTACTGCACATGTAAAATTAATCTACAACGTTAAAATAAAACAATAAATTCTATGTATTCTATTTTAAATGAAAAGAACAAAAGGGACACATTTACACAGATTATTTGGGGAAAACTTTTGGGATTTTTCCTCTTGTTAAAAATTTCAATGGGGTTCTTCTTCATCCAGAGGTTTTTCTATTGCTGCCAATTTCTCTCATGGTTTTTCTTGCTCTCCACTGTGTGTTTTTTCCCAAAGTGAGTTTTTTTCGAGGTTAGCCCACCTTATCTGACGTTATCCCAGCGCAGCTGTGCTCACCATTGTTTCTGGCACTGGGAGCAGAGCCAACAACCAGTGTGGTTTTTATGCGTGGCACATCCACGACACACGAAGTAGTGACAGCCCCGGCACAGAAAGCGTTTGTTGATAATTATCAGACAGAACGGATGGTGGCAGAGGAAGCAATAGAGTTTACCCAAAGGATTGTGCTGATCTAACAGGACGGAGGGATCTTTTTGCTGGGCAACCTTCTTCTGCAGATCTCTGTGCCATAGAGGATATATAACTGGGTCACACAGCACAGTATGTACCTCCCCCCCCCCTGTCGTCCACCTCCCCCCCCCCTGTCGTCCACCTCCCCCCCCCCCTGTCCTCCCCCTCCCCCCTCTACCCTCCTGTCTACCTCTACCACTCTACCTCTACCCTCCTGTCCTCCCCCTCATCCCCTCTCCCCCCTGTCCTCCCCCTCCTGTCCTCCCCTCCCCACCCCCTGTCGTCCACCTCCCCACCCCCTGTCCTCCCCCTCCCCACCCCCTTGTTTTGGAAAGCCAGCACCATCAAAATAAAATCTTCATCTTAAAGCCCTTGTCACACCTTGACGATTTAGCCAGCGTATGCCGACGTATCAAAATTGAGTGCTGGTGTGAGTCATACGCTGGCATACGTCGACAAATTTTGTGCATGCACGGGTTGTGCATGCACGGCATGCACAAAATTTGTCGACGTATGCCAGCGTATGACTCACACCAGCACTCAATTTTGATACGTCAGCATACGCTGGCTAAATCGTCAAGGTGTGACAGCGGGTTTAGGAAACAAGACCGATAGTTTAACAACGGCGTAGCCAGGCTTCGATCTGCTGAGTGGAGGATCTGCTATCCCCTGTCATGTGACCAGATACTCAGCTCTGATTGGTGGGCGTTTGGGAGGGACATACATACATACACCGGATGGACAGACAAACGCTCTGTCCGGCGGCATTGCCCTATGGGCTACGCCATAAAAATATGGCTACTGAACTACATGACTGATGACATCAATTTATTTTTCTTGACCAATCTATCCCTAGATCATGCTCAAAACATTTCCTACTGATCGGATCAAGCGTTATATTTGTCCATTTATGACATCATAATGAAGGAACCTATGACATCATCATTAAGGTATGTTAATCCCCATGGGGAGTAGTTTCCAATGAGCCACCTTTCAAATTTTTTTTCCATGGAGTGGTTTCGGACATATAGATGTGCAAAGTTTTTTGGCGTTTCCAAGATGGCGCCCGTACTGCGTGACCTATGATGTCATAATTATCATTCAAAAAATTATACAGAATGAGGTGCTCCTATGGTTAAAATTTCATGGCAATCGGACCAACGGTTGCAGAGAAAACGGATTTTAATGGGAATAAACCCACAAAATGCCGGCGGAATGGACACACATACATACTGTACATACACCGGATGGACAGACAAACGCTGTTCCAGATGCCATTGCCCTATGGGCTGCACTGTAAAAAGGCATTCAGACTGGAAGGGTACTTGACAGCAAACGCGGCGGACGACCAAAAATTTGTGATTTGGGAATTCAAAACATTAAAACATCCGTTCTCAGACCTCCCAAAAAATCATTACGGAGACGTTCTGCAGAGTTGGGCGTTTCGTATTCATCGTTACGTTGCACAGTGAAAGACCTCATAAAACCATATATAAACCAACTGCCATTTGTGAATTGTCAGATGCAGATCATGAAAACAGGTTGACAGCTTGTGACTGTGGCCACCGTGCAGTCCTGACCTAACCACGTGTGAGTATGATCGGTGGGGGTACGTCAAAGCTAAGGTTGCAGGACATCCCACGACATCTGTTGATGAACTGAAACAACGCATTCAGGAAGCATTTGGCACCATAACACATGGTATTTTGCATCGGTTTTCACACCGCACGGAGAGAAAAATTATCTAGTGCTGTGACAATGATGGACATCATGCGGATGCACTCGATGTCTAAGGAGGTATTGTAATTGTAGTATTTCTGTAATATGTTATTATTACTCCTGTTATTATGTATTACTGTTATTACTGTAATATGTTATTACTCCTGGGACTTATGATTCACCCTGTACATACAACTGGGTCACTGTACAATATGTACCACGGGGTCACACAGTACATACAACAGGGTCACACAGTACAGCATGTGTACCACCGAGAAGCATAGTACAGAGGTTATCCGCACTTCAGACAGACATCATTGTGCCATCTGCATCATCATCATCATCATCATCATCATCATCATTGCTAAATACTCACCCGTAGTAATACTCTAGTAGCTCATGGTGGTTGAGTATGCACTTTATTGTACAGACCTAAACTCTTCAGGAATCCACTAATTGAAGGTCCAGGAACAATATTTGGTTGGTAACACATTTGCCACTGACGGCGAAATAGCTGAAATGGCCATACCCCTTTTTGGGCCACGCCCCCTTTTTTGCCGTGACTGTATCTACAGAACCGTTGGACCTAGGAGGTTGCCCGACCACTCAAAATTTGCGCAATGGCCACATTATGGGGGGTCAGTAATACATTTTCATATCCAAAAGTCAATGGTTTTTAAGATAATTGCCAAAAACCGATTTCAACATGTTACGAACTACAATTGTATGATACCACCAAGGCCACAACATTATATGACACTTATACCTTTTGCATCATCCTATTTTGGAATTTACTTATTTGGATTTCTACACTTTTCGCCTTTACTACAGCCACAAAACGTGACACATTTAATGTTCCTGTCTCTGCAAGTGCACGTTTTGGTACTCATACATGCTCTTGGGCATTTGCATGGAGGAGGCAGGTCATCGGGCCTGCACGATACTGGCAGTATCACTGGTGTTATGCCAACGTCCGTTGCTTCATACCCATACTGGAGTGGATCTGGTTTGGTGACGGCAGGAGTTGGGGCTTGCAACCACATCTTACACTGAAGAAATGCTCGCTTTATGTGTTCTCGTAGCGTTGATGAACAGCACACAAGCTGGTTGAAGTCCAGTTCTTTCTTGGAGTTGTGGTACTGCTCCCATCGATATTCATCGAAAGTGGAACAGTCGGTCTTCTTTAATCCAGACACAAGGAACTTTTCAGCATTGCTTGTTATCTGTGGTGACAGTTCTTCTACACCAAACCCTTCCAGTAGGGAGAGATCGATGGATGCTTTCAGGCCAGACAGCTTTGGACCCACCTTGCTGGTACTGTCGCAACCGCTGAGAGCATGAATGGCTGGGAGACACGACACCAAACCGTTGTCCAGTTGATCAACCAACATGTGGACTGGTACAGTTTTCTTTGTTTTCCGGTTACCAAGCTTCACGTACAGCTTTTGTAGTTGCCAGGTTGTGTTGAAGTGGAAGATGAGGTTGACAAAGACATCTGTGTCAGGCGAGTCGACCAAGACTGATTGAACCCCGTGTTTCACAACACCATCATTAATATGGAACATGATTCTGTCGTCGGCTTCTTCTTGGTTGCTTGAGAGCTCTGCGATCTGTGTTTCAGTGCCAGCTAACAGTTTCCTGCATTCACCCCCATATACTCCTCCAAAGAATATTTCCTTGTCCGACTCGACATTCTGCAGCATCCACTTGAAGACATACTCCTGCAACCGAACTTTGTTCAACATTGAGCTCCAGAACATATCAAGATCGACAGGGAGTTTCTGATTGTCAGACCCAATGGTGATTGTGATTTGTTCTGAGGAACTTCGCTGTGCCCGTTCCATTTGCTTGATTGATGATTTTTGATAAACATCAAAAATAATGTCTATTCTTGTGGACACGGAGCCTGTAGCAAGAATCCTGTTGGAAAGACTCTCAGCCAATTCCCCGAATGTGTGAAGGCCCATCTTTTTCATCGGTAGTTTACGCACAAGTGCCATGAAGTCCACTATTGTCATCTGAGCGTCACTCTTTACATTCCTCGTCTCCTGTGGAAGGCGACTGACAAGTTCCCTGGCTAAGGAGGCTTTATCGGGCTTCTTCAATTTGATGCCATCTTTACATTCAGTGGTGAGGAACTGGGATGTGCTGGTCAATTCATACTTCAGGAGTTCTAGCATGCTGTACCCTCTTTCTCTAGCATAGTCAATGTACCTAACCGTTTCCGCTGCATCCTTTTTCGCCATCGATTTCTTCGCTGTGAACGGAGTAGAAGTACGTTTCACGAAAACAGTCTTGCGGTTGGTAGGGATTGTATCATGTAGGTGCTTCTCCTTATCCTGAAATCTGGTCTCAACAAACTCTTCATAACTCTTCTCACCAATTTCCAGGCATTCAAGTAATCCGTCGACAACCTCCTGGGGAATGTCAGCTCCAGTAGAGATGTTCTGAAGTCTGATTCCAGCGTCGAACGGATTGTTGATGGATTTTATGTAATCCAGAAGGGCCTTTGCACGAACATGGCCAATCTTCGTAGAACTTGGATTGAACTCATGGTGTAGGCTCAGCTCACTGTCATCTTTGTCTCCCAAGTTGCACCATTCCAGCAGCTGTGCCACATGAAGATCTTTCTCATGCTTTAGGAGATTCCATAAGGCTACTGCTTCTTTCTGTCTGGTCATCCCAATGATACCTCCAGCAACCTTGGCGGGTTTATTGTAACACTTCTCGAGTGCCATGTCAAATCCTACTGCACTGCCTTGTCGGGTAGTGTGGTACATCACCCATCCACCATCTGTAAAGCATCTGTAGATACCCGGGAACTTCCTTTGTAGGTCCAGGCAATCTTCAAGGAACAGCGTACCCCATCTGCTATAGTTTGTCCGGCCAAACCCGAAGAACAAAGGCATGCACCTCCGCACAGCTGAAACGACAAAACACCCATGACCGGAATTTCTAGCCATGTCTAGACTCTAGTCTAGACTCTAGACTAAATTCTAGTCTAGACTCTAGTCTAGACTCTAGTCTTGACTCTAGTCTAGACTCTAGTCTAGTCTAGACTCTTCAGGAATCAAGTAATTGAACAATAGGAACAGGAACAGGAACAATTACGAATAATATTGTAGTTCGTAACATGTTGAAATCGGTTTTTGGCAATTATCTTAAAAACCATTGACTTTTGGATATGAAAATGTATTACTGACCCCCCATAATGTGGCCATTGCGCAAATTTTGAGTGGTCGGGCAACCTCCTAGGTCCAACGGTTCTGTAGATACAGTCACGGCAAAAAAGGGGGCGTGGCCCAAAAAGGGGTGTGGCCATTTCAGCTATTTCGCCGTCAGTGGCAAATGTGTTACCAACCAAATATTGTTCCTGGACCTTCAATTAGTGGATTCCTGAAGAGTTTAGGTCTGTACAATAAAGTGCATACTCAACCACCATGAGCTACTCTAGTATAAGGGAAACATATGAAAATCTGTTAACTAAATTGTTACCAAAAAATTTCTTCACCAATATGTTTGTAAAGGTGTGTAATAACATGTGTTAAAATGTTGAAGGTCAACTCCCGTGGGAAACCCAGAAAAAAAGCTGTTGAATTCGGGTACCGAAAAATTATTTTCGAGAATTTTTATTTTTTTTAATCGGCCCTTAAGTAATTTATGAGGGGTCAAATAAGGGTTTTTCATGATTCTGAGTTGATTGTTAACATTTATATTTCACCACACACTCCTTTGTGGAAAAATAATTTCTAAATATATCTCATTTTCTACTTTGCAGGACATGGAGTCTAGCAATATGGATGAAGACGTTACTCCACCTGTGCTCAATTGCTTCATCTGTGCACGCTCGGATACACCAGCTGAAAGGCTCATACAGGCAACTCCAAAGGGATACTCAACTTTATTGAAACAAGCAGAAACTGTCGAAAATGTTACTGTGTGGAACGTATGAAGGAGGCTCAAAAGGAAGGAAAACTGAGGTACCACCAGAAGTGTAAAAATGATCTGTACAACAACTTTGTTGCAACCACCAAGAAGTCAGCTCAAGCATCAAAGGCAGAGAAAGAGTCATCAAAGTTGAAGAGAAGACGCACTACTTGTGAGTTCAGTTCATCAACTGGCTGCAGTTCTAGAAGATCACAGTCAGTTGACCTCCTGTATAAGGATGTATGCATTCTTTGCAACCAACCAGCCCAGCTCTACAAAAATAATCCAGCACAAGCTAGAAAGAAATACAGAGTGCCAGATAATTTGACTGCAGGTACACTGAAGGCAAGCTTGCTGAAGACAGCACGGAGTCGCGGGGATGACTGGGGCACTGAAGTCACTGGACGCCTGGAAGGGATCAACGACTTGGTAGCAGAAGAAACACTGTACCATTTGCGATGCAAACTTATGTTTGCGAGAGGTGACAGTTTGTCCAAGACTGATGAGGAAGGAAAAAGGAAGAGAGGACAGAGGAGTATTGATGAGGAGCGAGAGGCAGTTTTTATTGAATTCTGTGAATGGTTAGACTCAGAATTAGAGCATGGGGTAATGAACCCTTACTCCTGCACACCTGCACTCCTGCACTCCTCACACAAAACCCTTACTCCTGCAAGCCTTCAGATGTTCTTGAGACCGATTGTCAAGACAGACGAAAGAGTTGCCGTTTGGGGGCAGAATTTTATTAAGGCCTGTCGACCTCGGTCTGGAGAATTGCCACACCAAATGGGGCTTGCCATACAACTTGATCATAGATTTGGGTCAAAATGGATGCTCAACAAGTTCCACCGGCTGGGATACACTGAGTCTTACACGGAGACACAAAACTACAAATACTGCTTCCTTAATAGTAGGAGTGGAGATGATGTTCCAGATACTTCTGGCACTCTTGACACCATTGTGGAGGAAACCGATGAACAGATCATGGTATTTTCAGGTGCGGGCAGAAGATGCAGACGTGCTGGTAATGCTGGTGCACCATAGCTCAGACAGCCACCATCCACTCTTCTTAACCACATCAAACGGCTCTTATGACGTCCGAAAGATCAAAGAATCTCTCTCCGAAACACAGAAGAGCTACCTGCTCTTCTGTCACGCCTTCACGGGGTGTGATACGGTTTCTGCAATCGCTGGTCATGGGAAAACAACTCTATTTGCCAGGTAATAATGATAATACTACTATTACGTAGGCAAATAATACTAATACTACTAATAATAATAATTATAATCATTGTCATCATAGTATAAATGTTAAAAATAATAATAATTTTATTTCTGTTTTACATTATACTTTACTTGACATAGACCTGGTGCTTTTTTTTAGGTTTTGCGAAGGGGACGCGGCTGAGTACATCGACATCTTCCTTGACACAGAAGCCACCAAGGAAACAGTGATTCAGGCTGGTACTGCGATTTTCAAGTACATTTACCATGGACGAGATACTACATTGGGTGAAATTCGGTACAACATGTTCTCAAGGAAGGCAGCGGCAGGAGTGATCAAACCAGAGACTCTACCTCCAACAGAGGGTGCAGCTGCACAACATTCACTCCGTGCCTACCTGCAGACCCGGGACTGGATCCTTCTACAGAGCATGTCTCTGAATCCCAGTGACTATGGATGGACAATAGGTGTGCATGGGTATGAGCCAGTTCCAACACTGGACCCCACGGCTCCTGAGGAGCTATTGCAGTTCACGAGCTGTAATTGTCATGGAGATTGCAGCAACCGGCGATGCAGCTGCAAGAAGAATGGGGTCACGTGCATCTCGGCCTGTGGAGTCTGTAATGGCATTACATGCAGAAACTGCAGTCATGATGTTGTTGAGTCTGAAGAAGACATAGACAATGACTGTTGAAACTTCTGACATTGTGAATGAGAAATAACTCTTGAGTATTATATATGTATGTGAAATCAAAGCTACTTTGTGTGTAAATGTAAAAGTGAAAATATAAATGTTAACAATCAACTCAGAATCATGAAAAACCCTTATTTGACCCCTCATAAGTTACTTAAGGGCCGATTAAAAAAAATAAAAATTCTCGAAAATAATTTTTCGGTACCCGAATTCAACAGCTTTTTTTCTGGGTTTCCCACGGGAGTTGAACTTCAACATTTTAACACATGTTATTACACACCTTTACAAACATATTGGTGAAGAAATTTTTTGGTAACAATTTAGTTAACAGATTTGTGAAATATCTCATAAAATGCCCTTACTATCGTATGTTAGAACGGAGAAATACTGATTAAATCATTCCAGAAATGGCTGTGAAATATTTGTGGTCATGTCAACTTCATGAGCAAATGTGTAACACATAGACACACACACACACACACACACACACACACACACACACACACACACACACACACACACACACACACACACACACACACTTATTGGAATCTCCTGTGATAAGGCCTGTTGCTTTCACATCGCAGACAGGATGGTGGACTCTCTGTTTTATATTGTTTATTCTCAGATGGATATTGCTCCTTCTGCTCTCTTAGTCCTTTGACCCTCCCCATCTATTGTAGGATATACATGTTCTTCCGGTAACCCCTTCCGCTGCCGCTTTTAAAATCCGGCCTGACTGCACACCTCTACTCCTTTGCTTTTGAGTTCTCCAGTCTATGGAACTGCCTTCCAGAAACCATTATTTTCCAGTCTTCCCTCCAGGACTTCAATCTAGCAGTACATTCTATGTCGTGTCCTCCCCCATCCTGACCCATTATCTTTATTACCCCCCCCCCCCCCCATCAACTCTTTAGTACCGAACTTGTTGGTTTGGTTTCAATGTTTCCTCCATTTCTCTCTCCTTTTCCTGCTTATTAATACCCTTGCTGATTGTGCCCAATTGTTGCCCTACTTCCCTAGTTAAACATTTGCTCCTCTATGAGCCTCGCTCTTGGAGAGGAGAGAGATGCACATTGGGGGCAGAGGGAGGTAGAGAGAGAGAGAGAGAGAGAGAGAGAGAGAGAGAGAGAGAGAGAGAGAGAGAGATAGAGAGAGAGAGGTAGAGAGAGGTAGAGAGAGGGAGAGAGAGGTAGAGAGAGGTCGGGAGAGGTAGAGAGAGGTAGAGAGACAGAGAGAGAGAGAGAGATAGAGAGATGCAGAGATGCAGAGGAGGGGGAGTGGGGAGGGAAAGGTATATATATATGAAGAAAATAGATTGATATGTAGTGTGGTGCCAAAGTATGCAGGCTGGTGAAAGAACCTCATCACTTACGCGGTGACAGCCCACTGAGCTATTGAGTGTCCGGGATATCCTCAGAGATTTCTCACACTAACACTGTGAGCTTTATAATGGCCGATGCCTTACGTGCCTGCTAGACAGACCCCGGATGTGAGTGTATGTATGTGTATGCAAGTTTGAAAGTGCATTGAAGATGAACTCATCTAACAATTTTAAGAAACAGGAAGTAATTTCCTGCTTGGGGCTAGTATGAAAAAATTCTGACTCAACCCGGGACTCGAATCCAGGAACCTCATCAGAGATGCACGCTGGGGGGCAGAGGGAGGTAGAGAGAGAGCGAGAGGGAGAGAGAGAGAGAGAGAGAGAGAGAGAGAGAGAGAGAGAGAGAGAGAGAGAGAGAGAGAGAGAGAGAGAGAGAGAGAGAGAGATGTACATTGGGGGGGGGGGGGGAAGCAGAGAGAGGGAGGGTGAGAGGGGTAGAGAGATGCAGGGGGGGTGTATATATATATATATATATATATATATATTGTTACGGTTTTTAGAACCTTCACTCGTAAATTTTAGTAAATGTATCCCTTATAAATGCCCCCCCCTGTAGATATCCCCATCAATTGGCTGGTTAAAGATCGCACCCTAGTTAGTCCATGAACAACACGTAGCGAACCATAGGACCTCTTCGTAGTTATCTCATTATTATGTGTTTCAGTTAAGGATCTGTTCCCAGTAGTTGAATCTGCGTTGCATTAATCTAATAAGAGTAGGCCAAATTTCCCTTCAAAAGCAGTGCGAGTGGTGTTCTAACTCCCCACCAGCCGCCATTGGCCATGCGATCTGGCCGAGAAAGAAGGGGGAGGAGCCACCAGAACAAGGTGTGGCAAGTCGGTTCGTCATCGGAGGTGGAGTCAGCAAGCCCTTACCGGCCAACCAGCACCGCGGTGAGCCAACCGGTAAGCGTGCCCTCGGAGCCTGCGGCTTGATACGGCCACAAGCAATAAAAGCGACTGCAAGGGACTGCTTGGAGAGTCGGTGAGAAGGTACGAGTTGGAAGAGAGTTGGACGAAGAAGGCTGAGAGAGAGGAAGCTGCGCGGAGCTCTGTGACAAGCTGCTTCAAAAAGCCCTACCGGTGCAACGACTACGTGTACCCGCCGCTGGCTGCTCGCTTCCAGCCCGGAGCGTGGACCTGGAGCGGATCTCCTTGCTGTACCCTGCCGAACCTTCCAGCCCTGTTGTCCCACCTGGACCTTCTCCTTCTTCCAGTGATTCCTGCCTGCTATTCCCCTTTCATGTAAGTCTGTGTTTGTTCTGTCTGGACGTTAATAATTAAGACTGTTTTAAGGCTTGCCCTGTGTCTTCTTCTTCTTCTGTATATTGCTTTCGTTCCTCCTTTGGTTTCTTTGGTTTTGTAAATAATTAATAAATGTCTGTTATTTCTTACCCTTTTGGTTTCATTCTTCCCCGATCGCTTTAGTCTTTTCTTTCGATTGAATACCTGTGGCACGATTTGGCCAACGCTTTATAATCGGGTTTAGTCACTTGTTAACGGCCTGAGTCGTGGCTCGCTTCGCTTGGCGTGTCCATTACAGTCGCGGCTCGGGCGGGGCTCATTTCCTCGCTTACCGGAAGGCGCTGGTACTTAGGTCACAGGAATAATTGGCCTACTACCCTATTCAGCGCTGACCGGAAGTGGCAAGATAGTTCCAGGACTCGGACGGCCAGCTTAAAAGACGAGGGGATTAAACCCCCCTCGGTAAGGGGAGTGCTGAAACCGAGATCTGTAACAATATATATATATATATATGTATGTATGTATGTATACTAGCTGAATGCACCCGGTTGTTGCCCAGGTTCTTTTTGAATGAATTGAATTTAATCTTCTGTACTACAAAAGGAATAAAACACGGCCTTGCGAAGCAGCGGAGTTTGACTATCCGGCCGCGGCCGCATTTCGTTAATTTACTACTATAATATAATTCAGCTTTTACTCGCGGCCGTAGAAGATTGACTACTATAATTCAGCTCAGCTTTTAATTGTGAAATGGGCCCAGCCTGGCCGAGGCGGCCTCGACCGGCCTCGCCACCTAGCCTATAACCTTCCCGGGGCCCGTCCCAACATTTTTTGTTTCAGAGGTTTCCTCCTATCTTTCACCATTCAGGAGATTAGCGCGTGCAGACAAACAAACAATCAAAAACTTTCTTTTATATATGTTGGAACCCATCTGTGGATCGGTCCCATCGGCCGATGGGTCTGACCCATCTGTGGATGCACGAGGAATGACAATGCAGACCCATCGGCCGATGGGTCTGCGCCATCTGCGGATGTGTTGTTCACCTTGAAGGAATGTGTTGACAGAATGGTGCTCTTCAATCAGGTACACAGTCATTAGAATTACATGTGGTAGGATTACATCCCGCACTACGGGATGTCATTGGAATTACATCCCGCACTACGTCTGGCTTTGGGGTGATTAAGGCATGCCAGGAATTGCTATATAAACAATGGAGAGCTGAGTCTGCCAGTGCCACCAGCGAAGTAGACCAGCGTTTTTAAATGGAGCGACATTATCTTATTTTTATCTTATCGACAAACGGTTATCGACAAACCACATGTCACGGACTGCTTTATAAACATTTATGACATCAATTGCTTATTTTTAGGTTCAAATAAACATACTCATCCACCATTGATGCATACACATTCCTTCAAGGTGAACAACACATCCGCAGATGGCGCAGACCCATCGGCCGATGGGTCTGCATTGTCATTTCTCGTGCATCCACAGATGGGTCAGACCCATCGGCCGATGGGACCGATCCACAGATGGGTTCCAACATATATATAGACTAGCCGAAAGCACCCGGCGTTGCCCAGGTTCTTTTTGAATGAATTACTACTATAATTCAGCTTTCACTCGCGGCCGTAGAAGATTGACTACTATAATTCAGCTCAGCCTTTAATTGCGAAATGGGCCCAGCCTGGCCGAAGCGGCCTCGACCGGCCTCGCCACCTAGCCTATAACCTTCCCGGGGCCTGTCCCGACATTTCAGTTCTTTTTGAATGAATTTACTACTATAATTCAGCTTTTACTCGCAGCCGTAGAAGATCGACTACTATAATTCAGCTCAGCTTTTAATTGCGAAATGGGCCCAGCCCGGCCGAAGCGGCCTCGACCGGTCTCGCCCCCTAGCCTAAAACCTTCCCGGGGCCCGTCCCGACATTTTTTGTATTAGAGGTTTCCTCCTATTTTTCACCATTCAGGAGATTAGCTTGCGCAGACAAACAAACAAACAAACAAACAAAAACTTTCTTTTATATATATTGTAACGGATTTGGGAAACCGTGCACTTTGCGTAATTGATTGTAAATATACCCCCTTGTAAATAATGTAATGATTCTTTGTAAATACCTCCATTCGTTGTTGTAAAGGTCAAAGGTCGTCCTTTAGTTAGTCCATCGCACACACGTAGAAAACCATAGGACCTTCTCAATAGTTATTTCATTATTATGTGTTATCAGTTTAAGGCTGTGTCTCCACTAGTTGACCTTGCGCTGCACCAAATGAAATAAGATAGAACCCCTACAATATCGCCGTGGCCTCCAAGTGCCAGTACGGCGGCGTTCGCCACCGTTGCATTGGGTGGTTGTTTTTGGCATCATCATCGCCCCAAACTCCATTGAACACGAGGTAATCTCGGAGAAGAAGGGGAGGAGTGACATTACGGGCGTGGCCTGCACCTCGTCATCAAAGGTGGAGCCAAAGAGTCCTCGCGAGCCAACCAGAGCCGAGGTGAGCTAACCGATAGGCGTGTCCTGGAGGCCGGCGGCTTGATCGCACCAGGCGCAATATAAGCGCACGCGCAAGCCTTTTCACCAGGATGGGAGATGTGTGATCCAGCTGAGAACAGAGAAAGGTGTGATCCAGCTGAACAAAAGAAAGACGCGCGAAGAGGCTGACGACCGGGGTTTTTCGCACTCTGAACAAGAACAATTGCGTGCACGCGGACCTGAACGTCCACTTACGCGGTGAGTGGACATTCAGGACCTCCCCCGGACCTCCCGGCTGCCCGCTCTTTGGACCGTCTGCCCTTCTTCTCCTTCCAGCCATTCATTCCTGCCTTAGATTCCCCCTTTGTGTACGTGAGTTTGTTCTGTTCGTGCTGTCCCTGGGGTATAAGTTAAGCCTGTATAAGCTAAGGATTGCCCTGTGTATCTGCTTCTTCCTCTTCCCTGCAAATTACTTCGTTCTTCTTTTCTCTTCTTTGGTTTGTGTAAATAGTAGTTAATAAATATCTGTTCTTTCCTACCTTTGGCTTCTTCATTCACATCCGATCGTCTTTGTGATTTCCCCCATTGAGTACCTGTGGTGCGATTGTGGCCAACGCTTCGCAATCGGGTTTAGTCTCTTGATAAATGGCTCGTGCCGCAGTTCGCTTCGCTCGGCGCAATCCATCAATTACACTGCGGCACGGGCGGGAGTACCTCCTTGCGTACCGAGATGCGCTGGTACTTAGGTCATAGGACGGATAGGCCTAATACCCTATCCAGCGCTGACCGGGCGTGACGTCATACCCCCGGGATCGGCGACGGCCAGTATACAGGACAAGGGGTTAACCCCCCTTGGTAAGGGGAGCGCCGTCGTCTGGAATCCATAACAATATAGATGAAGAAAATAGATTGATATGTAGTGTGGTGCCAATGTATGCAGGCTGGTGAAAGAAGCTGTCAAGTGACTTGAGAGTTTTGAGCTGTTTTGCAGATGCTTGGAACAAAAACTGGTTAGACACGAAAAGGAATGAGGAAATTTTGGCAGCAATACAAGCGTGCAAGTTGTGTGGAAAGTAGCTCAGGAACATCCCTCCCCTCCCACCTGAGGTCATATTACATGATCATTTCTAGAAGGGCATTGGGTAGAAAACATACCTTCGCCAGGCTGAACAGTTGATGTTTTGTACCCCACTGATAGGCCAGATCTGGATTTGGACCTGAAGCAAAATCTATTCAGCTTGTTCTTGTCAGCTAACCAACTCGTCCACCAAGTTTTGTCATAATTCGTCCACAACTTTTTGAGATATCGTGTTATCTATCGTTTTTGGCCCTATCTCTCAATGGTGAAAAAATATTTGGAAAATTGAAAAATATCCGAACCCGGATTCGGATCTTCGCCAAAATTGAATCATTTCTTCCTTGTCACACACTCAACCTGTCCCCCAGGTTTTGTCCGAGTCAGTTCATAACCTTTTGAGATATCCTGTTCACAAACAGAGAACGAAACAGGTGAAAACAACTTCTGTCCACCTTCGGTGGCGTAGGTAAATATCACAAGTCATAGTGATTTGGAGAAGAAAGAACTGATCCAGAATCTACCCCCAGAATAGACCACTGCACTGACTTTGTTGATTCGATGACCCCAAATCTCCCACACATTTGTGATTCATTTTCAATTCAGATGCCAAGGCTCATGGAAGAGCAGAATAACAGTGGATGAAGGGAAAACAGGACAAGACCACAAGGATACACCCAGCTCGAGGAGACTCTTGGGGGAGGACGACTCAGTGAGTATGACAAAGAAAATTGAGAGGTAGGAATGGGAGAGACCATGAGGTGGAGGTAAGAAACAATTTCGAAATCCTGGAGGGATTATCTCGATATAAAAAGAGAAAGGCATGCAGTTCCACAGATGAGAAAAGAGAGGGACAAACGACAAGTGTGAAAGTTATAGTGAGTGTGTTCAAACGTGATGGTTACAGAATGAAGAGACGTTAAAGTGTTATTCCCACTTAGGTCGTCGCTCCTCGTGCTGCCGAAGGTCTTCGTCTCTGTGTAACACCATCAGCACGTGCTTTCTCTCAGCCTCACTCAGGAGAGAGAGCTGCTGTGCCAACTGGGAATTGCCATCTTCTTCGGTCGGTCTGGTCATCTCATGGACTGTCGGGTGATGGGGATACAACATGAGTTAAAGCACCGCACCGGCGGATATGCCATCTCAAAGGTTTGCACTATATATTCACCCTCCATTGTGACGCATGTTACGAGTGTGCAAAACTCGTTACAAATATAAAATTAAAAGCAATCTAGAGCAATCATCAGAATCACAAGTTTCACCCCATCATTAACTTTTCTCTCAACACATAACCTGCACATTATCTGATGGCCATGAACTCCATCACGGCTCCACCCTCTCTGCTATGAGATGTCATGCGATATGTCGTTTTTTGCGCCACCTCTCAATTGTGAAGAATAACTTTAGAAATTATAGAATCCGGATCTTCATTCGAATCTTCACTAAAATCGAATCAATTCGTTCTCGTCACACAACCAACATGTCCACCAAGTTTCGTCCGAATCCCTTCACAACCTTTTGAAATATCTTGCTATATATTGTTGAAGAGGGATGCAAGTTAGGTGGGGGGTGGTTGGAGAGGAGAGATAGTTGGCTGAGGACAGAGGGGAGTGGAGGACTAAGCATTGTGGTCAAAGCAAGAAAGGAGGAGCTTGGTGCCATTGGACCTCGCCCCTTATAAAGGGAAGAGGACAACAAAAACAAGAAAAAATATTATTTTTGGTCCTATCTATCTCTCAATGGTGAAGAATCACTTATTTCAAAAAAATATCAGATCGGATAAATGCGTCCGTTAAAAAAAACCTCAATCGATATGTAGCATTTGAAAATCGTAATTTATATAACTGTAAACTCTGAAATGAAAATCTCAGTGAAAATTTACATACAACTGTAAACGTGTCAGTAATATATATATATATATAATCTAAATTTATATCTCGCATCAGGTCGGTGATGATCGCATATAATCATAAAGCTTCTAGTGTGTACCAAAACATGGTTTGTAATTGCTTACACAATGTGCATTAGTATATATATATATATATATATATATATATATATATATATATATATATATATATACATACATACACACACACATATATACACAAGTAGAAAATACCAGTAAAAAACCAGTAGGTTAATGGGCAGACCAGTTTGGGAAACTGCAACCGATAGAATACCAATAGGTCAATGGGACAAGTAGGAGAACTATAGAATACCAATATATAAATGAACAGGATTAGAAATAACCAATCGAGATATGTAGGAAAATTACATGGCCAGGAGTGGGAATTGAACCCAGGTACTCTCGTGATCTATACCTGTGCTCTGCCATCTGAGCTATCTGGCTCCTGGATGGTAAACGACTTACATTGATTGACTCCTGGGGAAACCCTGTTATGAAGAACATGGCTAAAACTCAATGAAATATGGAACTGTGTGTTTTGCGTTTGTTTATAACAAAATATAATGAAAGTATTTTGTTTGGTTTGTGGGTTTTCAGACCTGTTAACTCTAATGGTTTCTCCAGGACAAGTTTAACTTAAAGGTTCCTATTGGTTTCTATTGGTTTCATACCAGGTGCATCTAATGGTTTTTATTGGTTTCAACCGAATCTGGTTCGGTTTCCACTGGAAACTCTACTGGTTCCTTTCGAAACCAATAGAAACCGTGATTTCCAATAGAGAGCCACATAAATGTCCGACTGGTATCCATTGGTTTAAATATGGGATTGTTGACCTGGGATCACTCATTCTTCTTCATTCTCTCCCTCCTTCCTTCCCTCATGCATCCTTCATTTCCCCCCAGGCATTGAGCAGTGTGTGAGCATTTTACAGCCATAGCCCATGTGCTTGTGTAGAGGCGCACATGTTGATGAAGCGCACACACTATCCGTCCTTCCCTCGGTTTCCAGGCTGTTCATGTTTTTAGTGATCAGCATGAACAGAAGTGTTACCTTCCATGTTTACAGCGACATTAGCTCTTGGTCATCCTGCTCGTGAGGGTTCAGGTGTTTCTAGTTTCTCAAAATACCTACTTTTGTCAAAACAAGACCGAAAGTATAACAGCGGCGTAGCTTGCTTTGTATAATATATTACAAACCACAAACACACCTGATTAGCTTTTTAAACAGTCGCTAATGCTGATTATAACATTAAACAAAGAAATTTGGAGGAATCCAGACATCCGTGACCATGAGGTAAGTTTTTAATTACAGAATAGAGGGAAGATCTACTGTAATCTAGATTATACCCCACAAGGGTTGGGTACGTACAGTTTTGTTGGAAGAGACGTAACGCCGATGCTTTTGCTATTTGATGGTCATTTTAACAATCGGTTTGTTTGTGTTTCCCACTGAATGAAAAACGTAAAGGTAGAACATGGCGATTGTGATATATGACAGGTTCGTCGATATGTTCAGCATGAACGGCATATAAATCAAAATGGCGGAGAGTGGAGAGTCAGCCGCCGTACCGCCGTAATGACATGAGACGTAATCACATCACCCTGTCATGTGACCAGATCCTCAGCCCTGATTGGTTTACGTTGGAGGGGACATACATACATACATACATACATACATACATACATACATACATACATACGTACATACAGACTGTTCTACACGACTTTGCCCTATGGGCTACGCCGTAAAAATGCTGGTTAGAGAGAAAATCTATCTGACTTTTTCTTAAAAGGGGATTCTTCTTCGTGAGATTAAGTTGGTGTGAGTGTTATGCTTTTGTTAGGCAATTGGTTCACTCTCCTGTCTACAACAGTGGAGTGTCCCTTTCGCCAGCAGCTTGTCTCCAACTCGCCAAACAGCTTGCTTGATTCAAAGCACTCAAGCAATCACTCCAATGCAAAGGAGCGCTCATTACCGCTTAACAACATGGCGGCCTCCATGTAAACAATGCTATCATGGTACTCGAGCAAATTCTGTCCGGGCTGTCATTTTCAGTTTACTCGATCCTCTTTTGACAACTACCCGCAAACGAATTTGTGTTGGCAGCGGCTACAGAGTACGAGGAAGAGGGGAAGAAAGATAAAGAAACCGTGAGTCAGAAGGAGGAGCACCGTACCAAGCTTATCTATGGACTTTACCATTGTGCATTTTGAGGAGGGGTGTGGTTTGCATGTTTGTTGATCTTGAAGAATTGGGATGAATATTGGAGTAAAAATGAAAGTATGTTTTAATATTAAAGTATGAAATGCATGTTTCTAGACTAAGTTTTGGATGTATATACAGAATCACATCAAGTAGTGCTGCAAACAACTCAGAATTATGTACCCTCTTGTGGAAAGCATGCAAATAGAGAAATTCCAATGTTGTTGTTGTATAGCCCAAAGACAGTTCTCTTGAACAAGCGTGTGGCAAAGAGACAGCCGATCGATATCCCAGGAGAGTCTCAGATATCCCCCACATCCAGGATGGTGTACCCCTACCTTCACAATGTCAGGGCCACAACAGAGGTAGAAATGGAGAGACAGAGAGAGGGAGAGAGAGAGGGGAGAGAGAGGAGAGAGGGGAGAGAGAGGAGAGAGAGAGAGAGAGAGAGAGAGAGAGAGAGAGAGAGAGAGAGAGAGAGAGAGAGAGAGAGAGAGAGAGAGAGAGAGAGAGAGACAGACAGAGACTAGAGGGAAAGGGCCGGTCCAAGGGGATCGATCAGCTCTCTGACCATGACCGCACTGCTTTGACGAATCCGGGCAGAAGGGAAGAATGTGGAAGATTTGGCCCCCGACATACGCAAACGGTAGGGAGAGGAGGGAAGGAGGTACAACCACCGCGAAAAAGCATCCCTGATCGTATCTGAGGGAGGTACTCGAGTTGAATCTGAGGGAGGCCAATGTTGTTGTGGTCGGTGATTTCAATTGCAAATATATTGACTGGAGACTTAACAATGTCAATGGAAATGAGATGAAGGACAGTCAATACAAAGTCCAACGAGATATCGGGCGGTCAGGCTCCAAGTTTATTAGACTTGATATTGTCGGATAAGGACGGCATTATTACTGATAGACATTGGTTAACCAATAGGAAAAAGTGACTATGTGACAATATCATTCCACATCTCCACCAAGTTGGATGAGACACTGGTTGAGAATCCATCAACTATGAGCTACTACCATGGAGACAATGAGAAAATGAGGGAATTGTTAGGACTTCGAATGGGATAATCTATCTATAATTCCAGTAATCTCTGTGTGTATGTTTGTTTGTATGTTTGTATGTTTGTCTGTGACCGCTGTTTCTCGACAACCACGGGTCCGATATACTTGCAACTTGCCAGGTATATTGCTGGGGACCCGAGGATGTGCCTTTTCAAGGTTTGAAATTAATCGGACAAGTAGTTACCGAGCTATGGCGATTTCTTTACCAAACACCGCAAGCCGTTCGCTTTGGACCAAACCATTGCATGTAAATAGAGGGGGGGGGGGGGGGGTTCTGTGGTCGTTACTGCCACGTGGTTTCAAAGTTTTTTTTTGTTGTTGTTGTTTGCACGCATGTTTTTTTGCACCCACGTACGGGCACGCCCTAGGATGTTTACACACACACACCCCTACACAAATTTTTTTTTTTTTTGGCAAGGAACGGGCACCCACGTACGGGCACGTCCTAGCTTATATATAGTACGGGCATGCCCTAGTAATACTAAAGACAGGTGAGGAGAAGATCGTAGAAGCATGAACTTTTTTGAGATGAGAATGAAGAAATGTATCGATGAGTGCATCCCGAAGAGAAAGGTGGAAATGAGAACAAGGCCACAGTGCATGAACAAAGAAGCCATGGAGGCAGTTGGTCAGAAACACGGAAGCTTGAACGGATTACAAAAAGAGAAGGAAAGATGCAGATTAGGAACTTTATGTAATAGCAAGAATAACAATGCAATATCAGCAGTAACGAAAGCCAAATCTGACATTGAGACCAGGATAGCAGAGGAGGTTAAAGAGAATCCAAAAAGCCTTTAGAGTTATGTAAAAAGTCAAATGAAGACTAAAGCTGGCATTCCTGAATTGCAGAAACCAGACTGATTCTGGGCAAAGAAAGACCAGGAAAAAGCAGATGTTTTGAACACATTTTTATCTGAACGATGTGAATCGTGAGATGTTGAACGATACAGATGTTCTGAACACTGTCACTCAAGCTTTTGGGTCTCACTATCTGCCATGATCTTTCCTGGGAAAGGCACATTTCCAAGCTGGCCTCCAAAGCCAATCACCGACTGGGCATCCTCCGTCGTGCAAAGTCCTTCCTTGGCACACCTGAGCTCCTCACCACATACAAAGCTTTCATTCGCAGCTTGATGGAGTACTGCTGTAATAAAAATGAAGAAGAGGATTCGAATGGAATGGCCTTGAGAAGGGAATATAACGGGTTGCCGTGGATGGAGGGGAGGGGGTTTTGGTTTGATATCTGTCTGTTGTGAGCAAACACTCGAGAAAGGTATGACGGGGAATGCATTACTTGCTTGCTTATGAACAATGAAATGCTGGTAGAATCTTTGCTGTAGTTCTGACATTATTCTTTGTTCTGTTTATATAGGGTATGTGGAGATAGATTTCAATAAAGCCTCATATCTGGAAACCGAGGTCTCGACTTGATTTCATAACAATTTATTGAAATCCATCTCATCTCGAGTGCCATGGACAAGTTTCTCAAACCGGAGAGGCTCGATGGCGACTCCAATGCCAGCAATGCTGGATGACGCTGGACCCACTGGCTCTGATCCCTGGAGCTCTACATGCGAGCCTTGGCCGAAACTCGGCAAGGATTGTGGAGTGTTGGATCAGGCGGCGCTCGATGATTTAATGTGAAATGCTTTCATTACTGGTCTCCTTTCTCCGGCCATCCGTCAGCGGCTGCTAGAGACCGAGACCATGACCTTTCAGGATGCGTACACACGGGCCCGAGTTTTGCAGCTGGCCCAGACTCGATCGGAGACATACGGGCGACCTTATTTGACAGCGAACGCTGCTATTGCCGAGAAACGATCGGACGTGGTGTCAGCTGCTGGGACTAGTTGTCCGCCGCACCCTGCTTGCCAGGATTTTCTCGACGAGAATCCCGAGGCCGAGGAGAGCGGTGTGGTTACCAAGGCAGCCATGGCCCCTGCTGCGATGACAGGAAAATGTTTCTTTTGCGGGAATTGCCGGCGTCCCAGGAGCTTATGTCCCGCTAGAGATGCGATGTGTAATATTTGTGGCAAGAAAGAACACTTTGCCAAGGTTTGTCGATCTGCTAAGACCCGATAAACGATGCTCGCAGGCGCGTGCCTCGAGGACGGCTCTGGGGGATGCACCTCATGGCATGGCGAGGGCTTTGATTCCCGTGGTGATTAACGGAGAAGCGGCCGGCGCTTTGATCGCCACTGGGAGCAGTGAAAGTTATGTCAGCCAAGATCTCGTTTGCAGACACGGCTGGTCCACGGTGCCCGTCAGCCAGCACGTGTACATGGCTTCGGCGGCTCTATGGCAGAGTTCCAAAGGATTTTGCACGGTGAACTTGGTAGCCAACGAGATACTGTACTCAGATGTTAAAATGATGATATTGCCGAATCTGTGCTCTGACGTCCTCTTGGGACCTGATTTTTTGAATAGGCATGGGCGTTTAGAGATGCGTTTCGATAGTGCACAGCCCTCTAAAGTCTTCTCGGTATGTAGCTTGACGGAGATGTCAATCGAACCACCCCCGTTGTTTCCTTGCCGAACTCCAAATTGTCGCCCTATAACTGTGAAATATCGGCGATATTTGCGCCCTGATGCACAATTTATCGCCGACGAGACCAAGCGGCTTCAAAATGAAGGTATAATCGAGCCCAGTAGCTCACCCTGGAGTGCTCAGGTGCTTGTTGTCAATAACTCTAATCACTGGAAGCGTATGGTCATTGATTATTCTCAGACGATCAATCGCTTTACTCAACTGGACACCCATCCACTACTGAATATGGATGATATGGTCAGAGAGGTAGCTACCTACAGGGTTTTTAGCACCTTGGACCTCAGAAGTGCGTACCACCAGATACCTATCAGGGAGAATTGATCAACCTTACACTGCTTTCGAATCTGGCCAAAGGCTGTATCAGTTTCGTATAATCCCATTCGGCATCACTAAAGGGGTTCATGTTTCCATTGGGTGATGGATGACATTTTAACCAGGGAACAACTGAAATATGTGTTTGTGTATGTCGATAATGTCACAGTATGTGGCCACGGTCAAATAGAACATGACTCAAATTTACGGCGGTTCTTGGACGTCGCTGAGAAATACAGACTGACCTTCAATGAAGAGAAGTGTAATTACTCCGTTCAGACAGTGGATCTTTTGGGGTACACCGTGACCGGAGGGGAGATACGACCTGACACCCCTCGGCTACAACCTTTGCTCGAAATGTCCCCTCCCACCAACCGTGTGGCCTTGCGCCGAGTACTGGGACTGTTCGCACACTATTCAAAGTGGATACCCGGCTTCTCAGACAAAATAAGGCCTTTGGTGGAATGTAAACTATTTCCACTGAACGTAGCCGTGAAGGTCGCCTTTCAGCTATTGAAAACAGACATAGCTAATGCTGCGGTGACCTCGATCCACAAGAGTATTCCTTTTATGATTGAGACAGACGCTTCGGACTGCGCAATCGCGCCGACTCTCAATCAGGCTGGGAGACTGGTCGCCTTTTTCTCTCGTACCCTGTCTGATAGTGAAAGGCGACATTCCGCTATAGAAAAGGAGGCTTACGCGATCATTGAAGCTGTCAGACGGTGGCACAATTTCCTTCTGGGGAAACATTTCCAATTAATCACAGACCAACAGTCGGTTGCATTCATGTATGACAGACGTCATACGCAGAAGATTAAAAATGAAAAAATCGCTTGCTGGCGTGTGGAATTAGCTGACTTCAATTTTGACATCATCTACAGTCTGGGACGAGATAATCTGGCAGCCGACGCGTTGTCCCGACCTGTCTGCGCAGGAATGACCACCGGCGATTTACGGGATATTCATAATTCGCTCTGTCACCCTGGGGTCACGTGATTATCTCATTTCGTGCGCAGCAGGAATTTGCCTTTTTCTATAGAGGACGTCCGGCATCTCTGCAAGACATTCTCCGTGTGCGCCGAAGTCAAACCAGGTTTTTATAAACCGTCTATGGGGACGTTGATTCACGTCGGCCGCCCATGGTAACGTTTGAACGTTGATTTCAAGGGTCCGTTGCCAGCTGCAGGGTGGGTGCCGATGCATTCTTACTGTGGTCGACGAGTACTCTCGATTTCCGTTTGCTTTTCCGTGCACGGATGTGTCTTCGGCCACGGTAATTGAATATTTGCGACAATTGTTCTTACTGTTTGGATATCCCACGTTCATTCACAGCGACAGAGGTACGGCATTTCTGTCTTGATAGATTAAGCAGTTTTTCCAGGATTGAAGTGTCGCCACGAGCCGTACCACCGCGTACAATCCTCAAGGCAATGGCTTAGTGGAACGTTATAATGGGATTATATGGAGAGCCATGTCTATGATCTTGAAATAGCGCGGGTTACCATCACAATAGTGGGAACATGTACTTCTGGACGCCTTGCACGCAATTCGTTCATTACTATGTACCGCTACGAACGAAACTCCCCACAAAAGAATGTTCCATTTTCAGCGACGTAGTGCGAGTGGGCATGCGTTGCCCTCTTGGTTAGCCAGCCCCGGACCGGCTCTGCTGAAATGAGCTGTCAGGCAAAGTGAATACGAACCGTTAGCGGATTGCATAGACTGTTACGGATTCGGCCCTAAGGGTTGTTGTTATGATTATTGTTGTTGAGTCTAAGTATTCTGGTGATTGTGGTTGAAGGGAAAGGGTTATTATAGTTAAAAGATTTAAAAGCGCTCCTGGTAAAATGTGGCCGGAAATCTGGATCGTGACCGGAAGAGGTGGAGCAAAGGAGACGAGAGAGGCGAGGAGATCGTGAAACAGACGTTGTTGTTCAAGCTCCGGCCCGAGCGTTCGACGTACAGTGCGAGTGAACTTTGCGTCCTTGAAGGGAAGTTCGGGCGATACAAAATATCGCCGGAGTGCGTGGAGCCTGTGTCGTCGGGTATTCTCATTGAGGTTCCGGAGGATCCGGGCCTCAAACCCCGGGTTGGAGTGAAAGCCGCCCGCCATCTTCGCCACGCGAGCAACCTGCAGTGTACAGGTTTTTGTCGTGTCGGCTGGGCATTATTCCTCGGTGGTTTTCCGGGGACGGCTGTGCCAGAAAGGGGTACGTGAGAATTATACGGAGGCTCGCGGATTGAACCGTAAAGTGTACGTCGGAGCGCATCTTTGTGAGGTTCCTTTCCACTGCTGTGCTGCTGGGTGCTGAGCACATGACCTCGGGGTCGTCTCGCACGCCTACGCCTCAATTGACCATCGGGCCTTGACTCCCCGATCACGGGAGCGCACAGAGACATTGGGACTTCGCTTTGGAGGGGTGCAGAGACATTGGGGAGGTGCCGTGAGTTTGGGGTTAAGGGGCTTGACAAGGATATCATCGTAAGATTTGAAAGTAGGGGTGATTGCCCCCATTGTTGTATGGCTCTTTGTGTGTGATTTATAATATATTATTGTTTGGTTACAACCTGGTGTGGTTGCATTATTGATTTGACTGTTTCATTTGCTGGTTCCATTGAGGGTTTCACTATTTGCTGGATTTCAACCAAGGATAACACATCTTTCTGCCGGGGACCCTCTCGGGGTTCGGAAGTCCACCGAGACCAGAGGTAAGGGGGGGACCCCGTAACAGAAATTGGGGGCTCGTCCAATTGATATTCGTGGGCTCGCAATTGGGTCTGCGTCCGGGATCTATAAGTTCCTAAATTTAGTCCGGGAAAGAATTCCCTAACATTCCCAGAATTCCCAAATTTGGAATTTTTTCCAACATTCCCAAATTTTTTCCAAAAACAAACAACAAAAATAATAATAATAATAATAATAAGTTTTGTTTGTTAAAAATTTCTTGTGTGAAGGTTAACAGGTGTTACCAGTAGTCACTATGGAGTTTGACGCAGAGAAGTTTACAGTGACCCCTTGTGAAGCACAGTTCAGAGCGTTAGTAAAATCGGACCTCTTGAAATTGGCCAAACATTTTAGTTTGGAGGTCCGAACTAATATGAAGAAGGCAGAGTTGCAGACAGTGGTGATACAATCTATGGTGGGATTAGAAGCATGGGAAGAGGTAGCCTGGGATTGGTTACCAGAAGAGCAAGAAAATGTGGAGCTCCGGAGACTGGAGATGCAATTACAGAGCCAGAAAAGGGAAAAAGCAGAGGAAAGGAAAGCAGAAAAGGAGGGAGCAGCACTGGAACGAGAACTCCAGGAAAGGTTAGAAGAGAAAAAAGCACAAGAAAGAACCGAGGAAATGAGAGTGGAAAGAGAACTCCAGGAAAGAAGAGAAAAGGAACAAGCATAGGAAAGGAGAGCTGCAAGGGAACGCGAAGAAGAGGAGAGAAAAGCCGACAGGGAGTTAAAGGACCGTGAATTGGCTGTTGGCAGGAGATTAAAGTCAAGGAGCTGGAGTTAATGAAAGAACGTGGAGAGGTACCATCTCTGCTGACTGGTTCGACACCTATTCAGAACACCTGGGATGTTGGCAGACATGTGAGGCTGGTTCCACCCTTCAATGAAAAGGAGGTAGCCAAGTTTTTTCCACACTTTGAGAAAGTGGCTCCACAGTTAAACTGGCCTGAGGAGTACTGGTCCATACTAGTGCAAAGTGTTCTGGTGGGTAAAGCTCAAGAGATTTATTCGGCTTTACCGATTGACCAATGTGCAGATTACGAGGTATTGAAGTAACACATTCTCAAAGCCTATGAATTGGTCCCGGAAGCTTACCGGCAAAAATTCCGGAATGCCAGGAGGAGGGAGAGCCCCATGTGGAATTTGCCAGAGTGAAGGAAACCATCTTTGATAGGTGGTGTGATTCAAAAGGAGTTGGGAAAGACTTCGAGCTATTGCGACAATTGTTCCTGGTGGACGAATTCCAACAGTGTGTCCACGAGGACACTAAAGTTCATCTGGAGGAAAGGGAAAGTACCAAAGCTGTATGATGCAGCCCCCATGGCAGATGACTATGCCTTAACACACAGGATGGGGTTCCACAAACCGAACTTCTCGCCCAGACCTAGCCAGGGGAGCTATGGTACATCAGGGGCGGAGAATGAAAATCCATGGGGGCGGCCTCGGGATGAAAATGAGGTCCACTTTGACACCACAACTTCTAGAAATCAGAAGACTGCGGTTCCAAGACAGACCTATCGTCCGGGGGACTCGAGGCAGACCGCCGCCCCCATGCCTTGGCAGACCACGAGGTTCTCCTCCGGGCCTACTTGCACTTTTTGCCATAAACCTGGACACTGGATGTCCAACTGTTATGCTCTGGGAAAGGAAAATCAGGAGTGGAGTTCGACTAGTACGACTCCAAATGTGATGGCCATTGTGAGAAATCGCCCTCAAAAGGGTTACCAACCATTTATTTCCGAGGGGTTTGTGTCACTGGATGGAGCCTCGACTAACCGGAGACCGGTTAGGATATTGAGGGACACAGGCGCACATCAATCTTTAATGCTTGAAGGCATCTTGCCATGGTCCGAGGAGACGGCAACTGGAGATAGTGTTCGTAAACAGGGGATTGGTGGCTGTGTTAGTGCTCCACTTCATGTCATCCATTTGGAGTCCGATTTGGTGTCAGGACCGGTCACCGTCGGTTTACAAGCCACGCTTCCTGTAGAGGGAGTATCGGTTGTTATTGGGAATGATTTGGCCGGTGGTCAGGTTTATGGTAACCCGATGGTTATTAAAAAGCCCAGTAGGGAAAATAACACCACACCAGTTAGGGATGGCGACAAGTTTAGCAAGTTATTTGTAGGTGGACTGAACTTCAAAACACAGGAAGATGTTTTGGAGTCTGCCTTCAGCAACTATGGACCGCTTTTGGAAGTGCTGCTGATAAAAGACAGGGAGACACGAAAGTCAAGAGGGTTTGGCTTTGTCACGTTTGAAAACTCAAAGGACGCCAGAGAGGCAGAAAAGGATCTGAATAGCAAGGAGTTGTAGGGTCGGACCATCACAGTAGGGAAGGCATTTCCTAGGGGTCGAGTGGGCTACAGAGGAGGACCACGGAGTAGTAGTGGTGGTGGCCGCAAGCGATATTATTATGGAGGCCTCCAGAGTTATGACAGCTCCAGAAGGAAGGATTATCAGAGCAGTGGCCGAGAAGGAGACCGCCAGTCAGGTGACTACTGTGAGAAGTGGTCCCACCGTAATTATTAGGAGTCCGGAAAAGTTGAAGCACTGGATGCTGCGGAGCCGCCGAGCCAGGATTCCGACACGGAATAACCGTGAACACCACGTTCTTAAAGGCGTCCAGGTAGTGAACTTTTCTGCACGGACTCACCGTGAACTCCACGTTCCTAAAGGCGTCCATGTAGTGAATACTTCCAGGCCTCACCACCCAACTACCATGGAACCTGGCTTTCAGCTCGGCCTCCCGGGGAAAGTGCTATAGATTTGCTGGCCTTTGGGTTTTTGAACACAGCCCCTTAACCTTCATTCAAGAGAAACTGGAAGTAAAAATCAGAGGGGCAGGGACAATGTCGTTGTTGATGCTTGGTCCAGAGGGAATTAACTTTGGAAAGCTCTGGGGGTGGTGTAAAATTTTGTTTTTTTTGATAGGTGGTGTGATTGGTGGTGTGTGATAGGTGGTGTGTAAAATTTTGTCCAGCTTTTTGCCACTTTATTTTTGGGGAAGGTTGGATATTGTTGCCCACGGGGATTGCTGATTTGGGTTGTGAATTTACTTTGGCTTGTTTAAAGAGGGCATGCAAAGAAAGTTTTCGCTGTGTTCAAACTTTCTTTCTTGAGGGGGGGAAGTGTTACGGATTCGGCCCTAAGGGTTGTTGTTATGATTATTGTTGTTGATTCTAAGTATTCTGGTGATTGTGGTTGAAGGGAAAGGGTTATTATAGTTAAAAGATTTAAAAGCTCTCCTTGTAAAATGTGGCCGGAAATCCGGATCGTGACCGGAAGAGGTGGAGCAAAGGAGACAAGAGAGGCGAGGAGATTGTGAAACAGACGTTGTTGTTCAAGCTCCGGCCCGAGCGTTCGACGTACAGTGCGAGTGAACTTTGCGTCCTTGAAGGGAAGTTCGGGCGATACGAAATATCACCGGAGTGCGTGGAGCCTGTGTCGTCGGGTATTCTCATTGAGGTTCCGGAGGATCCGGGCCTCAAACCCCGGGTTGGAGTGAAAGCCGCCCGCCATCTTCGCCACGCAAGCAACCTGCAGTGTACAGGTTTTTGTCGTGTCGGCTGGGCATTATTCCTCGGTGGTTTGCCGGGGACGGCTCTGGCAGAAAGGGGCACGTGAGAATTATATGGAGGCTCACGGATTGAACCGCAACGTGTACGTCGGAGCGCATCTTTGGGAGGTTCCTTTCCACCGCTGTGCTGCTGGGTGCTGAGCACGTGACCTCGGGTCGTCTCGCTCGCCTACGCCTCAATTGACCATCGGGCCTTGACTCCCCGATCACGGGAGCGCACAGAGACATTGGGACTTCGCCTTGGAGGGGTGCAGAGACATTGGGGAGGTGCCGTGAGTTTGGGGATAAGGGGCTTGTCAAGGATATCATCGTAAGATTTGAAAGTATGGGTGATTGCCCCCATTGTTGTATGGCTCTTTGTGTGTGATTTATAATATATTATTGTTTGGTTATAACCTGGTGTGGTTGCATTATTGATTTGACTGTTTCATTTGCTGGTTCCATTGAGGGTTTCACTATTTGCTGGATTTCAACCAAGGATAACACATCTTTCTGCCGGGGACCCTCTCAGGGTTCGGAGGTCCACCGAGACCAGAGGTAAGGGGGGGACCCCGTAACAAGACATTCTCGAGGCATATCCGGAGTATGCTCATGTGAGGCTTCCGGATGGACGGGTGACTACTGTGTCTGTTCGCCAGCGCCTTGTGGTGAGGGAATCGAGAGCGTTGCCAATGACAAGGGAATCAAAATTTTGGCCTCACCAGTCAAAGCGGAGTCACAGCACGGTTTGACCGGGGATAAAGTCATGCTTGATAATGTCAAGGTAACCGAGATTCCGTCGGAGTCGTGGAGATTGCAAAAGGAGCCGACTGATGAGGGTGATTCTCTTTGGGAATCCGGGGCCCTGGAAACTGACAACATTTCTCGATCTCGTGCTGGAAGATTGTGCCAACCGCCAACACAATTTGGTTGGTAGAGCATTTGCTTTGTTTCTGTTGTGTTGCTTACATTGCTTGATTGCTAGGTTGCTTTTTACGGAGGGTGAATGCAATAAAAATGAAGAAGAGGATTCGAATAGAATGGCCCTGAGAAGGGAATATAATGGGTTGCCGTGGAAGGATGGGGTTTTGGTTTGACATCTGTCTGTTGTGAGCAGACGCTCGAGAAAGGTATGACGGGGAAAGCATTATTTGCTTGCTTATGAACGATGAAATACTGGTATAATCTTTGCTGTAATTCTGACATTATTCTTTGTTCTGTTTATATAGGGTATGTGAAAATAGATGTCAATAAAGCCGCATATCTGGAAACCGAGGTCTCGACTTGATTTCATAACAACTGCTCTCCCCTCTGGGCTGGTGCTCCTGCCTCACACCTAGCTCGGCTTCACGCTGTAGAAACCTAGGCTTTTAGAATCATTGGAATCTCCCGTGATGAAGCTGATTTTGAGGGCCTTTGATTCGCTCACAGCCGGCAGGTTGGTGGTCTTTCTGTCTTCTACCGACTCCTCTATGGCCTAGCTCCCCCAGCTCTGTCTGTGCTCTGTCCCCCAAATGTTCCTGCAAGACACATAACATCCGTCAGCAACCCTCTTCTGATGAAATTTCCAAAATCAAGACTCTCTATTCACCTTCACTCTTTCATTTCTCTTTTTTCCCGCCTCTGGAACAAACTCTCACATTCTCTTCAATCCTACTCCTCCCCCCAGGTCTTCAAAACACCTGTGCACCACCACCTCTTATCTTCCCGCATCCAAAATCTTGATCTTTTCTACCCCTGTTAATACAGCTCAATCCCACCTCTTCAAATTCCGTTTTCATTGCTGAAATACCCTGTCGTGTCCATCTTATTTATCCCGTATACCCCGCCCAAGCCCTCTCCCTTCCACAGATCTCCCGATGTCCCTGTTCTCTACTGTTGTTGTGCTTCCCTCTCTCTCCCCCTCTTGTCTCGTGCTCCCTATATTATATGTTCTATGTGTTAGCTCTTATTCGGGCCTTGACTTGGTATAAAAAAAACAAAAATAAGGTGTTGTTGTTTCCGAGTTAAAGGTGTTTTCAAATTACACAAAAACCTGTTCATCTCCCTTCTGTGAAATTCACAATAAACGAGAAGCACCTGCCACAGGATAGTATTCACGTTTTTAAAGTTAAATCACTCCAAGTAAACGTTCTTACATGGAATCACATAATAAATATCCACTCTCCTTTACGTCTGTAATCCAAGTTGGTTCACGAGTCAACATGAAAGGGTCACCTGTGCGACCAAAGGTGTGCACATGGAAAGGTCATTTGGCGGGAATGCACAGCATGCATTTTGTTTTCATGTGAAATAAAAAATAAAGACACCATTACCACAGGTATGAGGAATGTATGTAAAGAAAACCAAACTATAACTACTATTTACCACTCACCTCTGGCTCCACCACGTCCTCAGTGACACCAAAGTGAAGTTATTTGAGACTGGAGTAGCCTACGAATACCAAGGGGGATCTGACGAGTACTATTTGCCTGTTATCTTAAGGGATCAATTGGTATCATATTGCGAAGTCATTTTGCAGAAATCAAGGTGCGTGTCAGATGTGTACCTGTAGTGGCACAGCTCACGGTATGCTGCCGTGCATACTCCAAACGGAGCCGTAATGGCTCGTTATTTCAGCGATTACCTATATAAACGTCACAGATTAATCAATCAAAGGAAATAGGCGATCCAACAACACCTGTAAATATCATATTCAACAAGAGCTGAACTGCAGCCTCAAGGGTTAAACAAATCCTTGTTGTGCACGAGTCATTGAGGGACACACCCTCTCAGTGATGGACACATGCTCAATTAAGGCCACTGTAGCGGTTGCCGCTGAACATACACAATCGCCTTACACCTGCCGAGGACGCAACCACGGAGCGATCGCTGTGCCGGGCTCGCCCAGACCGCCCGGAGACGCTCAGTCTCGCCTTTCCCGGGCTCGCCCGGCCCATTCGGCGACACCCAGTCTCGCCGTTCCCGGGCATGTCCAGGCACGCCCGGTCCGTCCGGCGACACCCAGTCTCGCCGTTCCCGGGCATGTCCAGACTCGCCCAGGTCTCCCGGACACGCCCAGTCGCGCCTTTTAAGGGCAAACGCTCCGGCATGAGATATTCGAGTGCTTGTATATAATGCTGCCCGATAAACGGGCTTTTCAGAGTACCCGAGTTGATTTGATGCAATAAAGAAACTCGGACGAATTCCAGCTTTTTGTCACGTCCATTCTTTCGATTTGAGTTGGAGCACAGCTCCTTCGTTGGTGACCTACCGACATGGACACGGCAGTTGCCCTCAAACTGCCTACCTTCTGGGAGGCTCACGCGGCAGTTTGGTTCGCCCAGGCGGACTCCCAGTTCGCCCTGCGAGGCATCACCGCCGACGACACCCACTTCCATCATGTGGTAGCAGCACTCGGCTCAGCCACCGCGGCCCGCGCCCTCAGCCTCCTCCAGCACCCGCCAGCCGCTGACAAGTCGGCGCGATCAAGAAGCTCCTCCTCGACGCTTTCGCCCTCTCATCGGCGGAACGGGCACGACGCCTGCTCGACCTGCCCGAGCTCGGCGACACGCGCCCGTCCGAGCGAATGGATTACATGCTCTCGTTGCTCGGGGAGCACGCCCCGGATTTTCTTTTTCAAGAGCTGTTCCTCCGTCAGCTGCCTAGCCAGGTACGCCTCGCCCTGGCAAGCACACAGATCACAGATCCCCGCACCCTCGCCAGGGAAGCCGACAAAATCTCCTCGGCAGGCCAACGCATCGGGGCAGCGACCTGAAGCCCGCCGCCGTCCGAAGCAACGCCCATGGTGCCCGAGCACCCGGCACGGTCGGTGGCCGAACTGCCGGCGCAATTGGCGGCCGCTACGCCGCGTCAACCGCCTCCAAAACGACGACCGGGGCCTACACCTGACCAGGCGTGGTGTTACTACCATGCCAGGTTCGGACAAAAGGCCCGGACATGCCGACCCCCGTGCACTTTCGGCAAGTCGGGAAACGGCCGGGCCGGCGTTCATTACCAGCCATGAGCGCCGGCCACACGGGCAACTTACTTTTTATCAGGGACAAAGCGTCCGGACAGCGCTTCCTGTGTGACACCGGCGCCCAACTGAGCGTCATACCCGCCTCCGATCAGGACAGGCAGTCCGCGGCCCCTCCTTGGTGGCGGCCAACGGATCGGCCATCCGCACCTTCGGCCCGCGCAATGTCACCCTCTGCTTTGGCAGCCAGCGCTTTCATTGGACTTTTGTGACCGCAAGCGTGCCCATGGCTCTGCTGGGCGCCGACTTCCTCTGCGCACACGGGCTGCTGGTTGACGTCAAACGGCGTCGCCTCGTCAACGCCGAGACCTTCAGCTCCCTGGCATGCACGTTGAGCAGCTCCGCGCCACCCGAGCTAGCATCCGCCCTCCCGGCGGCGAACGAGTTTGCTCACCTGCTCGCGGAGTTCCCGGCCCTCACGCGGCCGACGTTTTCGGCCATCGCGGTACGACATGGTATCGAGCACCACATACCCACTACGGGCCCGCCGGTCTACGCCAGAGCCCGCCGCCTCAACCCAGCCAAGCTCGCCGTGGCCAAAGCCGAGTTCGACGCTTTGGAACACCTCGGCATCGTGCGGCGCTCCGATAGCGCGTGGGCTTCGCCACTACACATAGTACCGAAGCCGGGGGGCGGCTGGCGCCCATGTGGTGACTACCGCCGCCTTAACGACGTTACCACCCCCGACAGGTATCCGATCCCGCACATTCAAGACTTCTCCGCCCGTTTGGCAGGACGGGTCATTTTTTCGAAGATCGATTTGATACGGGGATACCACCAGGTACCTGTCAGGCTGGCCGACGTCCCAAAAACGGCCGTCATCACGCCGTTCGGCTTATTCGAATTCCTTTGAATGCCATTTGGCCTCAAGAACGCGGCTCAGGCATTCCAGCGCTTGATGGACGGCGTGCTGCGCGACCTGCCGTTCCTCTTCGTCTATCTGGACGACATCCTCGTCGCCAGCGCATCCCGGGCCGAGCATCTCCTCCACCTCCGAACACTGTTCGGGCGCCTCAGCGAGCACGGCCTAATCGTCAACCCGGCCAAATGCCACTTCGGCACGACGGCCGTTGATTTTTTGGGCCACCACATCACCAAGAACGGGGCCGTGCCGCTGCCTACCAAGGTCGAGGCCATCACCGCGTTTCCGCGTCCACGCTCCTTTTTTTTTTTTTTTTTGTATACTGAATCGAGGCTCGTGAAAGAGCTAACATTAACTTCGCAAACAAATCGACCAGACAAACAAAATACACAAAAAGAGGGAGCGGAAGACAAGATGGGGAGAAAAGGGGAAGCACACACACACAACATCCGAGAGCAGGGAGATGTGTGGAAGGGAGAGGGCCCGGGGGGAGGAGGCGTGGGAAGTGGGGGGGGGGGGGGGGGGGAGGGAGAAGTATAAAGCACAAGGACACCAAGGACTTCCAGGACAAAAGTTGGTATTTCAAAAAGTGGAATTGGGGTGAAATTAGCGGGGGTAGAAAAGATCAAGGTTTTGGATGGGGGAAGATAAGAGATGGTGGTGAACAGCTGTTTTAAAGACTTGGAGGGTGGAGTGGGATTGAAGAGAGTGAGGGAGTTTACAAAAGGTTTGATGGTGTCTGAGTGAGGCGCAGTGAGGTGTTATTTGAGGAGGGGGAAGAGTGAGGCAGAAGGTTGAGGAAGATGAAGGTGAAAGTTGGAAGGGGGAAGAAGCGGGGAGGACGCTTTGAGGAGGAGGGGTGAGAGGGGAGTCTAGGAGGGGAGGAGTGAGGGAGAGTCTCGGAGGGGAGGGGTGTGGGGGGAGTTTAGGAGGGAAGGGGCAGCGGGGGAGATTTGAAAGGGATGGGTGTTTGGGAAGATTTGGGGGGGAGGGGAAAGGGGGAAGATTTGACAGAGATGGGTGATGGGGAAGATTTGGAGGGGAGGGGTGTGATTGGATTTTGAAAAGTGTACGATTTATGGGAAACGAACATTTATTGCAAAATGAGTTTCTTGAGAATCAAGGCCCTGCAGGAGTTCCTCGGAATGGTGAATTTCTATCACCGCTTCGTGCCCCGCGCTGCTCAGCTCATGCGGCCCCTCTACGAAGCCCTCCGGGGCAAGCCGGCCAAACACGACGTCGTCTGGTCCGCAGCCATGGACGCGGCATTTACAAGCTCAAAGCGGGCCCTCGCCGACGCAACACTGCTCGCTCACCCGGTGCTCAACGCTCCCATCACCCTCACCACGGATGCCTCCGACTACGCGGTGGGCGCCGTACATGAGCAATGGGTGAACGGGGTTTGGCAGCCACTCGCTTTTTTCAGCCGGCAACTCCGGCCGAACGAGCTCAAATATAGCATGTTTGACCGCGAGCTCCTCGGTCTACACCTGGCCGTTCGCCATTTCCGCCACCTCCTGGAGGGCCGACCCTTCACGGCTTTCGTCGACCACAAGCCGTTGGTTTATGCAATGGCCACAGTCACGGAGCCGTGGTCGGCCCGCCAGCAGCGCCACCTCTCCACCGTGTCGGAGTTTACCACGGACATCCGGCACGTCGCCGGCAAAGACAACGCCGTGGCCGACTGTCTTTCTCGGGCCAGCGCGAACGCGGTCCACCTCGGCGTGGACTTCGCGCTTATGGCTGCTGACCAGACCACCGACACCACGGTGCAAGCCCTCCGGGCGGCGGACACGGGCCTCCGCCTGGCCGACGTCCCCTTCGCGGATACTGTCCTGCTCTGCGACGTCTCCCAAGGCCAGCCTCGCCCCATCGTGCCCATTACCTGGCAACGCCGCATCTTCGCCTCCCTCCACGGCCTTTCCCACCCGGGCCGGAAAGCTTCCCAGAAGCTGGTGTCGGCGCGATTCGTCTGGCACGGCCTTCGACGGGACGTCCGCGATTGGACCAGCACCTGCATGGCCTGCCAACAGGCCAAGGTCCACCGACACACCCAGGCCCCGCTGCCACCTTTCACCGTGCCCGAACGGCGTTTCGACCACGTCAACGTGGCCCTGTTGGGCCCCCTCCCCCCATCACGGGGTTTCACACACCTGCTCACCATGGTGGACAGGACCACCATGTGGCCGGAGGCCGTTCCCCTCGTCTCCACCACCACCGCCGACGTGGCGCAGGCTTTCATCGCCAGCTGGATCGCCCGTTTCGGCACACCGGCGGACATCTCTTCGGACTGCGGGCCGCAGTTCACCTCCGAGCTGTGGGGCGCGGTCGCCCGCAACCTGGGGGTCAGGCTCCACCGTACTACGGCCTACCACCCCCAAGCCAATGGGTTGTGCGAGCGGTTCCACCGTTCCATGAAGGCCGTGCTCATGGCCGGCCTTCACGACGGCGGCTGGACCGACCGGCTACCGTGGGTCCTTTTGGGCCTCCGCACGGCCCCCAAGGAGGCCCTCCGGGCGTCCACCACCGAGCTGGTCTACGGCCAGCCGCTACGCGTCCCGGGCGAATTCGTGCCCGACGCTACCAGTCCCTGGTCCGCAGCTCGCCAGCGCTCGGACCTCCAGGAGACCGCCCGACGGTTTGCCCCCGTGCCAACGTCCCACCACGGTGGCCCCCAGGCCTACGTCCCCCCAGCGCTTCGCACAGCGGAGTACGTTTTTGTGCGTCATGACGCACACCGGGGGCCACTCAGGCCGCCGTACGACGGACCCTTCCGGGTCCTGTGACGGGACGACAAGTCCTTCGTCATCGACGTCGGCGGCAGGTCGGACCGGATTTCGGTGGACCGCCTCAAGCCGGCGCACGTGGACATCGACCAACCACCTCGGTTGGCCCTTCCTCTGCGGCGAGGCCGCCCCCCGTCCACGGTGCCTCCCGCTCGACCACCCACCCCCACACCGGACCCCCCCCCCCCCACGACCCTCCAGGGGTCGCTTCGGCCGGGTCATCAGGACCCCCCTTAAATTGACCCTGCCGGTGCAAGTCGATTCTGGGGGGCCGTGTGTAGCGGTTGCCGCTGAACATACACAATCGCCTTACACCTGCCGAGCACGCAACCACGGAGCGATCGCTGTGCCGGGCTCGCCCAGACCGCCCGGAGACGCTCAGTCTCGCCTTTCCCGGGCATGCCCGGACTCGCCTTTCCCGGGCTCGCCCGGCCCGTCTGGCGACACCCAGTCTCGCCGTTCCCGGGCATGTCCAGGCACGCCCGGCCCGTCGGGCGACACCCAGTCTCGCCGTTCCCGGGCATGTCCAGACTCGCCCAGGTCTCCCGGACACGCCCAGTCGCGCCTTTTAAGGGCAAACGCTCCGGCATGAGATATTCGAGTGCTTGTATATAATGCTGCCCGATAAACGGGCTTTTCAGAGTACCCGAGTTGATTTGATGCAATACAGAAACTCGGACGAATTCCAGCTTTTTGTCGCGTCCATTCTTTCGATTCGAGTTGGAGCACAGCTCCTTCACCACATTCATATCCAATGATAAGCATAATATAGCACCCATCAAGGGACACTATACCGATTGAGGGACACACCTGCTAACTGAGAAGTAAAAAAAACCGACTGAGGAACACATGCTCACTGAGGGACACGTATACCGATTGAGGCACACATATACCGATTGAGGAGCACGTATACTGGTTGAGGGACACACATGCTCACCGAGGAACACGTTTACCGATTGAGGGACACATTCGCATTGAGGGACATGTTCATAAATTGAGGAACACATGCGCATTGAGGGACATGTTTATCAGTTGAGGGACATATGTTCACTGAGGAATACGTTTACGGTACCGATTGAGGGACACATGCTCACTGAGGGACATGTTACCAATTGAGGTACACATGCTCAATGAGGGATACATTTACCTATTGAGGGACACATGCTCACTGAGGGATACATTTACCTATTGAGGGACACATACTCACTGAGGGACACTATACAGATTGAGGTACACATGCTCACTGAGGGATACATTTACCGATTGAGACCACATGCTCACTGAGGAGCACTATTCCGATTGAGGTACACATGCTTACTGAGGATACATTTGCCTATTGAGGGACACATGCTCATTGAGGGACACGTATACCGATTGAGGAGCACGTATACCGGTTGAGGGACACACATGCTCACTGAGAGACACATTTACCGATTGAGGAACACATACTCACTGAGGGATACTATACAGATTGAGGCAACACATGCTCACTGAGGGATACATTTACCGATTGAGACCACATGCTCACTGAGGGGCACTATTCTGATTGAGGGACACAAATACAGATTGAGGAATACATGCTTACTGAGGGACACATTCTTACTGAGGGACACGTTTACCGATTGAGGGACTGGTATATTCATTTCGGGACAAGGTCTCCTACCGATTGAGCGAAGCACCCAATGCTTACCTGGCAGGGCGGACTCGCCGACAAGACAAGGAGATTACGAGACGGCACTTTGACATGAATCACAAGGACATTATAAACCAAGACATGGGGTTTGAACCTGGGATCCCAACGTCTGTAAGCGATGCACACGAACAGGTGAACATTTCGTACCTGCTTGAGCAGATTGGTAGTCCAATTAATTACGTACCTGTTGTTGTCTTGGGGTCGTTCTCTGCCATACCAGGAGCAGACACAATTTTGAGTTCAGCTCGACCAAAATACGATGACTGGGGAAACGAACAGTGAATGCCGGTGAGTCACCCACGCAGAAAAAAGTCTCATTGCGAAGGTTAAACGAAGGCTTTCCAAGCTTAAATAGAACGTCTGGAACGTCTGGAATGTCTGTCACATGGGCAGTGTGACGTGCAGTTCCCATTGACCTCGTGCAATAGGGATGCCAATCTCATAAGAGGGGATGTGTTTGATCCTCACATGATTTCATCAAAACAATGGCTGAGTATTTTTTTTTAAGTTTAATGTTGAAACAGTCAAGAAAAACTATGTTTGTAGCGCATTGCACAAAAATGGGGCGATTAGAACTTTTTTGTTCCGACAAAGGTCTAACTCTCGAAACGTCACATACACCTGGTTTCCCATGGCGGTTAACAGGTAACACTTGATATAATTACCCTTCGCGTAACTTGTCCGCTGATGCAGAACATGCTGCAGGTCTTGTTGTAGATCAGGATGATCGATCTGCCACTGAGTGTGCCAAGATGCTTCTGTTTGAGAAAATGAACAAATAACCAAAACTATAGAAAGCATCTGAAAATGCAAAGCCCATCCGAATCCGTTTGTATCAGACGTCTTCTTCTTCTTTCGTATGCTCAAAATAACGAAAACAGTTTAAAACAAAATAGAAAATGAAAATTGATGATTTTATGCAGCCTTGACCTTTGAGCTTTAGACCTAAAAAAAACAATCAGCTCCTAGCTTTTGATTGGTGAACCAATTCAGTGACCCGATATGCAAATTCTTAAAATGTCAAGGACAATCGAGTGAAAATTGGTGATTTTATGCAACCTTGACCTTTGACCTTTTGATCTATAAAAACGATCGGCTTGTAGATTTTGATTGGTGAACCAATTCAGGGATCCAATATGCAAATTCTTTAAATTTCAGGTCAATCAGATGTAAATTGACAACTTTATATGATGCTGACCTTTGACCTTTTGACCAAATTATTAATTTGTCTTCTCCATATTCTCATAATAAGGTTTTTTTTGAAAATTTGATGACAAAACTCAAATGTTAAATTGAAATTTCAGGTCGATTGGACGATAAGTGGTGAATTTAGTGACACTGACCTTTGACCTTTTGACCAAATTGTTAATTTGGCTTCTTCATATTCTCAAAATAAAGTTAAAAAAAATTTGATTACAAAACTCAAATGTTAAATTGAAATTTCAGGTCAATTGGACGATAAGTGGTGATTTTAGTGACACTGACCTTTGACCTTTTGACCAAATTGTTAATTTGGCTTCTTCATATTCTCAAAATAAAGTAAAAAAAAAATTGATTACAAAACTCAAATGTTAAATTGAAATTTCAGGTCAATTGGATAAGTGATTTTTTTGTGATGCTGACCTTTGACCTTTTGACAAAATTATTAATTTGCCTCTTCTGCATTATCATAATAAAGCTTTGGTGAAAATTTCATGACAACAGCTCAAATGGTAAAAAGGTTACGGCCCAGACACACACACACACACACACACACACACACACACACACACACACACACACACACACACACACACACACACACACACACACACACACAGACACACACAGACAGACACACAGGAGTAATTACAATACCCAGGGGACGGGCTAAGCAGAATAAATCTTCCACTAGGCAAGTCTCCTCCACAACCATCAAACATCCTGATGAGGAAAAGGTTGATGCTTGGGTGCAAAGTGACCTCGAATAATCCATTGCCCTTAAGATTACCCCCGTTCTTCAAACTCTTCACACAAGTCCAGCTCTGGTTGAAGATGAAAAAAAAAGAAAATTCCAACTGCTATAATTCAGCCAACGCTGAGCGATGTGAGGTCGATTCTGTTTATTCCTGACACGTGAAACACCCTGCAACCCACGCCGACAGAATTCAGAAGGCTTTTTGGAACGCCTGCCACATTTTCCATCCAATGATCATGCAGCTTGGTTAAAAAAAAAAATCTCCATGGGCAGACGATCCGATGTTAAAAGTTTTGGTTTGATCGCTCAACGGTTGCAGAGTAAACAAATTTAAAAGTGAATAAGGATGAACAAGTGAGGGCGGAAGAAAAAAAAGTGAGGGTCTCGGCCAACGTTTCAGTAAGGGATCATGATTCATGGATCAGTTTGTGAAGTTTTCTTATTCTGAAAGTTTTGCTCCGAGGGTTCATTTAATGATCGTCACCGAGCCTCGGACAGCTTTCAACTGGTTATTTTGTCGTGATATTCCCAGGGATGATTTTTAAGGTTATTTTCTAAGGTTCTTTTTTTATCATTCCCGTTGCTCCAATTATCACGTTGCTCAAATATATGTATTTGTCTGTGTGTGCGTGAATGTGGGCATGCCTGTGTTTGTTGTTGGTTGCTATCTCCATATGCGGGTTTCAGAAGGTGGAACACTGCCCTTCCAGGTCTCAAAGTATCTGACCCTCACATGTATATATATATATACTAGCAGAAGTACCCGGCATTGCCGGGCGGGGAGGGGAGGGGAGGGGCGCAGGAGGGGAGGGGAGGGGGAGGGGGAGAGGTGGAGAAGAGGGGGAGGGGGAGGGGGAGAGGGGAGAAGAGGGGGGATGGGGAGGGGGAGGGTGAGGGATGGGAGGGGGAGGGGTGGGAGGGGTTGGAGGGATGTGAGGGGGGAGGGGGAGAGGGGAGGGGGGAGGGGGGGAGGGTGAGGGATGGGAGGGGGAGGGTGAGGAGGAGGGGGAGGGGGAGGGGAGGGGGAGGGGGGAGGGGAGGGGGGAGGGGAGGGGGGGAGGGTGAGGGATGGGAAGGTGAGGGGGGTGGGAGGGGGGAGGGCGGCGGGGGGCGGGTGGAGGGAGGGGGGAGGGGGTTTACGAATTCGTAAACACAAAATATGAATTAAAATTTAATTCATATCGCACAAAATCGACACAAAACACGGTCGCATAAAGGTGAAAAAACGCAATGGCTTTTCGCTCTGAATTACATGCAAACATGTGACGTGTGACGGGATGGAACATCACGTGATCGCTCTGAGCGAATCAGCGAGCTGCTCGCACTGGCTGAGATTAGCGGGTACTTCGCTGAAATGCGCTGAGGTAAATATGAATAAAAAATATGGATCTCGTCAAATATTGTCTCGGCCATGTTCGTCCCAGGCTCAATGGCCATGTCTATGCCAAATATCAAGCACGTGAGCTTCTCCGTTTCGGAGTCTATCGGTAACATTACACACACACACACACACACACACACACACACACACACACACACACACACACACACACACACGCACACGCACACAAACTGTGTTGTGTATATATATATATACATACATACAGGGTGAGTCAAAAGTAGCGCCCGATTTCTTTTGAAGTAAGCGTGGAATGTAAGGTTTCCAGTTTTTCTGTTGAAGGATACGGATAACACTTGATTGGCTCACTTCCAACTCTGCAGATAAACGGCGAGTTGACTTTTGCGGACTTTGTTCCAGTCTCCTGATGGCTTCTTCAGCCTTAGCTACATTCATTGCCGTTTTCGGACAACCGGACTTCTTTGCAGTGGCTACCGACCCTGTTGCTTCAAATTTCTCGACAATCAATCGTATGTTTCTTCCCTGGGGTGGGTTAATATCGAATTCCTGTGCCAAATGGCGTGCCGCCATCGTTGGTTGTTCATTACATTTGTAGTAATGTTTCACGGCCGCAATGCGTTGATTCATTGAAAGGTAATTCATGGTTCACTTTGGTGCAAATTCATTAACTCTCCAAACTCTCAGCAATAACCTGCAAAACAAAAACAAAAATAAATAAATTAAGAACATTAATAATCTGCAAGACAATTATTAACAACATGACATCCCAGAAACAATCTGACAGCCGAAAAAACAGAAATCGGGCGCGGGCGCTACTTTGATTCACCCTGTATATATATATATATGTATGTATGTATGTATGTATGTATGTATGTATGTATGTATGTATGTATGTATGTATGCATGCATGCATGTATGTATGTATGTATGTATGTATATATATATATATATATATATATATATATATATATATATATATATACATATATGTATATATATATATATATATATATATATATATATATATATATATTGTTGCGAATATGGAATTTGACCTCCATATCCGCTTGTAAATATTCCCCTATCTTCTCCGATACTCCCCAACTCTCCCCTTACCCCATTCCCTAGTCCCATTGTCTGTAAACAACACCCATTAGAGCCGATCTTCCCCTTCATTCCCCCATTAAATGTCGTGCCCAGGTCCCCCGCACCACACGTAGACAATTATAGGACATCTTGCTAGTTATTCTTAATCTATGTCAGTTAAGGACTTGTTTCCATTAATTATGACTCTTCGTTGCACCAGAATGTGATGATATGGCACCAGTAGGAGTTTAGGACCTTCCCATACCTCCCCGCATCTCTTCCCATCATCTCAAGCTCCAACAACAACCACAACAACAGCGGCTTTGCGTCCTCACTCCGGCTCGGTTGGCCGCCATTGAACATGTGCTCGACGGGGTTACCCAGAAGGGGGCTCCCTGTCGGCCCCTCGTCAAGGGCGGAGCCGGTAACCCCCGCACCCAATGAGAAGCCATGGGCCGATGCCATATGGGGCGGAGCTAACGAGCGAGGGCGTGACTCCCCGCCGGATATACGCGGCCCCGCGCCGGACGTGACGTCAGATGCGCCCCGAGCTTGGAAGGACAAGACGCCACCCTCCCGAGCGCTGAGCGACCTCCCCGGCATCTCCACCAAAGTCGCGACCCACGAGCGCTGAGCGACCTCCCCGCATCTGCTGGACACCACCGTACGTGATTCTGTCCCTGAGCCAGGTGCACCTGAGCCATCGACTGCCGCTTTCCTTGCCATCAAATCCCGTGTGAGTCAGCGTTGTCCCGTTTATCTGTGGTCTGTCTAGGGTTAATATAAGAGTGTGTCTAAGTGCCTGTCTTCCTATGCTGTCCCTCTTGTAGTTGTAATCTAACCTTTTTCCGTACGAATATACTTGAGAACTGAACCCCTGGTGTCGTATTGTGTCATTATAATCCAGCCGGGTGTCTTCTTTTTCTTATTGAGCCAGCATAGCGCGATTAGTCAACCCCGGGTGCAATCGGGGTAACTTGTACGGATACGGCGGCCATCCCGCTCGGCCCACCATACCATCAAAGTCGTATCTGTAACAATTGGTGTCTGGGAGTGAGATTCGAGGCCCGACCAAATTTTGAAAAAAAAAACGAATAGAGGAAAAAAAAAAATTTGGTCAAAATTTGGAGCGGCCGAAATTCGTTTTGTTTTACAAAACCCGAATTTTGCAAGTCGCGCTATGGCGGATCAAGACGGCTGGGGTCCGGTTGGGGAGAGTGAAGCAGGGTCGGTCCAGGACCAAATTGAGGGACATGAGGGACATGAGGAGAGCGAAACAGCGAGGGTAGCAGGCGCGCAAAATGGCGCCTCGCTGGTCACCGCGCCGGCGACCGTGGCAGCGCCCCCAGTGGATTTGAACTTGTTTTTTATACAAATGACGGCCCTTATGGCCCAGTATAATGAAGAAATGAAAAACAGTATGGAGCAAATGAGGGCTGATAGGGAGCGATTGGGTGAGCGATTGGAGGGCCAAATGAAGGAAATGGGGAACCGGATGGATGCTCGGAGTGAGCGATTGAAGGGCCAAATGGGGGTAATGAGGGACGAAGCGAGGGGTACCGGTGAGGGGTTAGACAATAATTTTAAGGGATTAGACAAGAAATTTGGGAAGTTAGACAATAATTTTGAGGAGTTAGACAAGAAATTTGGGAAGTTAGACAATAATTTTGAGGGGTTAGACAACGGGATAAAAGAAGTGAAAAATGGGTTAATGGGGGTAGAAAATAGAATGGCTGCCCAGGAGAATCAGATAGAGGGAGTGAAAACTGGGTTAGAGGGGTTAGAAAACAGTATGGAAGGCAAATTGAGGGACATGAGGGACCAAGCGGAAAGGGAAGTTAAACAAATGGAGCAGCAGATAGAGGGGGTCAGAATGGGGGTAGAAACCAAACTGGATGCTCACAGGGAGGAAATGGAGCAGATGAGGGTGGCATCTGGGCAGGAGATGCAAGTGATGGGAGAGGAGATCAGAAGAGGAGTGAGTGAGGAGGTCGGAGGAGTGCGCGAGGAGGTGAGGCACTGTGAGGAGCACATGGAGAAGGAGGTGAGAAAGGGGACTGTAAAGTTACAAGGGGGCATAGAGGTCCTGACGCAGGAGGTGGAACAGCTGACGGAGGGACAAAAAGGACTAACGGAGCAGGTTCAAAGGAACACTGCGGTATTAGGAGGTTTAAAGGCGACACAGAAAGAACTAAAAGATGACTTGGTAGCGACGAAGAGGGAATGTCAGATGGTACGTGAGGGACTGACAACGAGGTTGGACGAGGTGATAGAGGTAATGGAGACGAAGGACCGGCAGGTGAGGACGCACATGGAAACGGTCAAGGTAGCCTTAGAGGATGAGCTTGAGGAGACGTACCGGGGAATAAAAGAGGTGAGGCACAAATTAGAAGAAGTGGAAGAAGGGGTGAGCGAAATTAAGAAGCGACGGAGAGGGGATAACAAAGAGATAAAAGAGGAGATAAAAGAATTGGTCCAAAGTCTGTGTTTGGATCGTGATGATGTGCTCATTAACCGGATGAGGGATTCGCAGGTGATGGAGGAGAAGCGAAGAGGAAGAAGACCTGGTGTAAGTGGTGACCAATATGGTCGTGCGTATGATGCGCCAGGGGATTTAATAAGCTTGGGGGTCGAGATAGACCCGGGTGTTCGTGAGAGGCCGTTGGTGAAGTGTGCGACAGGTCTGGTGTGCGAAAATGGAGGTGTGCAAGAAAGTCCGACTCTGGGGTGTGTGAGGAAAAAGTGCGTGCCAAGGAGTGAGTGTGCTGGCGAGAGTGAGTCGGTCGTAGCGCGTGTGCGAGGGAGCACATGGAAGCGTGGTGTGGTGAGTGTTACAGAGGGTGTGACGGGAGAGTGTGCGCAGGAGTGTGCGCGAGAAAGGTGTGTGACAGACAGGTGCATGAGGAAAGAGTGCGCTGTCAGAAGTAAGGAAGAGTGTCCACCTGTGGTGAGTGTTACAGAGGGTGTAACGGGAGAGTGTGCGCGAGAAAGGTGTGTGACGGACAGGTGCATGGGGAAAGAGTGTGCTGTCAAGAGTAAGGGTGAGTGCGCTGTCAGGAATGGAGGTGAAAGTAGTGAGAGTGACATGGAGCGTGAGTTAGTTGTGACAGGTGAGCGAGGATGTACACCTGGGATGGAAGGATGCACACCTGGAATGGTAGAGCGTGAGTGGGAATGCACGCTGGAGTTGGTGGTGAGGCACGTGGTTGGGTGTGCGAATGAGGGCACACCTGTGATTGTCACAGAGGAGGTGACCGAGGAGGGGGTGCGAAGCGGTGTATTGGTGAGGTGTGCGAGCGACGAATGTGTGCCAAAGTGTTCGGTGGTCAGGTGTGTGACCAAGGCTGTGAGTGGAATGAGGGTACCTGGGTGTGTAAGGAAGGGTACGAGGAGCATGGGCACAGCTGGATGTGTGAGCAAGGAACGGGCTGCGGGATGTAAGCATGCAGGTGAAGCATCGACGTTAGACGGGGTAGAGTTTAGAACGACTTATAGCCGAATCGGGCCCTCGGTGCGTGCCGGGCCTCGCTTTGAACGGCCGCGTCCAGGCTCCACTAGGCGGAGCTGGCAGCCCGATAGAAAGGGTCGTCATGGCGACCACTTTTTGGTGAGACGTGCCGGCAGGTCGAGATCGGGGCATTGGATGGCTCCACGCCGAGGTGGTGCGTGGGATCTCGGCACGGGTAAGCCCCCGTCCCTGCACCGAGTGCCGGACGCATCCAGCCGCTGGCACAAAACAACCAGCATCCATTGCTTGGCTTTACGAAGCCAGGCTTTGGACAGGAATTGGCGCACCGAGAGGCAGTAGTGAGTAGACTGGGTGATGAGGTTAGTGTTTTGGACCCAAAATTAGAGAAAAACAAAATTTGATGATTGGCAAGGGATTGGCAGTAGTGATTGGCAGATGATGGGCAGTGATTGGCAAATTTTTAATTTGTTGAAATTTGACGTGCAAAATTGATAGTGAGAGACCCCCGATGTGGTGGGATGGCAAATCCACCATCCTTCCCATGGTGGGGCAAAGGAGCAATAGCTTATGGGGTGTATGGCAGTGAAAACTAGCCCGGGTGGGTTAGGATATGGTGTGTAGGGATCTAGCGAAGATGACATTAGGTAACGTTAAGTTTAGTTAGTGACTGATACCTGTAGTGGGGACGCAGGTAGATTAGTATGGATGATAATGACGTGGGAGCGCAATAGTTTAAAGGGACGACTGGGAAGCGCAAGTTTCAGAAGGGAGTAGTTAGCTGAGATGATGCTGTGTGTGTGAGAATTGAACAGGTGTGATTGCACAGGTGTGCAACTGGACAGGTGTGTGGAGCAGTGTATGAGTAGTGAGTGTTGTGGATCAGCGCGAATGCGCTTGGGGAGAGAAGGGTGCAGGTGGCACCAGGTGTGAGAGCACAGGTGTGCAGGTACAGGTGTGTGGAGAGAGTTGGAGTGAGTGGTACGGAGTGGTGTGCATGGTGCGAAGGTGTGGATGGGGGAAGAGTGGACCCCTTTCACGAGCACCCGGGGCGGGTAGTGTAAGTGTTAGGTAGAGGGTGCAGGTAAATTGTGGTTGGATATTGGCATTTGTGGTGCGGTTGCAGAATGGTGTTGTGGATGGGTGCATTAGTGTTGTGGAAATGGCTGGGCGTGTAGCCTGTTAGTGTGTGTAGTTGGTTGGGCACTCCACCACTGTGAGGATGTCGGCCAGGTGAGGCCGCAGGTGGGCTCTGGGAGCCGGTAGAGTTGTGGATGGGGCCCGAGGATCCGGAGGATGGACCCGGGTAGCCCAGTGCCAGAGAGGGCACCGAGTGGGGAGAGTGCCAGAGGGCCTTCCCCAGGTAGTTAGGTTAGGGCAAGGAGCAGGTAAGCTCGGAGGCAACTGCAGTGGTGGAGGTGTGCAGGTGGGTAGACCCACTGGGAGAGGTACACGCCACAGCCCAGAAATTGTACGAGGGCACCGGGAGATGAATCGGGGGAGTGAGACCCCAAATTGAAGAGCACCACAGTTTGGCCAATGGGAATTGGTTTGTAGAACCCATAGTGTAAGAGGGCCAATGGTTTGGCCGGAGAGAGACCCCGGGTAGTGTAAAGTTGTTAAAGTCATTTAGGAGATAGTTAGGATTGATGAACCTGTCGCACCATACGCAGCCACTTACCTGTGGTGATGATGATGACTCCACACCTGTGTTTTCTTTGTTTTGTTGCAGGAGATGAATCGCTGTGTGGATTTGTGAGACGCATCACGACGTGGATGAGACATTGGGGTGATTCCATCTCTCCCTCCCTAGGAGGGACTGATGATGAATTGGTGATGGCAAATTTTGATGTTGAGTTGGAGATGGCAAATTTTGATGAGAGTTGAAAATGGCAAATTTGATTGGTTAGGAGGGAGAGAAGACGAATTTGGTATATGGGAGGAACGGGGAAGACAGTAGGGATGTTTGTTGATTTGTAAAGTAGATGTTTATGGGTAGTGTTGTGTTGTGTGGATACAGTAAGGGGTAAGGGAGGGGCCATGTAGGTTACCTGGTGGGGGGGGGGCGTACGATAGGAACGTACCTGTCTCACCTGGTTCCCATGTGCCCCCAGTGTGCATTACCTTATATTGCGTGCACTTTTGCGCCCTTACCACCTTACTCACTTGTTTCTTCTTTTGTCTCCCACCTCCGAGGATCTGGCTTTGGGGTAGAGAGAGAGGAGAGAGAGGTGCTGGCTACGCAGTTGTGGGCCTGCACTTTCGCTGCTTGTTGCCTGGATCGATACACCATATGGACCGCAATGTTGGTGGCCACCCACAATGGACCGTAGTTCTTTTGCGGCCAAGCACCACCCGGGGATGGACCTATGGGTCAACGGGGCACCTATGCCATACAGGTGAACCACTAATAATTAACACCAAGTGCACCACAAGAAGAGCAAGAGACACCTGCAGGGTTAGGGGTTGTCGAATTTATTTTTATTTCATTGAACAATGGTGACTGCACCGATTGGTGGTGGGGTGGTGCTGTTGATGCTCGGAAAGGGTGCTCTGCACGTTATTAAAGGCCGTCGGCCACAGAGCACTCGTGGGTTGGTGTATCGATGTTGGCAAGCGCGCTCTCTCTATGCATAACATCTGCATGTGTTCCTCCAAAGACAGGTCCTGGATCGTAGTGTAAATATCAGCGTAGTCTTGTAAATAATGCTCCCTACCGGCTGTATGTTTAGTTTGAGGATTCTTTCCGGATTCGGTTATCCTGTGGGTGTGTTTCTGAGAGGAGAAGGGTGCAACGTCGCAGGGGGACATATTTACTCATTTGTGAATATCTATAAAACTGTCGCACTCAGGGTAGAGTTAATAGTAGAGGGAACTACATTGCGTGCCACACTAAAGTAGGTAAAAATTTATCGGGTCGGGACGCCCCGAGGGTAGAGAAGGGTGCAATGTTGCGAATATGGAATTTGACCTCCATATCCGCTTGTAAATATTCCCCTATCTTCTCCGATACTCCCCAACTCTCCCCTTACCCCATTCCCTAGTCCCATTGTCTGTAAACAACACCCATTAGAGCCGATCTTCCCCTTCATTCCCCCATTAAATGTCGTGCCCAGGTCCCCCGCACCACACGTAGACAATTATAGGACATCTTGCTAGTTATTCTTAATCTATGTCAGTTAAGGACTTGTTTCCATTAATTATGACTCTTCGTTGCACCAGAATGTGATGATATGGCACCAGTAGGAGTTTAGGACCTTCCCATACCTCCCCGCATCTCTTCCCATCATCTCAAGCTCCAACAACAACCACAACAACAGCGGCTTTGCGTCCTCACTCCGGCTCGGTTGGCCGCCATTGAACATGTGCTCGACGGGGTTACCCAGAAGGGGGCTCCCTGTCGGCCCCTCGTCAAGGGCGGAGCCGGTAACCCCCGCACCCAATGAGAAGCCATGGGCCGATGCCATATGGGGCGGAGCTAACGAGCGAGGGCGTGACTCCCCGCCGGATATACGCGGCCCCGCGCCGGACGTGACGTCAGATGCGCCCCGAGCTTGGAAGGACAAGACGCCACCCTCCCGAGCGCTGAGCGACCTCCCCGGCATCTCCACCAAAGTCGCGACCCACGAGCGCTGAGCGACCTCCCCGCATCTGCTGGACACCACCGTACGTGATTCTGTCCCTGAGCCAGGTGCACCTGAGCCATCGACTGCCGCTTTCCTTGCCATCAAATCCCGTGTGAGTCAGCGTTGTCCCGTTTATCTGTGGTCTGTCTAGGGTTAATATAAGAGTGTGTCTAAGTGCCTGTCTTCCTATGCTGTCCCTCTTGTAGTTGTAATCTAACCTTTTTCCGTACGAATATACTTGAGAACTGAACCCCTGGTGTCGTATTGTGTCATTATAATCCAGCCGGGTGTCTTCTTTTTCTTATTGAGCCAGCATAGCGCGATTAGTCAACCCCGGGTGCAATCGGGGTAACTTGTACGGATACGGCGGCCATCCCGCTCGGCCCACCATACCATCAAAGTCGTATCTGTAACAATATATACGTATATATATATATATATATATATATATACAGACTTCTCAGTTAATATAGAATTTATTTATTTTTCTTGACGGGTTTACTTTCTTAACTCAGTATATCAATCTGGTGAGTTTCTTTTACACTTTGGTGATTTATTTGTTAAAAGAACCATGTCACTGATTGTCTGTTGCAGCAAGAAGTCAACAACAGGATTATATCACAGGTGGTGTGGCAAAATGTACAGACAGGTGCTTTTGATGATTAGCTTCACAGTCGGGTATACAAAGGTTGTTGCGTTCTGTATTAGTGGAAAACAACTGCTGCACGTCTCCAAAAGCTATTGCCGCTTCCTCTGGAGATGGTCCGTCAACTCGACAATGCTGTTTGTCATGGAGTGGTGGCTTTACGAAATTACGGCATGAAACAGCGTGCTATTGCTCGGCAGTATGGCATCACTCAAGGTCAGGTGTCAAGGATCCTGAAACGAAATGCTCAGAGGGGTATCCCTACTCCAATACCGAGGCCGTACCAAGTCAGCCGTACCAGCCGTACAGTCAGCCGTACGCCGTACGCAATGGCCGTACCAAGTCAGCTAATTGGCTTACGGCTGAGTGGCAGCAACTGACAAATGTGCCTGTATCCAGAAGGCTAGTCAACCAACGACTGGTTCAAGCAGGCTGTCGTGCCAGGCGTCACCTGAGAAAGCCACGCCTGACCAGACAACACCGCCAGCGCCGATTGCAGTGGGCCAGAGAGCACCGTCAATGGCAGCCAGGACACTGGAATCAAGTGATCTTCAGTAACGAGTCTAGATTTCTGGTCTATCGTCAAGATGGCCGCGTCCGAGTGCGCAGACAAGTGCATGAAGCCTACAACAAAGATTGTATAGTGCCAAGAGTCCAAGCTGGAGGTGGTGGGGTGACCGTTTGGGCTGCTTTTCATGCAGGGGGCAAAACTGACCTGGTTGTTCTGAATGGAAACCTGAACCAGTTCAAGTACAGGGCCATTCTGGAAGAAACATTGCTTCCATTTGCTCGTGCAGCCTTTCGAGGAAACTTTGTCTTCCAAGATGACAATGCACGGACTCATCATGCTCGCATGATCCAACACTTTCTTGCTGACCGTGGTGTAAAGCATGTGGAGTGGCCTGCCATGTCCCCGGATATGAATCCGATAGAGAACTTGTGGGCAGAATTAACGCGTCAAATCGAGCACTTGGACCAGCAGCCCACCTCTGTGCGTGAATTGCAGCAGGCTATGTCACTGCATGGCAAGCGATTCCTGTCCAAACCTTGGCAAATCTCGTGAACAGCATGCCTCAACGTGTACGTGCCCTCCTGAATGCTCGTGGGGGTTACACGAATATATTGAATGACCGTTTTAAGGCCATTTTCCCCGCTAGAGCAGGGGTTAGCCTTGTGGGCCCCATGACAATCATGGTTCCCTGTTTGAGGCAATGTTTTAATGGCCGGATGCCCTTACTGACGCCAACCCTTAGTCACCTCTTACAATGTGCAGGGATACAGTGTACCTATTCTAAACCGGGGTACACACCGGGAACGATGTACTGAACTGTAATTTTACTGTCCGTAATCCCAGTCGTAATTTAACTGTTGTTTTTGTTAAAAAAAAAATTGGCTTATGTACAAAATAAAGAGATACTTCTGGAAAACGTACAGAAGTATAACACAGTACTGTCCATGAATTGAGTTCGATATCAGTTTACATCACTTTCAAGGATCAATTTATTTGTTTCAAAATGTCAAATGTGGTTTTTGTTTCTTTTAAAGGTCACATTAACAAAATCTTGAATAATTTCAACAGAATTCCAATGAACTTTTGGTTCTAAGACATCTTGAAAAGTACGTTCACCCCCACAAAAAAAATTCCATATTAAATGCCAAGTCTGTATATATATATATATATATATATATACATATATATATATATATATATATATATATATATATATATATATATTGTTTCGTGTTCCTCCCCGACCTCCTGGTCTCGGTATACCTCCAAACCCCGAGAGGAGCCACGGTAGAAAAATATGTTATTCCGTGTCAAAATTAATATTGAAACCACACCAATGGTTATCCACAAACAAATAATATATAAAAAATCACACAGGAATAACGATACAACAATGATAGCAATCAACAATACAATCAATATATCTTAAGATGGTACCATCTGCTCAAGTAACATAACTCACTGCGCTCCCAGTGAATGGAACAGAACACTCCTCAATGTTTCTATAACTCAAAGGTGATCCCGGTGAAGAGGCGATGAGGCGATGAGGCGAGTAAGGAGGTGTAGGCAAGGCGTGGACCGTCACGTGGTCCAAACCAACAGCAAACTGGCGGTGGAAAGGGAAATCCCAAAGACGCGAACCAGACGTGCACATTCACCGTTCAATCAGCGAACCGCAGTGTAATCTTCAAACGCCGCTTTTGTGCACACCCATCCCCGGCAGACCACTGGAGGGTGAGACAAGCTGACGCGGCAAAAAGCTTTTTCAGTGAACAGCGAGGTTCAAAATGGCCTCCGGCTCTTTCGTGAGTCGAAGCGACCTGGCGGCGGAATTCTTCGAAACCTCAATGCCTATACCTGACTACGCAGGTTTCTCAATCGTACAGCGATAACACCGATCGCAGGAGATTCCTTTCAAGGACTCAAAGTTCACTCGCGACGTTCACTCGATCACACTCGCTACGGAGCTTCAAGACACGCATCTTGTCCCACTTCTTCTCCTCACGCCTTCTTCTGCCTCTCCTCTATCGTTGTCTTCCGGTTCTCGATCCAGTTTCCTGTTTCATATGAAATATTAACCCTTTTTGCCTTTTAACAACAATAACCTTACCTTTTAACAACAACAATCGCCGTTTCCTTCCAACCCCAATAAGAATAATAATACATAACCAGAAATGTTTCAAGAGGATGAAAACCACAACCACGGAAGTGCCGAATCCGTAACACTTCCCCCCCTCAAGAAAGAAAGTTTGAACACAGCGAAAACTTTGTTTGCAGGCAAACTCTTTAAACAAACAAGAGTAAACTCACAACCCAAATCATCAATTCCAGTGAGCAACAATACTCAATATTTCCCAAAAAATAAAGCAACAAAACATCAAACAACCCACATTGATTTCCAAAGTTAATTCACTCTGGACCCAGCGTCAGCAATGACATTGTCCCTGCCCTTTACATGTTCAATTTCCCAGTTAGACTCCTGCATAGCCAAACTCCATCTCATCACCCTCTGATTTTTTACTTTTAGTTTCTTTTGAATGAAGGTTAAGGGGTAGTGCTCAAAATCCAATGTCAAGCAAATCTACAGCACTTTTCCCGGGAGGCCGAGCTGAAAGCCAGGTTCCATGGTGGTTGGGTTGTGAAGCCTGGAAGTATTCACTACATGGACGCCTTTAGGAATGTGGAGTTCATGGTGAGTCCGTGCAGGAAAGTTCACTACATGGACGCCTTTAGGAACGTGGAGTTCACGGTTAATCCATGTAGGAACGTTCACGACATGGACGCCTTCAGGAACGTGGCGTTCACGGTTAATCCGTGTAGGAATTTTTGCTCGGCTGCTCCGCAGCATTCAGGGCTTCAACTCTTTCTAACTTTCGTAATAATCACGGTTGGACCGCTTGTCACTGTAGTCACGTGAATAGCGGTCTCCTTCTCGGCCACTGCCCTGATAATCATTCCTTCGGGAGCTGCCGTAACTCTGGGAGCCTCCATAGTAATATAGACTGTGGCCACCACCAAAACTACCGCCACGTTTTCCTCTTCTGTAGCCCCCTTGACGCCTACAGCCTGCCTTCTCTACGGCTATGGTCCGACCATCCAAATCCTTGCCATTCCAATCTCTCTCTGCCTCTTTGGTGTCCTTTGTGTTTTCAAACGTGACAAAGCCAACCCCTCTTGACTTTTGCGTTTCCCTGTCTTTTACCAGCCGCACTTCCAAAAGTGGTCCATTTTTGCTGAAGACAGAGGTCAGAACTTCTTCCTTTGTTTTGAAGTTCAGTCTACCTACAAATAACTTGCCAAATTTGCCGCCATCCCTAACTGGTGTGGTGTTATTTTCCCTACTGGGTTTTTTAACAACCATCGGGTTACCAGAAACTTGACCACTGGCCAGATCATTCCCGATAACAAAAGATACTCCCTCTACAGGAAGAGTGGCTTGTAAACCTACGGTGACCAGTCCTGACACCAAATCAGACTCCAAATGGATGACATGAAGTGGAGCTCTAACACAGCCACCAATCCCCTGTAAACGAACACTATCGCCAGTTGCCGTCTCCTCTGACAATGGCAAAATGCCTTCAAGCATTAAAGATTAATGTGCTCCTGTGTCCCTCAATACCCTAACAGGTCTCTGGTTCGTCGAGTCTCCATCCAGTGACACAAACCCCTCTGAAATAAATGGTTGGTAACCCTTTTAAGGGCGATTTCTCACATTTGCCATTGCATTCGGAGTTGTACTAGTCGGACTCCGCTCCTGATTTTCCTTTTCCAGAGCATAACAGTGGGACATCAAGTGTCCAGGTTTATGGCAAAAAGCGCAAGTAGGCCCGGAGGAGAACCTCGTGGTCTGTCTCGAGCTCCCCGGAAGATAGGTCTGTCTTGGAGCCGTAGTCTTCTGATTTCTAAAAGTTGTGGTATCAGAGTTGTCCTCATAGTCATCTCGAGGCCACCCCCATGAATTTTCGTTCTCCGCACCGGATGTACCTTAGCTCCCCTGTTTAAGTCTCAGCGAGAAGTTAGGTTTGTGGAACCCCATCCTGTGTGTTACGCCGTTACGGCATATTCATCTGCCATGGTTGCTGCCTCATACAACTTTGGTACTTTCCTTTCCTCCAGATGTACTTTAATGTCCTCGTGGACACACTGTTGAAATTCCTCCACCAGGATCAATTGTCGCAATAGATCGAAGTCTTTCCCAACCCCTTTTGAATCACACCACCGATCAAACATGGTGTCTTTCATTCTGGCAAACTCTACATGGGTCTCACTCTCCCTCTTTCTGGCATTCCGGAATTTTTGCCGGTAAGCTTCAGGGACCAATTCATAGGCTTTGAGAATGGTTTTCTTCACCATCTCATAATCTGCACATTGGTCAATCGGTAAAGCCGAATAAATATCTTGAGCTTTACCCACCAGAACACTTTGCACTAACATGGTCCAGGACTCCTCAGGCCATTTTAGCAGTTGAGCCACTTTCTCAAAGTGTGAAAAAAAATTGGCTACCTCCTTTTCATTGAAGGGTGGAACCAGCCTCACATGTCTGCCAACATCCCATGTGTTCTGACTAGGTGTCGACCCAGTCGGCATGGATGGTACCTCTCCCCGTTCTTTCATTAAATCCAGCTCCTTGAGTTTAATCTCCTGCCAACAGCCAATTCACGGTCCTTTAACTCCCTTTCGGCTTTTCTCTCCTCTGCTTCGAGTTCCCTTGCAGCTCTCCTTTCCTCTGCTTTTTTCTCTTCTCTTCTTTCTTCGAGTTCTCGTTCCTGTGCTGCTCTCCTTTCCTCGAGTTCCCTTGCAGCTCTCCTTTCCTCTACTTGTTCCTTTACTCTTCTCTCTTCAAGTTCTCTTTCAACTCTCCTTTCCTCTGCTTTTTTCTCTTCCACCCTTTCCTGGCTCTGCAATTGCATCTCCAGTTTCCGGAGCTCCACATTTTCTTGTTTCTTGGGTAACCAATCCAAGGCTCCCACTTCCCATGTTCCTTGTCCCACCAGAAATTCTATCACCAATCTCTGCATCTCTGCTTTCCTCATTTTCGCTCGGACATCCAAGCTAAAATGTCTGGCCAATACCAAGAGGTCTGATTTTTTTAAATGCTTGGAACTGTGCCTCACTAGGGGTCGTTGCAAACTTCTCTGCATCAAACTCCATGGTGACTATCCATCCGTTAACACCTGTTAACCTTCACACAATTTTTTTCCAATTTTTGAAAAATTTGGGAATGTTGGAAAAAATTTCCAGATTTGGGAATTCTGGGAATGTTAGGGAATTCTTTCCCAGACGAAATTTAGGGAATTTAATCCACAGTACGAGATTTAGGGAATTTAATCAGCAAAGCCGAGCCCCCAATTTCTCCACAGTACAAGCCCCCAATTTCAATCTCGGTCAATCCCGAACGAATGTTATAAGGGAATTTTTTGATCCCGGACGAAGACCCAATTTCGAGCCCACGAGTCAATTGGACGAGCCCCCAATTTCTGTTACGTGTTCCTCCCCGACCTCCTGGTCTCGGTATACCTCCGAACCCCGAGAGGAGCCACGGCAGAAAAATATGTTATTCTGTGTCAAAATCAATATTGAAACCACACCAATGGTTATCCACAAACAAATAATATATAAAAAATCACACAGGAATAACGATACAACAATGATAGCAATCAACAATACAATCAATATATCTTTAGATGGTACCATCTGCTCAAGTAACATAACTCACTGCGCTCCCAGTGAATGGAACAGAACACTCCTCAATGTCTCTATAACTCAAAGGTGATCCCGGCGAAGTGGCGATGAGGCGAGTAAGGAGGTGTAGGCAAGGCGTGGACCGTCACATGGTCCAAACCAACAGCAAACTGGCGGTGGAAAGGGAAATCCCAAAGACGCGAACCAGACGTGCACATTCACCGTTCAATCAGCGAATCGCAGTGTAATCTTCAAACGCCGCTTTTGTGCACACCCATCCCCGGCAGACCACCGGAGGGTGACACAAGCTGACGCGGCAAAAACCTTTTTCAGTGAACGACGCGCGAGGTTCAAAATTGCCGACGACTCTTACGTGAGTCGAAGCGACCTGGCGGGGGAATTCTTCGAAATCTCAACGCCTAAACCTGACTACGCAGGTTTCTCAATCCTACAGCGATAACACCGATCGCAGGAGATTCATTTCAAGGACTCAAAGTTCACTCGTGATGTTCGCTCGATCACACTTGCTCCAGTGCTTCAATGCACACGTCTTGTCCCACTTCTTCTCCTCACGCCTTCTTCTTCCTCTCCTCTATCGTCGTCTTCCGCTTCTCGATCCGGTTTCCTGTTTCATGTAAAATATTAACCCTTTTTGCCTTTTAACAACAATAATCGCCGTTTCCTTCCAACCCCAATAAGAATAATAATACATAACCAGAAATGTTTCAAGTGGATGAAAACCACAACCACGGAAGTGCCAAATCCGTAACAATATATATATATATATATATATATATATATATATATATATATATATATATATATATATATATATATATTGTTACGGACCGCGGATAAGATGTTGTGTTTGCCGAGCGGATGGCCCCGCGGCCGTACAGTTACCCCGACTAACCCGATTCCCGAACGTTGGCCGGATCGCGCCACAGATATTCAATAGGGAAAAGACTAAGGCGACACGGATGTGAAGAAGAAGCAGACAAAAAGGTTGGAAATACGAATATAATTTATTTACTATTTACAGGCTCAAAAGTAACCAAGGAGAAGGAAGGATAATAAAATAAAATAGACAGAGGGATGGACCAGAAGGACACAGTGAAAATCGCTAGCTTATACTATGCAGTCTTAATTAACCCAGGGACAGAACAAACAAGGACAGACTCACGCGGGGAATGATGATAGGACTGGCGGGAGATGGATGGCTGGAGGGAGAGGAAGGTCCAATGGTACTGCAGCACGATCGGCGCGTTTGACCGCCGCCGTTCCTTCGCGGCCCTGCTCCGGAACTGCCGTCAAGGCCCCACGCTGCTGTCGTTGCTGCTGTGGCTGCGGCTGCTCTGGGGACGTCGCGTGCTTTGCCAGGACTCGTCTGGTCCAACCACACAACTGAACAACGTGCTTGCTTCTTGCCCAACTCTCTTGCTTGGTCCAACTTTGGCGAGCAAGGTGACGAATAGCAGGCTTTGTGCTTCCCTGGACGATCTCCCTTGGACAAGAATCGCTGCTGGATGATCTCTTTTTGGACAAGAATAGCTGCTGGATGATCTATTTTTGGACAAGAATCGCTGCTGGATGATCTCTTTTTGGACAAGAATCACTGCTGGATGATCTATTTTTGGACAAGAATCGCTGCTGGATGATCTCTTCTCTCTCAGGACCTTGCGCGCGCGCTTTTTATAGCGCCTCCGGCGATCAAGCCGCCGGCCTTTAGGACACGCCCATCGGTGTGCTCACCTCGGCCCTGATTGGTCGGCACGGCCCTCTAGCTCCGCCCTTGATGACGATGGGCGGGCACGCCTTTCTTCCCCGACCTGAGCACATGTTCAATGGTGGTTTTGGAGGGGATGTAATTGGCAATCGAGGCTTGGCAATGATGAAAGGGGAAAGTGAAAGGAATCTACTCTATTTCACTTGGTGCAATGGAGTGTCATCTTAATGGGAGACAAGGCCTTACCCTAATACACATGATAAAGATATAACTATCAACCAGGGGGAAATCTATGATTGGCTGACGTGTATGCTTTATGGACTAATTATGGGACGCCCTTTGACCTTTACACAACACTGGAGGCAGGAGGGTCCAGAATCAAGCAATATTAATAAAACACACAATAAAAAAAATACAATCCTCATATCCACAACACTGCACCCTCCTCCTCTTAGGCACGTCCCGGGCCTATAACTTTAACTTAGTGTGACACGTAGGTGTAGTTCCCTCTACTTTTAACCTGACCCTGAGTGCGACAGTTTTAAAACATAAATAAATATGTCCCGCTGCTCCATTGCACCCTACCTAACAGACTCACGCCCACAGCTAACCGAATTGCGGAATGTTCTTCAAACTATACACTGACAGTGGGGAGCATTATTTACAATGACTCTGCTTTTATTTACAAAACTAACCCAGGACCTGTGATTGTTCTTTCTGGGGGGAGACAGTCGACTCTGCATCGACGCACCGTGAAAGCACCCAAAACGCACCAAAACACCCTCAAGCACCAATCGGTGCACAGTCATCATTGTTCATCAATAAAAATAAAAACAACAACCCCTAACCCTGCAGGTGGTCTCTTGCTCTTCGGCTCCCTCTGCTGGCTATTATTATTTTCCTGGTGTTGTCATCTTCCTTTGCTGGCGGCCTATTTGCAATATTAAAATGCACCCATCGTGTCCATTTTTATTTATTTTATTTATGGCCCACAGGGCCGACTAGTGTGGTTCACCTGTGGGGCATCGGTGCCCTGTGATCAAGGTCCGCCAGCAAGATTTCGGGCCTTCATGGCCGGTTCCAGCAGAGGGGCCATGCCCCAACCCATGGGGTCCATAAGTGGTGCTCGGCCACAGACATGTGGTCCATAATGTGGTGCATTGATGCAGACAGCTGGTTCTGGGAGTTCCGGGCGCACAATGGCGGACTCACGCACGCTCCCCTTGGCGCCCAGTGGCGCACAGGTCCTCATGTGGGAGACAAAGGGGGGAAAGACAGATGAGCGAGGGGTAAGGTTACAAGGGTACACATCAATAAGGCAATGCAAGGCGAAGTGCGTACGGAGAGCGAAGTGAGAAAGCTCGTCCCTACCGTACGTCACCCCCCCTGTCACCTACACTACCCTTGCCCTTACCCCATATGTACAAAATCTACACATTACAAATTCGTCGCTACTGTCACGTCTTCCCCATATTTCTCCTATTCCAAATTCGTCACCACAATCCCTCTAGCCAAAATTTGCCATCACCAATTCATCATCAATCCTTATAAGGAGGGAGAGATGGAACATCAAGCACAATGTCACACCCACGTCATGATGCGTCTCACATTCCAAACATTTGCATCAAAAATAATAAAAACCACCTGGCATGGTGTGGAGGTACGTCATCTCAGGTGAGTGGATGGAGATGGTGCGAGGAGACTTCAATCCTAACTATCCTCTAAATGACTTTAACACACTTTACACTACCCGGGGTCTTTCCCTGCCAATCCATTGGCCAACTTACACTATGGGTTCTAAAAACCAATTCCCATTGACCAACCTGTGGTGCCTCCTCAATTTGGGGTCTCACTCCCCCGATTCAACTCCCTGTGCCCTTGCACAATTTCAGGACTGGGGCGTGTAGCTCTCCCAGCAGGTCTACCCACCTGCACACCTCCACCACTGCAGTTGCCACCCGAGCTTACCTAGCTCCTCACCCTAACCTAACTAACTGGGGAAGGCCCCTCCTGGCTCTGTCACCCCTTGGTGCCCTCTGGCACTGGGCTACCCGGGTCCGTCCTCCGGATCCTGGGGCCCCATCCACAACAACTCTACCGGCTCCCAGAGCCCACCTGCGGCCTCACCTGGCCGACATCCTCACAGTGGTGGAGTGCCCAAACCAACTACACACACTAACAGGCTACACGCCCAGCCATTTCCACAACACTAATGCACCCATCCAAATACCATTCTTTCACCCGCACCACAGATGCCAATATCCAACCACAATTTACCTGTACCCTCTACCTACCACTTACACTACCCGCCCCGGGTATTCGTGATGGGGGTCCACTCTTCCCCCATTCACACCTTCACACCATCCACTCCACTCCACAATTTCCACCATACTCACTCCACGACCATCCATTCCAATACTCCATATATCCCACACCATTTATTCCATACACCTGTTCTCCATTCACCTGTTGTTGCACACCTGTGCAATCACACCTGGTGCCACCTGCACCCTCCTTCCTTCCTGGACCATTTGGTCAACACAACACGCAATCACCATCACTCCCTCATACACTGCTCCATCCACCTGTCCAGTTGCACACCTGTGCAATCACACTACAACTCACAATCATTTACTCATACCCTGCTCAATACACTTCCAATCCTCAAACACACGGCATCATCTGCACTACCTGTTGCCCTGCTAACTTAGTGCTCCCCGTCTTCCCTTTAAACTAAGCACATACCACGTCATTATCATCCACACTAATCTACCTGCGTCCCCACTACCGGTATCATTGTCACTACCTAATCTTAACGTTACCTATTGTCAATCTCTAGGTCCCTACACATTATCCAAACCCTCCCGGGCTAGTTTTCACTGCCATAAACCCCATAAGACTAGTGCTCCTTTGCCCCCGCGTGAGAGATGGCAGAGTTGCCATCCCACCACATCGGGGCATTTCCCACTACCAATTTTGCTCGTCCAAATGCAACAAATCAAAAATTTGCCAATCATCTGCCAATCGTCTGCCAATCCTCACTCTGCCAATCATCAAATTTTGTTTTTATAATTTCGGGGCCAAAACACTATCCTCATCATCATCATCACAGTCCGCTTTATCTGAGCCTCGGTGCGTCGTCACATCATTAAAACCCGGCTTCGCAAAGCCGAGCAATGAATTCGGGTGGTTTGGTCGCCTTGGTTGGATCCGTCCGGCATTCACGACTCTGGGGAGGAGGCATGCTCGGGCCGAGGTTCCACGCATCATCGCGGCTCGGTACCTTGCGGTCCCGGGCCCGATGGCTGAGGCTCGCCCGGTCGGAACCCCGTCCCCGCGAGGGGGCACCATTCCGCTTCCTCCCACTCGCCCTTGAACCGGACCGGTCGCCTCGCCCGACAAGGCCCGGACTCGACCGTGCGGGGCGGGGCCAAGCCCGAATCGGCAACGACGCTTCGAAGAGAAGCGACGCAGCATCGATCCGCGCCGGGCCTGGCATCCAACAAAGCGCACCGCGCCCCGAGTGCTCGCATCGGCTATCCGTCGCCCTAAACGCTAACCCGTCCAACGTCGATGCTTTACTTGCAGGCTCACACCACGCGACCCTTTTGACACTCACAAAACCCGGCCTTCCAACGCCGTCCGTCCATTCCACCAACGCACTCCCTGTTACACACCACACCTCTCGCGCACACTCGCCGTTCGCACACTCCCTTAACACACCTCGCGCACCGTCTTGCGCACTCTCCCTCGGTACGTACTCCGTACCACTCACCATGGGCGTGCACCCTTGCATCCACCCACAACCGCGCTCAGATGGGCTCTCCCACACCCGCACCACGACCAACTCAGGTGTGCTTCCTCGCACACGTTCCATCACCACCTTACTCTCCGTGTCACACTCACCCTCGCACGTACACTCCGTATTGCTCTCACTCGCTGTGTCACACTCCGTACACCCCGACGTGCATTCTCGCTCGCACTCGGTATCACACTCGCGCTTCGTAACACACTCACCCCTTGACGCACACTTTTTTTTCACACGCGTGCCATTTCCACTCACACCGGACCCTTCACCAACGCCCGGGTGCCATATTGACCCCAATCGCGCGACAATTCTTTTGTCGCCAAACATCCTTCTACAAAATCTACCCGCACAATATACAGCACGACTCACCTGGGGGATCCTTTTCTCCACGCGCACCTGCAAACTTCCATTTGGATTAGCAAGTACATCATCATGATTTGAGCAGGGACTTTGTACATATTCCATCTTTTCCTCCCGCCGCGAGTGGTTTTCTACGTCCCCGGTCTCTTCAATTTCAATGCCCACTACCACTTTTTCTTTACGCACCTCGACGACCGTTGGCTTTAATAAAATTCCCTCTACCTCATCGGTCGCCGGCTTTTCCAAACCCCGGGTCGCGATTTCTACCCTCGTCATTGTACCCGCGCTTTCCTCCGCCTCGCTCAACCAGCGCTTCTCGACCCGCGTTACCTCCTCATGCACCCCTGGGACCTGCTCGCCCAACCTGCGGTCTCTGTCCCTCTCCGCTTCCCTTACCTTATATGCGACTCTGTCCCTCGCCATTTCCTCCCTATCGGCCCTCATTCCGTTCATTATTCTGTTTTCCATTTTTTTTCTATCAGCCCTCATTCGCTCACCCATTTTTAACATGAGGACCTCCATTTGTAGCAAAAGGTTCGAATCCAGCAATACTATGGTCACGGGCGCCGCTAAATTTGGTGCCGCTACACCCACATGCACGAGGACGCCATTTTGCGCGCCTGAAACCTCCTCAACCACCTCCTCATTGCCCTCCTCCACATACATTTCCCCAAGGTTCTGGGTCGATTCTACCCCGTCTATCTCTCCCACCGACATCCTGTCGCCTTGACCAGCCATGGCGCGATTTCAAAATTCAGGTTTTTTAAACAAAACAAATTTCGGCCGCTCCAAATTTTGACCAAATTTTTTCTTGATGTTTTAAAACTTTGGTTCGGGCCTCGTATCTCACCCCCAGACAACAATTGTTACCGCCAACAGTACAATTGGTGTTCCAAAATTTGGGCTAAATAAATTTAGTCCCAGGTCCGAATCCGACACTCCTGACACCAATTGTTACGGACCGCGGATAAGATGTTGTGTTTGCCGAGCGGATGGCCCCGCGGCCGTACAGTTACCCCGACTTACCCGATTCCCAAACGTTGGCCGGATCGCGCCACAGATATTCAATAGGGAAAAGACTAAGGCGACACAGATGTGAAGAAGAAGCAGACAAAAAGGTTGGAAATACAAATATAATTTATTTACTATTTACAGGCTCAAAAGTAACCAAGGAGAAGGAAGGATAATAAAATAAAATAGACAGAGGGACGGACCAGAAAGACACAGTGAAAATCGCTAGCTTATCCTATGCAGTCTTAATTAACCCAGGGACAGAACAAACAAGGACAGACTCACGTGGGGAATGATGATTGGACTGGCGGGAGATGGATGGCTGGAGGGAGAGGAAGGTCCAATGGTACTGCAGCACGATCGGCGCGTTTGACCGCCGCCGTTCCTTCGCGGCCCTGCTCCGGAACTGCCGTCAAGGCCCCACGCTGCTGTCGTTGCTGCTGTGGCTGCGGCTGCTCTGGGGACGTCGCGTGCTTTGCCAGGACTCGTCTGGTCCAACCACACAACTGAACAACGTGCTTGCTTCTTGCCCAACTCTCTTGCTTGGTCCAACTTTGGCGAGCAAGGCGACGAATAGCAGGCTTTGTGCTTCCCTGGACGATCTCCCTTGGACAAGAATCGCTGCTGGATGATCTCTTTTTGGACAAGAATCGCTGCTGGATGATCTCTTTTTGGACAAGAATCGCTGCTGGATGATCTCTTTTTGGACAAGAATCGCTGCTGGATGATCTCTTTTTGGACAAGAATCGCTGCTGGATGATCTCTTCTCTCTCAGGACCTTGCGCGCATGCTTTTTATAGCGCCTCCGGCGATTAAGCCGCCGGCCTTTAGGACACGCCCATCGGTGTGCTCACCTCGGCCCTGATTGGTCGGCACGGCCCTCTAGCTCCGCCCTTGATGACGATGGGCGGGCACGCCTTTCTTCCCCGACCCGAGCACATGTTCAATGGTGGTTTTGGAGGGGATGTAATTGGCAATCAAGGCTTGGCAATGATGAAAGGGGAAAGTGAAAGGAATCTACTCTATTTCACTTGGTGCAATGGAGTGTCATCTTAATGGGAGACAAGGCCTTACCCTAATACACATAATAAAGATATAACTATCAACCAGGGGGAAATCTATGATTGGCTGACGTGTATGCTTTATGGACTAATTATGGGACGCCCTTTGACCTTTACACAACACTGGAGGCAGGAGGGTCCAGAATCAAGCAATATTAATAAAACACACAATAAAAAAAATACAATCCTCATATCCACAACAATATATATATATATATATATTGTTGCGGTTTTGAGAACCCACACTTGTAAATAAATTCAACATCATTAAAGGTTAAAGGTAGCACCCCTAGTTAGTCCACAAGCAACACGTAGGCCACCATAGGACTTCAGTTATTTCATTAGTATGTGTTTTAGATATGGCCGTGTTTCCAATAGTTGAATCTGCGTTGTGTCAATTAAATAAGGAGTAGGCCCTTTCGTTCATTTTACCAACCTCCCTCGCCAAGCGACGCCATTACGCGCCCCTACAGTCGGTGCCTCATGGCCCCTCCCAATTTGTTATGCGCCTTTGTTATCAGCGTTCGTTGCCCTTGAGCTGGAGCTCGCCCAAACGCCGCCATAAGCCATGCAGTGAGGCCCGAGAAAGGAGGCGGAGCGCCAAGAAGAAGGTATGGCCATGTCATCCAGTCGTCAAAGGCGGAGCCGGTAAGCCCTCACCAGCCAACCAGGGCTGAGGTAGGATCACCGACAGGCAAGGCTTTTTGGCTCGTGGAGTGATCGCTGGTCGCGTTATATAAGCGCGAACGCAAAGCCCTTTCACAGGACTTAGAGGACTCACTCGTTGGCGCTGTTAAGAGAACTACTTGGAGGACTTGTCGGAGGCGCGCTTGTCGGAGAGATATGGCAGCGCTTGTTAAGGACTCGCTGGGAAATGTGCGTTGCTTTGGACAATTGGGAGAGCGCACCTTTATCAAAGGAGGACTTTGGAGAGAGGGCGTTTGGCACAAGTGTGCACATATTACGTACGCAGGACACCAGCTTCCCCCCGCTATATAAAACTGTCCGGTCGCGCTCAACTACACGTGGAGCTGCCTGCCGGGTTTTGCTGCTGGAGCCGACTGGAGCCTGGACAAGCCGGTGACCATCTACAATCCATCTACAATCCCCGTGTGAGTGTGTATGTTTGTCCTGGGTATTAAGTTAAGACTGCCATAAGAGTGTCCTGTGTTCTGCTTCTTCCTCTTCCTATCCTGAACATTCTTTTGTTTCCTCTTCTCCTTGTAAATAATTAATAAACCCATCTTTGTTCTTCCTATCTTCTGGGTTTCCTCTTATTCGATCGCATCCGTCCTTTCTCTCATTGGGTAAACGTGGCACGATCGCAACCGCTATAATCGGGTTTAGTCATTGTTAACGGCCCGAGTCGTGGCTCGCTTCGCTCGGCGTATCCACTAACGCTGCGGCTCGGGTGGGAGGTTATCTCCTTGCTTCACGGTCGGTGTTGGTAATTAGGTAACAGGTCCAAATTGACCAGCAACCCTACCTAATACCGACCGGAAGGAACGGGGTAACTTCAGGATCACGTCGGTCAGTAACAGACAAGGGGATTAAACCCCTCTTGGTAAGGGAAAAAGGGCCGACGTTTGAGATCCGTAACAATATATATACAGACTTGGCATTTAATATGGAATATTGTTTTTTTCTTGACTTGGGTTTACTTTCTTAACTCAGTATATCAATCTGGTGAGTTTCTTTTACACTTTGGTGATTTATTTGTTAAAAGAACCATGTCACTGATTGTCTGTCGCAGCAAGAAGTCAACAACGGGATTATATCACAGGTGGCGTGGCAAAATGTACGGACAGGTGCATTTGATGATTGGCTTCACAGTCGGGTATACAAGGGTTGTTGCGTTCTGTATTAGTGGAAAACAACTGCTGCACGTCTCCAAAAGTTATTGCCGCTTCCTCTGGAGATGGTCCGTCAACTCGACAATGCTGTTTGTCATGGAGTGGTGGCTTTACGAAATTACGGCATGAAACAGCATGCTATTGCCCGGCAGTATGGCATCACTCAAGGTCAGGTGTCAAAGATCCTGAAACGAAATGCTCAGAGGGGTGTCCCTCCTCCAATACCGAGGCCAGGACGTCCCCGCAGAAACACAAGGAGGGATGATCGCCAGCTGCAATGGTTAGTCCGCAATGGCCGTACCAAGTCAGCTAATCGGCTTAGGGCTGAGTGGCAGCAACTGACAAATGTGCCTGTATCCAGAAGGCTAGTCAACCAACGACTGGTTCAAGCAGGCTATTATGCCAGGCGTCCCCTGAGAAAGCCACGCCTGACCAGACAACTCCGCCAGCGCCGATTGCAGTGGGCCAGAGAGCACCGTCAATGGCAGCCAGGACACTGGAATCACGTGATCTTCAGTGACGAGTCTAGATTTCTGGTCTATCGTCAAGATGCCCGCGTCTGAGGGCGCAGACAAGTGCATGAAACCTACAACAAAGATTGTATAGTGCCAAGAGTCCTAGCTGGAGGTGGTGGGGTGACCATTTGGGCTGCTTTTCGTGCAGGGGGCAAAACTGACCTGGTTGTTCTGAATGGAAACCTGAACCAGTTCAAGTACAGGGCCATTCTGGAAGATACATTGCTTCCATTTGCTCGTGCAGCCTTTCGAGGAAACTTTGTCTTCCAAGATGACAATGCACGGCCTCATCGTGCTCGCATGATCCAACACTTTCTTGCTGACCGTGGTGTAGAGCATATGGAGTGGCTTGCCATGTCCCCAGATATGAATCCGATAGAGAACTTGTGGGCAGAATTAACACGTCAAATCGACCACTTGGACCAGCAGCCGACCTCTGTGCGTGAATTGCAGCAGGCTATTGTCACTGCATGGCAAGCGATTCCTGTCCAAACCTTGGAAAATCTCGTGAACAGCATGCCTCAACGTGTACGTGCTCTCCTGAATGCTTGTGGGGGTTACACGAAGTACTGAACTGTAATTTTACTGTCCGTAATCCCAGTCATAATTTAACTTTTGTTTTTGTTTAAAAATTTTTTTGACTAATGTGCAAAATAAAGAGATACTTCTGGAAAACGTACAGAAGTTTAACACAGTACTGTCCATGAATTGAGTTCGATATCAGTTTACATCACTTTCAAGGATCAATTTATTTGTTTCGAAATGTCAAATGTGGTTTTTGTTTCTTTTAAAGGTCACATTAACAAAATCTAGAATAATTTCAACATAATTCCAATTAACTTTAGGTTCCAAGACATCTTGAAAAGTAAGTTCACCCCCACAAAAAAAAAATTCCATATTAAATGCCAAGTCTGTATATATATATACATATATATATATACATATAATATATATATATATATATATATATATTTATTTATATATATATATATATATATATATATATATATATATATATATATATATATATATATATATATATATATATATACAACAACAACAACATGCATTTTAAAAGGCCATTTTCCCTGCTAGAGCGGGGGTTAGCCTTGCGGTCCCCATGACAATCTTCTCCATTTTGCCCTATTTTCTGCATCTCTCCTTGTTAACCCCCCTTGCCCGCATTTCTTCTTCCACCATCTTTAGCCAAGTCTTTCTCGGTCTTCCCCGTCTTCTACTTCCTTCTACATTCATTTCCATCACTCTTCTCAACCAGTCACTTTCATCCTTCCTCAACACGTGACCAAACCATCTCAACCTGTTCCTCTTCACAGCATCAATCACAGGCTCTATTCCCATCATCTTTCGCAATTCATCATTTGTCTTCCTCTCTCTCAACGATACTCCGCACATCCGTCGAACCATTCGCATTTCCACCCTTTCCAACCTTCGTTGCTGCTCTACGTTCATTACCCATGTCTCGCTCCCATAAATCATAATACTTCTCACACATGCAGCATACACCTTTCCCTTCAGCTTCAACGACACTCCACTCATCATCATCACGCCACTCAATTCCCAAAACCTCTTCCATGCACATCTCACTCGAGCAACCGTTGCCGAGTCTGATCCACCTTGTCCATTCAGCATGTCTCCGAGGTAGCAAAATGTTTTCACACCTTCCAGCTTCACGCCATCTCCAAAATCCAACTCAACATTTCCTCCATCTGCAGCTCCCTCTGTGCACACCTTACATTTGAATGTAGCTGCCACACTGGTTAATGACCCTCTCAGACCACTACATTTTTGATGAACCCACTCAGCGCACATTGTACACTGAATGGAGTTCACTCCGACACCCTTTCTACACACAGCACAGGGCCACTTCCCAGTTCTTTCCACCTCACCACATGCTTTACCACTTGCCATCACCTTCGTCTTTCCGATATTCACCTTCAGACCTTTTGTCTCCATATATTCCTTCCACGTGTTCATCTTTTCCTTCAGTCCATCCATACTTTCCGCAATCAACACCAGATCATCTGCATACAATAACTCCCGCGGTAAACCCTCCTTTACGTTCTGAGCCAGCACCTCCATCACAGCTACAAATAGTAGTGGACTTAGTACAGACCCCTGATGCACTCCCACCTTCACCTCAAACTCACCACTGTTCCCGTCCTTTGTCCTTACAGCTGTGCGCGCTCTTTTGTACATTGCCATCACTACTCTGATCAACCATTCCTCCACTCCTAACTTCCTCAATGCCCATGTCAATACTTTGCGTGGAACCCGATCGAATGCTTTCTCCAGATCAACAAACCCAAGAAACAACTTCTTCCTCTTCTCCATGTACTTCTCCTGCAACTGCCTCACAATGAAAAGTGCGTCTGTCGTTCCTCTTCCTGGTATGAATCCAAACTGCATTCCGTCGATCTTCACTTTCTTCCTTATCCTCCTCTCCAACACCCTTTCCAATACCTTCATTCCATGCTCCAATAACTTTATCGCTCGGTACGAGCCACACTCCAGAGGGTCACCTTTCCCCTTGTATAGAGGGACGAGGGTACTCAGTTCCCAATCCACTGGAATGCGGCCTTCTTTGACCACCAGATTACAGATCTCTGTCATTCTCTTCACACCCAAACCTCCTGCTGCCTTCAACATATCTCCCACAACTCCCGTCGGCCCTCCCGCTTTTCTACCCTTCATTGCTTTTATCGCTTCCTCAACTTCCTTCTCAGTTATCTTCTCTGCCGGTCCTAAAACTGGGTTACTCTCTATGTTGCCATCCCATTCATTCTCTGTATTCAACAGCATTTCCATATATCTTTTCCATCTTCGTTTAATTCCATCTGGGTCGACAACGATTTGTCCCACTTCATCCTTCAAGCAACTCACCCCCATCACATCACACCTCTCTTTCGCTATCTGCTTTGCAATCCTGAATACTGCTTTCTGACCCTCTTCCGAATCCAAGCGTTCTCCGAACATTTTCCTACATGCCTCCTGCGCCTTTGCTGCCTCTTTCTTTGCAGCCTTCCTGGCTGCCTTTTAACTTTTATGCTCTGCTGTTTCTGCTCCCGTACCCTTCGCCTTCTGCCACTCCTTGAACTTCTTCCTCTTCTCGTCAATCCTCTTTCCAACTTCATCATCCCACCATCATGTTTCCGAGTGCCTCAGTGGTCCTTTTGTCCATCCGCATACCTCACCAACGGCTCCCAACAGACTAGCTTTCATTGACATCCAACCACTTTCAAGCTCAACCACATCATCCTCGACCCTACTCAGCCTCTCTTTTAATGCCTCCCTTACTGTCACCTCTTTCAACCTCCACACCTTCATTCTCGGTTGGTACTTCACCCGCCGAGCTCTCCTCGCACCTTTCACCCTTACGTCGCAGACAACCAAGTGGTGCTGTGAAACAGCCTCCTCCCCCGGGATCACCTTTGTGTCCCGGAGGTGCCCCCTATCTCGCCTACGCACCATCAGGTAGTCAACGGTTGTCGTCGACCCACCTGACGTGTATGTAACAAGCTTATTATCCTCTTTCTGGAACTGAGTATTACAAATCAACAAATCAGCTCCATCAGCAAACTCCAAAATCCTTTCACCTTCTCCATTTCTCACACCATATCCGTAACCCCCATGAACTCCGTCAAAACCATCCATACTCCTTCCCACATGTCCATTTAGGTCTCCTCCTACCACAACAACTTCCTCATCTTCTCTATCGCACACCAGAACTTGTCCTCGTCATTGCTCCGACCGACCTGCGGAGCATATCCCGAGATGACATTCACGAAGAGCTTTCCAATCATCATTTTCACCATCATCAACCTAGCACTCACTCTAGTCACACTCACCACACTGTCTACAAACTCGTCAGAAAACAGGACACCAACACCATTTACGCCCTCCAGGCACCCTTGCCACACAAACTTGTATTTCTGTCCCTGCCTACCCTTCACCATTCTCACACCACTTCCCTTCCATCTCGTCTCTTGCACACAACATTTGTCCACTCTTCTTCTGACCAATACTTCCACCACTTCACCTGATCTCCCTGTGATTGTCCCTACATTCCATGTCCCAAACCTCAGAAACCGATCTCCACTTCGGGCTGTACCCTGCCCACATGTAGTTGTAATTGTCATGGTCACCTCCTCTCTCTGTCAAAGCCCAAGGCAGTGTTCTAGGCTACTTTCGCAGAACCCTCTCATCTCCTCTCTCTGTCAAGGCCCAAGGCAGTGTTCTAGACTACTTTAACAGAACCTTCTCATCTCCTCTCTCTGTCAAGGCCCAAAGCAGTGTTGTAGGCCCTATCCTATTCCTGATCTTCATCAATGATCTCACTGACTCTCTGGAAAATCCCCTTTTAGTCAGGGCCCTTAGGGATATTTTGGGGCCGTTTGGTTCAAATTCTTCCAAAAGCACCAAATTTGGCCCAGATGTTGCCCATGCCATACTCTTTAGATTTTTGACGGGCGCCAAGACGGGCGGCCCCCCACCCCCGGGGGCCCCATATTGGCGAAATACTAAATGGCCGCCACCCGGATTAGAGGAAAATCAGTTAAATAACTAAAAGGGTTGGAATCATGTATGATACCACTTTTCAGGGGTTTTCGAGGTCGAGGAATCCAATTATGATGTTATTTTGATGATTCGAGGTCAAGGTCAACCCTCAAGGTCATCTTAAAGGTCATTTTTGAGTCAAACATGTCGGTTTTTGAGTTTTTTGTCAAGATTTACGCGAGGTTCACCATTTTATGTTTCTGGGTTGGGTAATCGAACTCTGACCTTATTTTTGACAATTAGAGGAAATATTTACATGTCTATTTCCTAATTTTCAGGCATATGCAGTTCATCAGTCTAATTACAAAGGTACGGATTTTGATGTTTTATGAACTGTATGCCATATCCTTGTGTTTAATTTTGTGCGATCATGATCCGGGTTCATGTATACATGATTGTATACATGTCATAAATATGACGTCATAGGTCATGTGACCTGGCGGCCATATTGGATTTTATGAGAACCTTAAAAATGGATCCCTGCCTTCATTTTTCGATCGATTCATTTTGAACTTTGACCACTTATAGTACGCCATGTGATTGGATGCATATCCTAATTATGACGTCATAGGTCAGGTGACATGGCGGGATGGACCGGTATGGTCCCCGGATCATACCGCCCTAGGCGCCCGTCAAAAATCGAAAGAGTATGGCATGGGCAACATCTGCGCCAAATTTGATGCTTTTGGAAGAATTTGAACCAAAATATCCCTGAGGGCCCTGACTATTTATCTATTTGCTGATGACTCCACTCTGCCGAGACATCTCTCATCCTTCGATCAGATAGCCAGGCTGTGGCCTCTTCCTTCTCTGCAGATCCTCATAGAATAACGAGCTGGATCAACACTTGGTATACGTCTTCCAATCCAGACACATCTCCCACTCCCACTCTCTTTCAGAAAGGACCACCTGGTGAACCCTCCCATCAACTTAACACACATCTTGATGTAGTCACTAAACATGTGGGCATCACTATAAGCCATGATCTTTATTCAGCAAACCACATATCCAAGATGGCCTCTAAAGCCAACTGCCAACTGGGTATCCTCTATCATGCGAAGTCTTTACTTGGCAAATCTGAACTTTTATTAGCCTACAAGGTCTTCATCTACAGCTCGATAGAGTAATGATTTCCCCCTTGGGTGGGAACACCCACCTCACATATTGTACTTCTTGATACCATGGAAAACAAGGCCCTCAAAATTATTGGAATATCTCACGATGGAGCTGAGACTCTAGGACTGTTAATCTTGCATCACAGACAGGTTGGTTGTCTCTCGGTCTCCCACTTGCATGCTGTCTGCTCTTACACCCTCTGACATTTCGTGCTCTCCACCTTCCCCTCCTCCCCTCTCCACCAAGTTTCTGCAAGGCGCACGCAGTCTGATAAAAAGTCACTTCCGGCGAAACTCCCAAAATGCAGGCTCACTGCTCACCTATACTTATTCATTTCTCTTTTCTCCCACCTGTGAAACGAACTTCCCCAGTATGTTCAATCCGCCTCTTGCCTCTGTGGCTTCAAGATGACTTCCTCGGGGTCATCCCTCATCCATACTCATGATCTTTTCTACCCTCTCTAGTCCACTCAAAGCCCACCCCTTCCTTTCTAGGTTATTGTGTTTCCCCCACATCTCCCTCACCCTCTTTTTAGTTCCATTAATATTTCATCGCCATTTTCCCCTCCGTGTTTTTGCTGTGTTGAGCTTGTATCCAACTGCTTCATCCCTGTGTCCTCCTCTTGTTTTCCAATTTTATTTTCAATTTATTTCAAAAACATTTTTTTAAATGTTTTTTTTCGAAAAAAAATTCAACAAATTAATAAAATCAATTTCTCCTCTTCTCCTCCATTCTTTCCCCCAATTGTGTCCCTCCATCAATGGCTGTTGGCTTGTTTTCTCCCTTTCCACTGTGTTTCTTGTTCATTGTTCCAGCTCTTCTAGATCCTCGACTTTGTGTCCAAAAAAAAGAGCTGCAGTTTCACTGTGATGTTGGCAATGATGGAAACAAGAACTAAGGAAAAAGAGGAACTCGACACGGATTCTCAAGGACATCTTTACCATATTACGTACATCGTGGAAAATGATTTATAACGAATCTGTATGTATTCGTTGCGTTACTAAATGATTTTCTGACATGGAATTAAAAGGAAAAATGAAAAATGAAACGTAGCCCAACCATGGTGTCTGCTGTGTATCATCACCATCATGGACCATGATGCTCGATACAAAGCGTATCTGCCGAGATATTTTGTTGGATGAGGTTACAATCCTCATGGACAGATCCCCACTGCAACACAGAAACTCAGTGAGGGAATTTTTGAATTTGTTCATGATGTCGGCGATATTCGCAAAGAACGCCGTGGGATCGTTAACGGCTACCAACTAATACCGACAGACGAGAGGCACCAGGATGATAGTTTATAGGTGTGTCTGGATTCGAACCCAGGCCAGACAGCTTCGGAGAGTGTGCATACCTCCAGGCTGTCCTGCCAGCCCTATGTTACACACATGTTGGTAAAACCGAGCTAGCTCATTAAGGCCTTCATAATCAAGAAAACCAGTCCAGGCTCCTCAACTCAACTTCTCAACTCCTCAAGGGTTGAATGTTAAACATGGTTGAACCTCAAGTTTAACAAGGTTGAACCTCAAGGGTTGAACTCAACTCCAGGTTCCTCCTCAACTCCTCAAGGGTTGAATGTTAAACATGGTTGAACCTCAAGTTTAACAAGGTTGAACCTCAAGGGTTGAACTCAACTCCAGGTTCCTCCTCAACTCCTCAAGCCCAGGCTCCTCAACCTGAGGCCACTACAATACTTAATGTGACCTCCATTATAGGATTTATACCGGTATCAAAATCCACCCAAATCGAAACCACAACCACCAACACGTGATAACGCGTCACTGCTCGCAGCATGCTTGTTAAGTGGAAAACTCAAACCTGATCAGCTCCCAATCTCTCGATCCCATTGGCACGTGACACGAGGCATTGGTGACTCGGTCACGATATTGGATCGAATCTCGTACCTCGTGATTACTCTTAAATAAATACAGTAATAAGAGTACCGTTTCTTCCCAAAAAAGAAAACTTGTGACGGGATTGTGCGTCTACTGGACCTCACATATTGTATTTCTCCAAAACTCGAGCATTTCAACGTTTCGAAAAAACAGTGACCCCAAAGTGCTGGGATCGAGTTACAAAATCAGCGAATATGAAAATATTCCACGAACCCCATAATCAGCACCCCATAGTTACAAGCCAAGGTTAGGAACGAGTGACCATGACTATGTGACCCGTCAGCACATGGGACGTCAGATTCACTTTGATATCATTTGCGTTTCCATTTGGGGGAGGGGAGAGGTGGGGGCGGGGTTTCTATTTATTATAAACAGTTGGGATGAAAAGGGCCGATTCCATGAACCACATCGACGAGCAATTCCCCAGCGACTGAGAAACGTGAATACCAGGTTGGTGACGAACTTTTTGCATTCATTCCGCCGGTATGAGTGAGTTACACTATGGTAAGATGACTTGTGTGACGTACCAATGTAAATAATAAAATGCAAAAAACAGTCACACCAAAAGTCTTCATGAAGTCAAAGCCGATGCTTTCTTTGAGATGTATTATTGGGAAAAAAAAGAGACAAAATGAGTGGAGCAGTTCATTTTTATATTACTTTGGGATTTAAACTGCAGATTGTGTTAACCACAATCAATACATGCTGTTAACCACAATCAATTTACTTCAGACATTCAAAATGGGGCTCGAAGGTGGACTGCAGGTGATCAAGTACCTTGTTTTCCTTGCAAACTTCTTGTTCTGGGTGAGTGATTTTTACCAATTTTTGAACCATGCCGTGACATTAGAACTATTGTGTGACCATGACACGTGGGACTGGCAAAAATGATCAATCCTAAAAATAAAAATAGACAAACTTTAAATTACTACTTTAAACGCAATATATGATTTCTGTTCAATGAAGGTGTGAAGATACACCCCACCAGTTGGATTATAAAACGAGTGATAAACTCATCGATTAGATTATAAAACAACTGAAAAACTCATCGATTCAATTATACAACGAGTGATAAACTCATCGATTAGATTACAATACGAGTGATAAACTCATCGATTCGATTATACAACGAGTGATAAACTCATCGATTAGATTATAAAACGAGTGATAAACTCATCGATTAGATTATAAAACGAGTGATAAACACATCGATTAGATGATAAAACGAGTGATAAACACATCGATTAGATTATAAAACAAGTGATAAACTCATCGATTAGATTATAAAACGAGTGATAAACACATCGATTAGATTAAAAAACGAGTGATAAACACATCGATTAGATTATAAAACAAGTGATAAACTCATCGATTAGATTATAAAACGAGTGATAAACACATCGATTAGATTATAAAACGAGTGATAAACTCGTCGATTAGATTATAAAACAAGTGATAAACCCATCGATTAGATTATAAAACAAGTGATAAACTCATCGATTAAATTATAAAACAAGTGATAAACTCATCGATTAGATTATAGAACAAGTGATAAACTCATCGATTAGATTATAAAACGAGTGATAAACACATCGATTAGATTATAAATCGAGTGATAAACTCGTCGATTAGATTATAAAACGAGTGACAAACTCATCGATTAGATTATAAAACTAGTGATAAACTCATCGATTCGATTTTACAACGAGTGACAAACTCATCGATTAGATTACAATACGAGTGATAAACTCATCTATTTGATTATACAACGAGTGATAAACACATCGATTAGATTATAAAACGAGTGATAAACACATCGATTAGATTATAAAACGAGTGATAAACACATCGATTAGATTATAAAACGAGTGATAAACTCATCGATTAGATTATAAAACGAGTGATAAAGACATCGATTAGATCATAAAACGAGTGACAAACTCGTCGATTAGATTATAAAACAAGTGATAAACTCATCGATTAGATTATAAAACAAGTGAAAAACTCATCGATTAGATTATAAAACGAGTGATAAACACATCGATTAGATTATAAAACGAGTGATAAACACATCGATTAGATTATAAAACAAGTGATAAACTCATCGATTAGATTATAAAACGAGTGATAAACACATCGATTAGATTATAAAACGAGTGATAAACTTGTCGATTAGATTATAAAACAAGTGATAAACTCATCGATTAGATTATAAAACAAGTGATAAACTCATCGATTAGATTATAAAACAAGTGATAAACTCATCGATTAGATTATAGAACAAGTGATAAACTCATCGATTAGATTATAAAACGAGTGATAAACACATCGATTAGATTATAAATCGAGTGATAAACTCGTCGATTAGATTATAAAACAAGTGATAAACTCATCGATTAGATTATAAAACTAGTGATAAACTCGATTAGTTTATAAAATGAGTGATAAACTCATCAATTAGATGATAAAATAAGTGATAAACTCATCGATTAATTATAAAACAAGTGATAAACTCATGGATTAGATTATTAAACAAGTGATAAACTCATCGATTAGATTATAACGAGTGATAAACTCATCGATTAGATTATAAAACGAGTGATAAACTCATCGATTAGATTATAAAACGAGTGATGAACTCATCGATTAGATTATAAAAACGAGTGATAAACTCATGGATTAGATTATAAAATGAGTGATAAACTCATCAATTAGATTATAAAATAAGTGATAAACTCATGGATTAATTATAAAACAAGTGATAAACTCATGGATTAGATTATTAAACTAGTGATAAACCCATCGATTAGATTATACAACGAGTGATAAACTCATCGATTAGATTATAAAACGAGTGATAAACTCATCGATTGGATTGTAAAACAAGTGATAAACTCATCGATTAGATTGTAAAACAAGTGATAAACTCATCGATTAATTATAAAACAAGTGATAAACTCATGGATTAGATTATTAAACTAGTGATAAACCCATCGATTAGATTATACAACGAGTGATAAACTCATCGATTAGATTGTAAAACAAGTGATAAGCTCATTGATTAGATTGTAAAACAAGTGATAAACTCATCGATTAGATTATAAAACGAGTGATAAACTAATCGATTAGATTATAAAACGAGTGATAAACTCATCGATTAGATTATAAAATGAGTGATAAACTCATCGATTGGATTATAAAATGAGTGATAAACTCATCAATTAGATTATAAAATAAGTGATAAACTCATCGATTAATTATAAAACAAGTGATAAACTCATGGAGTAGATTATTAAACTAGTGATAAACCCATCAATTAGATTATACAACGAGTGATAAACTCATTGATTAGATTATAAAATGAGTGATCAACTCATCAATTAGATTATAAAATAAGTGATAAACTCATCGATTAATTATAAAACAAGTGATAAACTCATGGATTAGATTATAAAACGAGTGATAAACTCATCGATTAGATTATAACGAGTGATAAACTCATCGATTAGATTATAAAACGAGTGATGAACTCATCGATTAGATTATAAAACGAGTGATAAACTAATCGATTAGATTATAAAACGAGTGATAAACTCATCAATTAGATTACAAAATAAGTGATAAACTCATCGACTAATTCTAAAACAAGTGATAAACTCATGGATTAGATTATTAAACTCGTGATAAACCCATCGATTAGATTATACAACGAGTGATAAACTCATCAATTATATTGTAAAACAGGTGATAAACTCATCGATTAGATTGTAAAACAAGTGATAAACTCATCGATTAGATTATAAAACGAGTGATAAACTCATCGATTAGATTATAAAACGAGTGATAAACTCATCGATTCGATTATAAAACGAGTGATAAACTCATCGATTAGATTATAAAACGAGTGATAAACTCATCGATTAGATTATAAAACGAGTGATAAACTCATCGATTAGATTATAAAACGAGTGATAAACTCATCGATTAGATTATAAAACGAGTGATAAACTCATCGATTAGATTATAAAACGAGTGATAAACTCATCGATTAGATTATAAAACGAGTGATAAACTCATCGATTAGATTATAAAACGAGTGATAAACTCCTCGATTCGATTATAAAACGAGTGATAAAATCATCGATTAGATTATAAAACTAGCGGTAATGTCACCTATTCGATAATAATAATAATAATATTAATAATGTAGTTAACCTGCATGTTTAAGCCTCCAAATAAACGATGATAATTATGAAACAAATTTTCAGGTGTAAGTCTCGAAATAAATGATGTAGCTAACGTGCATGTGACCCCCTCCCCATCCCCCAGTTATCAGGACTAGGACTCATTGTAGTTGGTGTAATGGCACACCTGAAGTACTCGGTGTTCAGTGTGCTAACCGGGCAATCTATCGATTACCTAATTTTCGCCATTATCCTGATTGGAGCCATCATCTTTGTCGTGGCTTTCTTTGGATGCTGTGGAGCTGTGAGGGAGAACAACTGGATGATTACATTGGTGAGTAACATGATGATGGAATAAAACCATCTTTGCCTTTTTCACATGTTCTAACCAAACTCGTGTTCCCTTCAAATAACAACCACCTGTACATTGGAATTTCTCATTAAGTTTCTGAGTACACCTCTCGCCACCGATCGGATAGTGCTGTGTGACCCACCTTCCGACACACAACATGGACCCACAAGGATACATGCAAGAAGGGGGTGGGGGTGGGGAGGGGTAACAATCCCTATTGGATAGTGGTGTAAGGTATTAGAAGTGATTTGTGAGTTTGGAATTCGATAAAGTGAATGAGTGGGTGATCTGCATTGGAGAAATAGGCAACATTCAAGGAGCAAATGTGTAAGGTGCAGGGAAGGTTTTTTTTGCCAAGGGTTGGTTGAATAGGCAAGAGGGATAGAATGGCCTCCTCTTGTACCAAAGTCAAAGTTCCCTGCATAACCTCCCCCCCCCCCCCTTCTCAATTGTGTCGTGTACTATGAATCCCCCCCCCCTCCCCTCTCAATTGGTTGATGATTAGGTTGTGTATCATGCACACCTCTCCTTTTCCTGTGATCAGGTAGAGCACCTTCATTCTACCCCCCCCCCCCTCCTCCTTGTTTGCAGTTCACAGTGTTATTAATTCTCATCTTTGTTGCTGAATTGGGAGCTGGAATCGCAGCCTACATTTTCAAACAAGAGGTTTGCCTGTTGGTTTTATCGTTTTGTTAATTTTTTAAAATGTCTAAAAACAAATAAAAACATTTGTCACCATTTTAAAAGCACGAGTTCTCCGTATATAAAATTGCTTATTTTGGTCTATTTTCAGGTGAAAGATATCATTGATGAGAGAACCAAAAATGCCATAAACTTGTATCCAGAGGAAGGTGAAAAAAGTGTGGACTTCATCCAACAAAAGGTAGGAATATATTTTGACCTTATGGTACGACCTAGTTAGGTATGACCTAAAACACTTAATTTCAACTTGTATTTTATATAATTTTCCATAAAATGAACATAAACTTTTGTTTTTAAAATGTAACATCACCCTTTTGAAAACATTTAATCACAACCACTTATGATATAAATTTTTAAGGAGTTATGTCGCACTTTACAGATATTAAGATAACTAGCAGTCACCCGACGGGCCTAGATACTCTGAATACGGTAATTTGAAATTTGAGAGCTGGCTCCCGGTCTATCTGGATGGGTTGCGGTGGGCGATAGGCAGCGGGGATTATTTTGGTTAATGGTACACTTCATTGTGCATATCATTATATAGAAGTAGAAGAGAAAATACAAGAATCTCTGTATGAAAACCTTAATAGAATAAACTGTTGGACATAATAACTTGAAAACTGGATGTTATCACTAAATGATAAATCAAACTCCCAGAAGTTGTACAACTTGTCTGGGAGAAGAAAAAAAACTCTTAAAAGGATATCACAATTTAAATGATTGTTTATTTAGTTTATTCGTTTTTTAAATTTAAATTATATAGTTTATTAATTTAAAGTAGACAGTTTATTTAAATTATTTCACTCTTTGGATATTGTTACGTTTGTGGGGGTAGATGATGGAATTCCATAGTAAAGATAGGATTGTATAGTCATAGCATGGACCGTGGACACGTAGGAGACATCTCGATGTACTTAAGTAGGGAAACTGGAGGTTAAGATTGGTTATGTTAACCGCACCCGCTCCCCCTCCAACCACCTGCCCCCCCTTATCCTGCCTTCCCCTGTCTCAATTCTCCCCGGTCTCCCCAACTGACCTCTCTGAACTAGATCATAGGATTGAAAACTGCCACCTGCACTCTTGACCCCATCCCCTCCAGCTTTGTCAAGGCCTCCCTCCCTGCTCTCTCTCCACTTATCATTGCAACAATAAACTCCTCCCTGTCTACAGGCATCGTCCCACCATCCCTCAAAATTGCTGCTGTTACCCCCATTCTAAAAAAAACCTGGTCTAAACCCTGACACCCTAAATAACTTCAGACCCATCTCCAACCTACCCTTTCTGTCAAAAGTTTTGGAACGCGCTGTAGCCGCGCAACTCAAACATCACCTCTCTGCCAATAACCTGTATGAAACATTCCAATCCGGATTCCACTCCAACCACAGTACTGAAACTGCTCTCCTCAAAATCACCAACGACCTTCTCCTCTCCTCTGACAACCTCAACATTCTCATCCTCCTCGACCTCAGCGCTGCCTTTGACACCATCGATCACACCATCCTCCTCACCCGACTTGAATCCACCTTTAACGTTACCGGCACTGCCCTCTCTTGGATTAAATCATACCTCTCTGACAGACGCCAGTTCATCTCCATCAATAACTGCAAATCCCCCACTGCTCCCCTCCCCCAAGGTGTCCCCCAAGGTTCAGTTCTTGGCCCCCACCTCTTCATCCTTTACCTGTCCCCCCTCGGTCACTTAATCCGCCGTCATGGTCTCCAATTCCACTGCTTCGCCGATGACATCCAGCTTTTCATCTCTACCAAGTCCGTCTCCACCGACACCCACTCTATCCTGACAAACTGCATCTCTGAAATAAAATCCTGGCTTCAAATCAACTTCCTCAAACTTAACTGTGATAAATCTGAAATAATCATCATTGGCCCAAAAACGCTCACAAAATCCACCCATAACTTTGCCCTCAACATCGACGGTATCCCAGTATCCACCTCCCCTCTCATCCGGAATCTTGGCGTCATCTTTGACCAAACCCTCTCCTTCGACAAATACACTAAACAGATCACAAAGACGGCCTTCTTTCACCTGAAAAACATCGCCCGTCTCCGCTCATCCCTCTCCTCCACGGCTGCAGAAACCCTCATCCATGCCTTCATCACCTCCCGTCTGGACTACTGCAATAGCCTCCTCTATGGTTCACCCTCAACTATCACCAATAAACTCCAATACATTCAGAACTCCGCTGCCCGTCTACTCACCCATTCCCGGACCCGTGACCACATCACCCCCGTCCTTTACAAGCTTCACTGGCTCCCCATCTCCCAGAGAATCCAGTACAAAATCCTCCTCTTGACCTACAAAGCCCTCCATAACCTGGCCCCATCCTACCTGGCTGACCTCCTCTCCAGACACACTCCCACCCGCAACCTCCGCTCTGCTGGTACCAACCTCCTGACCCCCCCCCCCCCATCCGGACCAAATTCAGATCCTGGGGGGACAGGGCCTTCTCCATCGCTGCTCCCACCCTCTGGAACTCACTACCTCACACCATCAGAGACTCCTCCTCACTCACCACATTCAAAACATCACTCAAGACCCACCTGTTCAGCACTGCATTCAACATTCAACCCACAGCATTTAACCCCTGACTATCACTTCTTCTTCTCCCTCCTTTTGCTTTAAATATTTCCCTATTGATTCTTGTCTTTTTGCAATTGTTGTTTACATGTTTTGTTATGCATTATGTTTTGCACTCTGTCAAAGCGCCTTTAGGATTCATGAAAAGCGCTATACAAAATAAATGAATTATTATTATTATTATTCTTATGTGTCTTCACACGAGGGGTGAAGCTGTGCTAACGAGGTAGGGATTAAGGTTAGTTTTCCCCAGTATGTGATATTCCCTTTGTGACCTTTTCTCTACGTTTTACAACTACCACAAGGCCAGCCATGCAAAGCCTCCATTGAACCACCACAACCGCCGACAGTACCCAGACATTGCCAATTCGGCAAGTAAGCCACGCATTAATGAACACCCACGCCAAGCAAAGCTGGCAGGCCATGCCCCATAGTGGTCCGAGGGGCGTGGAGGAGCAGAGCCGGCAGGCTGTGCCCCCGAGCTTGCGATTGGTCGGGGTGACATCAGAGCAGAGTAGGTCCGAGATAGAAACGGATGTTGGTGGAGGAGCTGCATCTTTCTTTGTATGTGCGCCTGAGAGGAATGCTTTTGCTGAGTCGGGAGGATTTTGAAGGGGTTGTCGGATACTGCTGAGGTCATGGTGGACTGGGTTCATGTTGTGCTTCCCCGGACGGCAGAGGGACCCGAAAGAGGACCGCCCTCACAAAGTACCTCACGTTCGTGGTGCCGAGGTGCGCGATTCTGCTGCCATCTTACACGCTTCCCGCCTGTGGGGCTTCAAGCATCAACGACCACCAGGCTCCTAAAAGCCATTTGGGACCAGAGCTGAGTCCCGGCCATCTAAAAGAAACATTCTATTTTCATTTTCTTTCCCCTGTGTGTTGTATTTGTGACTGAGTGGAGATGCCTCACAGTGGAAAATATTAGTTTTACCTCAGCATTCCTTTTATTCTTTGATTTACCTTCATTAAATTAATTGCATTGCATCTTTCAATTGTTGTGTTCGTTTATTTGTTGTGGGTTCCAGATTAATCCCGTGTGCTTCTTTTCAGGTAAGCACTTCACTTCCTTCCATCCCACGCGCGACAAAACCAACAGCCAATTTTGGCTGTTCGCCTCGGAATTAAGGACCGTTCCGGCTATTCATCCAAGGCTGATGTTCATCGGCTATGGACACGACAATTTGTTTTAGGTGTTTCTAGTAGATCACCACAGCAGATTTCAGTCAATATAGATTGTAGTATGTTACCACAGCACATTTCAGTCGATCACTGACTATGCCGACCACAACATGAAAATCGAAATATCGCACAACCCTGGTCCATCGGGATGGGTTGCAGCAGGCCCAAGGCAGCGGGGAGGGAGTTTCTTTTGGCTAACCACACACTTTTTGCATATTATATAGTTATGCCACTTCAGATACATTTTCAAATCACATCACACTTTATAAATGTTTTAAAATCATATCACACATATGACATATCACACATTTAAATTATATCACACTTTTGATAAATTTTTAAATTATATCACTTATGTTTTTAAATGTTTTAAAATGTTTTAAAAATGTTTTTAAAATGAAATGTTTTAAAATTATATCACACTTTTGATATTCAAAATTATATCACACTTTAGATAATTTTTTTAAATTATATCACTATTTAGATATGTTTTAAAATTATATCACACTTTAAATGTTTTTAAATTACGTCCACACTTTAGATATATTTTTAAATTCCATCACACTTTGTTTTTGAAATACATCATACTTTAGATATGTTTTAAAATTGTATTGGTATTTAGATATATTTTAAAATTATATCAAACTTTAGATATGTTTTAAAATGACTAGGGCATGCCCGTACTATATCTATATCTAAAATTATATCCCCCCCCTCTATTTACATGAAATGGTTTGGTCCAAAGCGAACGGCTTGCGAGTACGGTGACAATCCCCCCCCTCTATTTACATGAAATGGTTTGGTCCATTCGCAAAGCCAAAGCGAACGGCAGTTACGAATCGCAGTTACGATGAATCGCAAAGTAGTTTTAATTAGTTTTAAAACATAGTTTAACGCCAACATAGTTTGCCAACGTGAAATAAATGAATACGCTCTCAAATGTGCCGTCCGAGGCAGAGTCTGTTCGCCACGTTCGGCACACGTGATAGCTCGCTGCTCTCTGATTGGTCGAATCGTTTTTGGACATAGCTCGGTAACTACTTGTCCGATTAATTTCAAACCTTGAAAAGGCACATCCTCGGGTCCCCAGCAATATACCTGGCAAGTTTAAAGTATATCGGACCGGTAGTTGTCGAGAAACAGCGGTCACAGACATACAAACATACAAACATACAAACAAACATACACACAGAGATTAGTGGAATTATAGATAGATATCTCACTTTAGATATGTTTTTAAATTAAATCACACTTTAGATATGTCTTTAAATTGTATCACATTTTAGATACGTTTTAAAATTATATCCCACTTTAGATATGTTTTTAAATTATATCCCACTTTAGATATGTTTTTAAATTATATCTCACTTTAGATATGTTATTAAATTATATCTCACTTTAGATATGTTTTAAAATAAAATCACACTTTAGATGTGTCTTTAAATTGTATCACATTTTAGATGTTTTAAAATTATATCCCACTTTATATATGTTTTTAAATTAAATCACACTTTAGATGTCATTTAAATTGTATCACATTTTAGATGTTTTAAAATTATACCCCACTTTAGATATGTTTTGAAATTATATTACACTTTTGATATGTTTTTAAATTATATCCACTTAGATATGTTTTAAAATTAAATCACACTTTATATACACAAAGAATTAAGTTAAGCACCCCTACACAACGAATTAAGGTAAGCACCCCCTAATATATATTGTTTGTGTATATGTATACATTGGCATATATTCTAAGGTATGTGAGATCAAATAATGATTGGTATGACATTAGCAATTATCCATTGATGAAATTGAGTGATCAAAGTGAAAAAAAGTGATTGGTTGAGTCAGTGATCCGATCACGTGGGTCCTACACACGTTATTGACGCAAAGATCGCTAGAGGTCTTCTCAGAACAATGACTGTACGTTAGAAAACATAAACGTCATCCACACTGTCCGTGATGGACCTATAGCTCCATACTTAAATTGAGGTGAAAATATGCCTAAAATTCCCAAAAAATTTCACCTTAAATTATTCAGAATAAAATATTGAAAACGGCATGATTGTTATGTTTTTATGTGACCATAATATCACTTCTCCAGAAAATATAGCAATATCATGGGTATATTACACTGTTTTGACGACAACAAACTTGTAATGTGCGAGGTTGTAAAAAAACGGGGGGGGGGGGGGGGGTGCTTAACTTAATTCTTTGTGTATATATATGTCTTTAAATTGTATCACATTTTAGATATGTTTTGAAATTATATCCCACTTTAGATATGTTTTGAAATTATATTACACTTTTGATGTTTTTAAATTATATCCACTTTAGATATGTTTTGAAATTAAATCACACTTTATATATATATATATATGTCTAAATTGTATCACATTTTAGATATGTTTTAAAATTATATCCCACTTTAGATGTTTTAAAATTATATCTCACTTTTGATATGTTTATAAATTATATTACACTTTTGACATGTTTTTAAATTATATCTCACTTCAGATATGTTTTTAAATTAAATCACACTTTATATATGTCTTTAAATTGTATCACATTTTAGGTATGTTTTAAAATTATATCCCACTTTAGATATATTTTTAAATCATATAACACTTTTGATATGTTTTAAAATTATACTTCACTTTTGATATGTTTTAAAATTATATTACACTTTTGATATGTTTTAAAATTATATTACACTTTAAATATGTTTTTAAATTCCATCACACTTTCGTTATATATTTAAATTACATCACACTTTATATATGTTTTTCAATTAAATCACATTTTAGATATGTTTTAAAATCATATCACACTTTAGACATGTTTTTAAATTATATCAAACTTTATATATGTTTTTCAATTATATCAAACTTTAGATATGTCTTTAAATATCATATTTTAGATATGTTTTTCAATTATATCACACTTCAGATATGTTTTTCAATTTTATCACACTTTCGATATGATTTTAATTTACATCACACTTGAGATATGTTTTTCAATTATATCACACTTGTGAAATGTTTTCAATTACATCACATGTTAGATGTTTTGAAATTATAACCCACTTTAGATGTTTTTCAATTATATTCCACTTCAGATATGTTATTAAATTTGATCACATTTTAGATATGTTTTTCAATTTTATCACACTTTCGATATGGTTTTCATTTACATCACACTTTCGATATGTTTTTAAATTATAACATCACACTAAAGGTTTTAAAGTGCAACATGACAATTTAGACATTTTTAACCGTTTATAAATGAAGACACTTTTGAATAATGTTGTGGGATTGCATAGTTTGTAACCATGAGTGCGTTTTGTGTGGTTGTGTGCAGTTTAACTGCTGTGGAGGTCAGGACTACAAAGATTGGTTTGGCAGTGCAGCTTGGGTCGCAAAGACTCCACGAAACAATGACAACGTTCCAGATTCTTGTTGCAAAGACGTAAAGAAAGGATGTGGACGTAACATCATTCAGCAATCGAAACAAAATGAAATTCACACAATGGTAAGTACTCTATTTAATACAACCAATACCCTGGAAACACCACGTTCACAATTGATGATGCTTTATGGTAATTGCTGCTTTAGGAATGACACTGTGCAACATCTCAAATTGTTAAAGTCCATCTTTATATTACATATGCAAAAAATGGCAGTACTGTCGTGCGAATCCCTCAAGGTTAACATTAGGGTCCGCGGAAGACCGAACGGATTTAACAGAGGCGACGACCAACTCGGATTGGGCTATAAAACGCGGGAGAAGAAGAAGTGAATAGGAAGAGGCAGCAAGCGCTTACCTATGGCGAACCGACGGCAGCTCCGATCCTGCAGGGAAATTAACTCACGAACGACAACCCAATTCAATGTACAAAAAGAAACAAGTTTATTCCGGAACCCGAGACAATGAAACACGACGATGAATAAATAGTCCTAAATTGGGATCCCACACACCTCACTTCAAATACGCCACACAGGAATGGATTACGAAAAGAACACGTTCGTCGTGTACGTGGAAATGTGGTGCGTCCTTATCTGTCTGTGGTCTGTCGTCCAACGCGGCTCCCTCCTCCGGCGCGAAGAAACCCTTCGTCCGCTCACACTCTTCGCCAGGCCCCGCTGCGACTCGCTCCGCAGCACACCACGAGGTCCCTCGCTCCAGTACCAACACTCGCTCCCTGCACCAACAGCACCGCGAAGGGCCGAGTACCGTTCCAAGCTCTGGAAGCACCGAGAAGGACCGCTCCAAGCACCACTCCACACCAAGAGCGAACCGTCAGCACGAAGAAGAGAAGCGCAGAGAGCAAAATATGTCGTGCAGCGCCAAGAGACCAGCGAAGAAGCCCAGAGCAAGAGGGAGAGCCAAAAAGAGAGAGTGCAAGAGAGACACAATGTCGTACAGCCCAAGAGACCAGCGAAGAAGCCAAGAGTCGTCCAAAATGTCGTGCAGCGTGCCCTTTTATCACCTTCGTCCACACTTCTCTTTTGCTGGCGCCCTCTCATTGGCCGAGTGCCTCCCGCCCTGGTGTTGCTCGCCCCTCCCCCTGCCCAATCAACAGTCCTCCTGGGCGTGGCTCCCAGTCTGGCCACGAGGCTGGTTGCTCGGCCAGCTGGTGGTGTGGCTGACTGCGGCCCCATCGGCGGCGCCCCGTCCTGGCTTTCTACCTGTTTGTCTTCCACAGTCTTTGTAAGGGAAGGGAGGGGAACTATTTAATGTGTGCACTAAGGACCTATTTAAGTGTTTATAGGAGTGCGTTGCCATAAGGGACAAAGGAATGATTTCCAGGTCTGACACACAGGGGTTTATCTTAGTCCCTACACTATTTAACAACCGAACATCCTTGTATGTTCACAGGTATACTCTTATCCCGACAAACCGCCTAAAACACAGAACTTATTACAGGGTAGATTCCCTATCGTGACAGTCGAAGCATGTTACCTATACAGATCTACCTGGCTCTAGATATTCCTTTACCCCCCAGACATAACAGTACACTTGAGTTGTTTCCCGCACATCTCCCATCCCCTTATATTTTTGTTTTGTTTTGTGTTTTCTTTCAATAAGTGTTTCATACTTTCACATTTTTCTTTCTGAGTCGTTCACATTCAACGTAATACTAACCTTCATGAAGGCAAGAATCTGTCTGCACCGGTGGATAAAATAAACAATGGATTTTATCAACTAAAAGGTTGGAATAATTTTAAACGCTGTGGGGAATGAGATGTTGTTGATGTTCCGATCATTTGCCTTTCGTCTCTGCTTTTCAAATGTTTTGACAAAGCTTTTCCTCTGCAGGGCTAATGCTCAAAGTCAACAACCCCTCACTCCAAACAACGTGTCACATACCCTTACTGGCTTCCAATTAATAAAATCCATGGGCTGACAGGATGGCCTAGAGGTATGCACACTCTCCTCTAAGCTATCTAGCCTGAGTTTGAATCCAAACCCAGCTATAAACTGTCATCAGTCAGATTCTTCAAATATATGGTCTTGTGATTCAGAATCCATCAAAAACCATTGTATGCACCCTAAAACAAGGTTGACCCTGCTGGCTGCCAGACTAAATTGTGCTCCATCCACACAACAAATACTTGTTATGAGAATCTGTCGCACAACAGGAGACGGGTTTTTGCAATCACATGCATATCTGTCCAGGCCGACCTTTTTTTTTGTTTAACCATATGAGCTTGTCATCAACTTTTCAACAAACCCTCATTATGAGAACATGGAGAAAAATAATTAATAAATGGGTCAAAATATCAAAGGGCAAAGTCACAGTGAGTATAAATACGTCTTATCAGCCTGTCCGCAGAGCGTCGAGCATGAGACGCCCCATTTAAAAAAAATTGCTTCCTTGTTTATTTCTTTATTTACAATTTGGCCTCACATTATCCTCAAGCACCCTCTGGTACAATGAAGAATTCATAGTGGATTCTATGATGGTGAGCTGCCCAGGCCCTGATGCAGCAAAGCTGCCCCAAAGCATAATATTTCCACCACCATGCTTTACAGTTGGTATCAGGTTCTTGTGGTCAAATGCTGTCTTTGGTTTTCGCCAAACATGTCTTCTGGTACTGTGGCCAAATAGCTCTCTCTACCTTTGACTCATCTGTCCAGAGCACATTGTTCCAGAAGTGCTGGTCTTTGCCTCGTTGTGCATTGGCAAACTTTAGTCTTGACCTGATGTTCTTTCTGGACAGCAAAGGTTTCCTCCTGGCACACCTCCCATGTAGCTCAAATTTGTGCAGCCTCTTTCTAATGGTAGACTCGTGCACTTTGACATCAACAGTGGCAAGAGCTACCTGCAGGTCCCGTGATGACATTCTGGGGTTCTTCGAGACTTCTTTTAGCATCTTGCGGTCTGCTCTCGGGCTGAACTTGCTGGGGCGGCCTGGCCTGAACAAGTTGGCAGTTGTTTGGAATCTTCTCCACTTGTAGATGATCTTCCGAACAGTCGAGTGATTGATTTCAAATTATTTGGAGATCTTTTTAAATCCCTTCCCAGACTCGTAGGCATCTATAACCTTCTTTCTGAAGGCCTCAGAGAGCTCTTTTGATCGAGGCATGGTGACGCCACACACTTCAACAACAAAGAGCAAACCAAACTAAATGTCTGAGGTTTAAATAAGACAGGTTCCTCCAAGATCCTCTCTAACGATGTTCTAATCATTTGCACCTGAGCTGGTGCACCTGATTCTAATTTTAGGTATTTGAAGTAGTGATAAATGTAGGGGTGTACTTACTTTTAGCACATGCGAAATTTGCATTTATGCTTATTTAAATTATACAATGGACTACAAAATGTAAATGTTTCATGATATTTGTTATATTATATCACCTTTATCTATCAATATTGTTGAAATGAAGATCAAATAGCTGTATGTTGAAATATGTTGAAAAGGTCAAAACTTTACATGGGGTGTACTTACTTTTTCACGTGACTGTACATGTTTTACAAAAGCACGTTAACAGTCATGATAAACAAGATGGTATTGAGCAGTAACCCTCTGTAAGAGGGAAAATAATTTCCAAGGGTTTATTTATTTTTTAAAGCTAGAGTTATTTTTCTGCCTTGGTGTAAAGTTACCGTTTTGTGCAGCGCCTTCCATATTTCATTTTGTGAAAAGCACCAATCGCATTATCGGCATTCAAAATGAACCCGTCGTGCCTTGTTTGGATTGCAGGGTTGTATACCCAAAGCAGTATCATTGGTGAAAGGAAATTTGATGTTGATGGGATCGGTGCTCGGCGGAATCATCCTCATTGAGGTATGTCTGTGTATGTGTGCTCGTAAAACATTTGTGACATGTGGTCCATGGGCAATGACAATCTCGTACTGAAAGATTGTCTGTAATTGTTGTTTTTCTAATCACAAGATCAATGAGCAGCAACTACACTTGTACAAGGAGATATAAAAAGTTTATTCTGGTCATGCACACTACTCCATAGTGCCAAACCATCAATGATACATTTTATATCGACACAAACATGTGTACTGTACTTTAGCTAACCATAATAGCAGTGGAAAGCAATACTTGAATTTTTATGTCGAAATTGAGATTCATTGAGGAGTAATTGAGAGAACAGCAGGTTCACAGATTGGCAGTATCAATGGGGAACAGGAAGATATTGTGGTTGGTGAGACAGGTTGGGGAGTGGAAGGGGCGGAGGGGATGACAGAATCAGCAAGAATTTGTACATCAGGTATAGGAAGGAATGGAGGAGGCATGCGACAGAGACAGAGTTAGTGTCACAGAATGAAGGTGAGCAGTCACCTTGGAATGGGGATGAAGGAATGGAGGTGAGCATTCACCTTGGGACAGGAATGGGGGTAAGCATTCACCTTGGGACAGGAATGGAGGTAAGCGTTCACCTTGGGACAGGAATTGAGGTAAGCGTTCACCTTGGGACAGGAATGGAGGTAAGCGTTCATCTTGCGACAGGAATGGAGGTAAGCGTTCACCTTGGGACAGGAATGGAGGTAAGCATTCACCTTGGGACAGGAATGGAGGTAAGCGTTCACCTTGGGACAGGAATTGAGGTAAGCGTTCACCTTGGGACAGGAATGGAGGTAAGCGTTCACCTTGGGACAGGAATGGAGGTAAGCGTTCACCTTGGGACAGGAATGGAGGTAAGCGTTCACCTTGGGAAGAAACGGAGCGCTCACCTTTAATGTTACATGTGTCTGTTTTTACAAGGTATGTGATGTACAATAAATGTTACAATTGTTAACATTCATTTCCTGTCCCCTCAGCTCCTTGCCACAGTGTTCGCCTGTTGCCTCATGCGGGGAATTCGGAATCTTGATGATGATGAATTCTGATAAAACCTCAAGCATTTCTTGTTGCACTACCTGTTAAATACATTTCCTACATGCTTTCCATCACTTACACATTAGCACAAGAACGGTAGTAATACAGATACCGTATCGAGCTGGTAAAACTATTAAAACTCTTCCAAAACCAACATCATCATTGCATTTGCTGGAATTGTATTTTATTGTAAAGAAATGAGACTTTTTGGTTTTCAGCATGACTAAATAAACACAATGTTTAATGTCTTTGTACTGCATGTGTTTTATGTACAAAATGTTTAGAAAATATTAAAAAGGCCATCCTTGATATCTTATTTGTCCCATGCGTGTGCCATTGTCCCCTTGAACCTAAATGTCCAGAAAGTAAATAAGACAAACATGGAAAGGGGCCTGGATTATCATCCAATAGTTTGGGTTGTAAAAGCTCAGGTGCTAGTGTCCTGGTTTTATCCACAATGTGTTTTAACTATATTAAAAGTACTATTCTGGTCTGGTGCCAGGATGGTTGCTTCATTTTTGTATGGGGCCTGCACTGAAGCCCTGATGAAAGGACTTTGGTCTCTGCACAAAGCTTTCTTGGGCTGGAAAGAGTGCAGAGGTAGTGTACTCACCTTTTGAAATTCCCAATCTTTCATCCTAGTCGGTCATATATAGAGCTCCATCACAATGCTTCAGAGAAGCTGGAAGGCCTGCTGTCCTGTTTACTGGCATTGCTTGTGAATGTTGAATATTCCACCACCTTTCAGGAAGAGTATGCCAATGTCAACTGGCCAAATTCCTACTCAATATGAAGACAGTTTTAACAGCACCCTGAGTAATGACCCATTCAGCAATGGAAATCGACCGGTCATGGCTGCACTGATGCCTCCCAAAACTGTTTGGACAATAACAAGAGAGGTATATTTTGCCCGACGTAGCCTCTTCAGTTAATTTTCCAAAAGGCATGATCATGCAGAGTCCCATGCCAACACCATGTGTGTCATGTGTGTATTGGTATCGTACAAGGTTGGTGCGTTTTAATCCACGAGAAATAAAACATACTGAGATCGAGCAATGAAACTGGTTTATTGAGTTTGATAGTTATCAGTTGTGCAATATTGTAGTGTTACCAGTTCCAAGCCAGCTGTGTGTGGCTTGGATATTTCCTCGGAATGATATGAACAGCAGTGTAAGTTTTTGTCCAAAAATATCATCAATAACAAAGTATCCAAAGACAAATATATTATTAGTAAACATTTGAGAACCATAAATATGGAGTTTTGTGACAACCAAGGCTTTGAATGGACCGAGTTGTGCTGCACTGAAGGACAAACATTGATAACATCACAAACTTGGTAATACGAATCATTCAGAGCAAACTGAACATGGTGTGCAACTGAAGAGTTTAAGAGGTGGATAGAATAAGAATAACATATATTGTTTATTTTTACACAACCAGGAAATTACATCAAACAGGATGTTTAGAAACCCTCATCCTCATTCAGTCTTCCCTACTTTGCTCCAATGAAAGGTTACCACCTGAAACGGCAACTGCTTCCCACGGAGATTGGCATACTTCGATCAACGTTCTGTCGATTCCATCCATTATACTTCCCTATAATTTGGTTTGGAATTCAAAGAACCATGTTTTTGTTTCAGAGAAAGTAAAGACAAGTCATAGGATATGGTAACAAAGAATACAGTGGAGTACATTAAATCCCATCCGGCAACTACCTCTCTCCTCTTTTTCGTTCACGTTTGCAGCGTTTGGCCTGTCGTTTGAGTGCAAACATTTATCACACAGAATATGGATTTTATCTACAGGGTGATTCACCAAGGCAAGAAGAAGACACAGTACACGACAGTTTTATACTCATACAAGACAAGTACATTGCAGTTTTGCTCTCGTACACAGTGCTCTGATGTATTGGTATAGTACCACACGAGTCGGATTTCTTTACCTCAATGATAACATGATTAATGAGTGTACTCGCTAGTGTGGTCGTGCAACTTGAATCAGCACGTACTCGCAATGTCCTCTAAAGTTAAAGTTCGGGTTATAGTTGCTGCTGCCAGACATGATAAATGGTTAACCTTGGCGTTAGTACTGCATCTGTGCTGAGGTTAGTGTTCTGGTTATAACGAGGGTTATCATAAGATTTGTGCCAAAATTAAGCTTGTTACATAGTGAAGAGTTGGGGATATCATTACATTTGTGCCCAAATTATGCTCGTTACAGAGTGAAGAGTTGGGGTTATCATTAGATTTGTGCCCAACTTAAGCTCGTTACATATTGAAGAGTTGGGATTATCATTAGATTTGTGCCCAAATTAAGCTTGTTACATAGTGAAGAGTTCACACTTCACATGAAGCTGAATACAGACGTGTTGGTTGGTTTGATATCCCCTTTTCTCTAAAAATGCCATCTCTATACTGCCCTACTTTGATAAAAGGAAGCAACTGTCATTTTTGTCGAAATTGAGTTATCACTTGTTCGAGGGTATTTGAGGTATTTTTAGGTATGCTCGACACGTTCGTACACAAAATAAAGTAACACGACCCTCCATTTCTGAGATATCATTTCTGATATTTGGCATTTCTGCCAAAGAGAGCAGAAAGAAAAACACATTTTCCTCATTTACAAGAAAACTCCTTTCAGGCAGTTGCTTCCTTTTGTCAAAGTAGGGCAGTATATTCCATTCACTGTTATAACACCATGACATCAATTTGCTTTCCCATTAGCCCTGAAGGTTTTATTCGATTCCACTAGAGTTGGAATTTCCTGGGAATCACGCTTCATGTCCATACATATCCTCTTATGTGTGAAGCAATTCCTACCATGCTTGATGTGGACGTTATACATATAGCTGAGACAGGACAGTTCTGTGCATATGCCTGTTTGATTCTGCTACGTACAGTCACGTGAAAAAGTAAGTACAGTAGTACACCCCATGTAAAGTTTTGACTTTTTCAACATATTTCAACATACAGCTATTTGATCTTCATGTCAACAATATTGATAGATAAAGGTGATATAATATAACAAATATCATGAAACATTTACATTTTGTAGTCCATTGTATAATTTAAATAAACATAAATGCAAATGTCGCATGTGGAAAAAGTAAGTACACCCTTGGCTCTAATAGGTGGTATTGCCCCCCTTTGGCAGAAACAACCAAGTAGGCGTTTCTTATAACTGTCTACCAGTCTCTGACATCGACTGGGAGAAATTTTTGCCCACTCCTCCATGCAGAATTATTTCAGCTGTGCGATGTTTGAGGGGTTTCTTGCATGCACAGCTCGTTTCAAATCCCCCCACAACATCTCGATGGGATTTAGATCCGGGCTTTGACTTGGCCATTGTAGAACCCTCCATTTCTTTCATTTCAGCCATTCCTTGGTAGATTTACTGGTATGTTTCAGGTCATTGTCATGTTGCAAGGTCCACCATCAGTTGAGCTTCAACTTTCCGACAGATGGCCTCACATTATCCTCAAGCACCCTCTGGTACAATGAAGAATTCATAGTGGATTCTATGATGGTGAGCTGCCCAGGCCCTGATGCAGCAAAGCTGCCACAAACCATAATATTTCCACCACCATGCTTTACAGTTGGTATCAGGTTCTTGTGGTCAAATGCTGTCTTTGGTTTTCGCCAAACATGTCTTCTGGTACTGTGGCCAAATAGCTCTTTGACTATTTTGACTCATCTGTCCAGACCACATTGTTCCAGAAGTGCTGGTCTTTGCAAAGGTGTTCATTGGCAAACTTTAGTCTTGCCCTGATGTTCTTTCTGGACAGCAAAGGTCTCCTCCTGGCACACCTCCCATGTGGATCAAATTTGTGCAGCCTCTTTCTAATGGCAGACTCGTGCACTTTGACATCAACAGTGGCAAGAGCTACTTGTAGGTCCCGTGATGACATTCTAGGGTTCTTCGAGACTTCTTTCAGCATCTTGCGGTCTGCTCTCGGGCTGAACTTGCTGAGGCGGCCTGGCCTAAACAAGTTGGCAATTGTTTAGAATCTACTCCACTTGTCGATGATCTTACGTACAGTCGAATGATTGATTTCAAATTGTTTGGAGATCTTTTTAAATCCCTTCCCAGACTCGTAGGCATCTCTCACCTTCTTTCAGAAGGCCTCAGAGAGCTCTTTTGATCTCGGCATGGTGACGCCGCACACTTCAACAACAAAGAGCAAACCAAACTAAATGTCTGAGGTTTAAATAAGACAGGTTCCTCCAAGATCCTCTCTAACGATGTTCTAATCATTTGCACCTGAGCTGGTGCACCTGATTCTAATTTTAGGTATTTGAAGTAGTGATAAATGTGTGGGTGTACTTACTTTTTCCACATGCGAAATTTGCATTTATGTTTATTTAAATTATACAATGGACTACAAAATGTAAATGTTTCATGATATTTGTTATATTATATCACCTTTATCTATCAATATTGTTGAAATGAAGATCAAATAGCTGTATGTTGAAATATGTTGAAAAAGTCAAAACTTTACATGGGGTGTACTTACTTTTTCACATGACTGTATGTGCAGTGCCTGATGTAAATCAGACAAGACATCAATTTTTGTATGGGAATTAAATTCCCAATTTGGAAAGATCATCTTGCATTCTGGGGAATTCCTGATTATGCCTATCAACAGGAAGTTTTTTTTTTTTCAACAAAATCTCGGCTCCTAGAAGAGTGAGGTGACAAGTCCTAAAATGCATAGTGTGTTTACAGGGTACACCATATGTACAGAATCAGTTTCTCATGCTTCCGCACAGCCAAACATTTGTCATACACAGGCCAAAGCTGTCCATACATTCTCCATTGGGTCAGACCAGACAAAATGTCAGAATGACAAACTTCAATCCACAAAGCAACCGCTGGATCCCATTTGTTAGAGACAGTGGAAATACGTCATCACAAGATGCCAGATCATTGCATAAACAACAAAATCTCAATCCATCAGCCATAAAGCCTTTACCGAGATCAGCATTTACGATGAGCCTTAAAACCTTTAAATGATCACCATTTATTATCCGACATAAAGTGACACACGCGAGTATAGTTTTACATCCGGGAATAATATACTCATACCTACAGCTGCAACCCTTTTCAAAAGGAAAACTAGAAATTTACCAAAACCATTCCACAAATGAAATCAAGTTCACAACAATTAATTCACAATGGAAGAATTACATTAATAGTTACGCAAACACACCATAACAGAGATACAATAAACAAGGTAAAACCAAATGCTAATGCTTCAGGTATTAAACCAAATGCTGATGCTTCAGGTATTTGGCGAATCAATGCTTGAATGATTCAAAGATAGAAAAAATAAATGTTTAGGAATTGGATATTCATAAAAACACCATATAGTGACTAAATTACATTTCAACAGCAATGTTACCCCTCGTTAATTAAATTTATTGACAAAGCAAAGCCTAAAAGGGAAACTTTGTATTTGTTAAAAGTATTCATAAGAAAAATAGTCCCCATACTGATGTTATCATGCAATTTGTATCACGTAGTTAACCAGCTTGTGCCTCTCATCCCAAATATCATCCTCTCACTGTGCCTCTCATCCCAAACGTCCACCCCTCACAAATATCATCCTCTCACTGTGCCTCTCATCCCAAACGTCCTCCCCTCACTGTCCCTCTCATCACAAATATCATCCTCTCACTGTTCCTCTCATCCCAAACGTCCTCCCCTCACTGTCCCTCTCATCACAAATATCATCCTCTCACTGTGCCTCTCATCCCAAACGTCCTCCCCTCACTGTCCCTCTCATCGCAAATATCACCCTCTCACTGTTCATCTCATCCCAAATGTCACCGTCTCACCCCAAATGTCCTTCTCAACATTCCTCTCATCCAAAATGTCACCCTCTCACGGTGCGTCTCATCCTATGTCATCCTCTCACTGTGCCTCTCATCCCAAATGTCATCCTCTCACTGTCCCTCTCATCCCAAATGTCATCCTCTCACAGTGCCTCTCATCCCAAATGTCATCCTCTCACTGCGCCTCTCATCCCCAAATGTCATCCTCTCACTGTGCCTCTCATCGCAAATATCATCCTCTCACTGTTCATCTCATCCCAAATGTCACCGTCTCACCCCAAATGTCACCCTCAACATTCCTCTCATCCAAAATGTCACCCTCTCACCGTGCGTCTCATCCGATGTCATCCTCTCACTGTGCCTCTCATCCCAAATGTCAACCTCTCACTGTGCCTCTCATCCCAAATGTCATCCTCTCACTGTGCCTCTCATCCCAAATGTCATCCTCTCACTGTTCCTCTCATCCCAAATGTCATCCTCTCACTGCACCTCTCATCGCAAATATCACCCTCTCACTGTGCCTCTCATCCCAAACGTCCTCCCCTCACTGTCCCTCTCATCACAAATATCATCCTCTCACTGTGCCTCTCATCCCAAACGTCCTCCCCTCACTGTCCCTCTCATCGCAAATATCACCCTCTCACTGAGCCTCTCATCCCAAATGTCATCCTCTCACTGTGCCTCTCACCCCAAACGTCCTCCCCTCACTGTCCCTCCCTCCCATCCTCTCATCCCCTCTCATCCCTCTCATCGCAAATATCATCCATCCAATAGCCATCGCAAATGGCTGGCGAGGGTTCGTTTATTCTCAGCTCTCCATGCTATCCATCGAAATCGAAGTTAAGTAATTGTTCCCATTTGTATTTTCGTTATAACTATTTATTTTATGGTGTATATATTGTCTCCCGACGAAGATTTTCGGTGCAAATCTTTCATACCTGTATTGAAAATCGTGTTAATTCGGGTCGTGTTTTGAGGCCTTGTAGTTGTACAGTGAACACTGTACAACCTTGAGGCTTTGTTTTTCTCTCAGCGGTCCGTGTTTTTGTGATCCAATAACTTTCGTTCTCTGTTTTCCCAATCTTTTCACCCCATAGCCCTCTTCCTTGTGTAAATCACAACTCAAAAAAATCCAAAAAAAAACATTTCCTTCTCTGTTCTCATTCGTTTATTCATTCTTATTCGTTCGTTCGTTCGTTCTTCGACCACGTGTTTCTCCCCCATTTCCCCAGATAGATTGTCAAATTTCAACTCGTTATTTTATCGTCCATGCGTTATTGTTTTGATTATAGTTACTTTTGGTTTGAATTTCCTGTAACTTGTAATTATTTAATCGTGTTCTGCTCCTCGTGTGCGGCCTTGTAGTTGTACCCCCGTCGGTGTTTGTTATCTTAATCGTGTTTTGCTTGGCTCTTAGTTTTTTCCCTTCTACCCCGAACATAATACTCTGTCTAACGTTCTAAATCCCCACCTCCCCCCCCCCACCCCCAAAAACCACACAAAAAAAAAAAAAACCAAAAACATTTATTTTCCTTTCTCCACGTGTACTGTTGACTCATCCTGTATTTTCTGTCCAGGTGTGCTGTTCGCCCCACCCCCATTAACTCCTTGCCATCCACCGTTTGCCCTTCACGTGACTCGTGGTGGTCCCTCTCGGCTCTCCCCCCGTTGGTATTTTTGTGCACATAAGATTGTTCACGGTTCTGTTTAAATATTATTTAAATATGTATAACCTTTCCCCTTCAGTGTTTTACTCAGTGGTATTTTACAACACGCTGTTTTTCTTCCTATTTAAAAGGCTTTTCTCAATTTCCTCTCCAACTCATTCCACCTCAAAAAAAAGAAATTCAATATCTTATACGTCTCCCTCACTACATGGTCTAAATTCACATTCATTCCATCCCTCCTCCATCATTCTGAACCGGATTGCTAACTTGAAAATCACAACAAACCCAATTTGTTTTCAATGTTCGTCTTTCATTAATCATCCACTTTCTAAACTCCCCTCTTGCCCCTCCCATCCAAATCCCTCCCCTTGCACCTACACTCCTAAACTCCCCCCTTGCCCCGCCACTCTTAAACTCCCCCCCTGCCCCTCCACTCCTGAACTCCCCCCTTGCCCTTCCACTCCTGAACTCCCCCCTTGCCCTTCCCCTCCTAAACTCCCCCCTCACTCCTCCCCTTCAAAACTCCCCCCCAACCCCTCCCATTCAAATCTCCCCCCATACCATTCCTCTCCAATTCTCCCTCCTCCCCCCCTCCTCCTCAAAGCTGCCTCCTCCCCACTTCGTCTCCCTTCTATCTCATACCTCCACCCCCCCCAACCTTCTTCTTTCCTCTGCCCCCCCTCAAACAACCCCTCACTGTGCCTCATCCCTTCACCTTCAAACCTTTCATCCTCCTCATCCTTCCCTTTCTTGGAACTCTTCTGCAATCGCTGACACACTAACAACTGCTCTCCCTACCTCCCCCTCTCATCCTTCATCTTACCCTACTCCTCCCCTCCCCTGTCCTGTACCCGATGCTCCCCCTCTCTCTTCATTAACGGTATGGACCTCAAACATCCGGGGCCTTCGCTCAAACCTGACTGATCTCTCCAGACAGGTTGCTTCTGACAATCCAGACTTGATCTGCTTAACAGAGACTTTCCTCCTTCAAGATGTCTCTGATTCCTTAATATCTCTTCCTGGTTACTCCCTCCTCCGGTATGATAGACCTGAGCCTCGGCCTGGTGGTGGGGTGGCTATCTTTATCAAAAACTCTCTTCCTCACTCTCCTTGCACTGCCCTCTCTCCTCTTCACCCCCAGGAGTACCTCTGGCTACGGCTTCCTCTCCGCTCCCACCTTTTGTTCATATGTGTTCTGTACCGTCCCCCAAACAGTGATGACTCCATCTACATTTCACTGTCCGACAACATGGACCAACTTCTATCCACTCATCCCAACTCTCTCTTCCTCATATGTGGTGACTTCAATTGTCATCATGCCACCTGGTTGGGTGTGGGTTCCTCTCTCACCAGTCATGGCACCTCAGCAAAGGACTTCTGTGACTCACTGGGATTGACACAATCTGTCAATTTCCCGACCCGGATCTCAGCCAATGGAGTATCTTCTCTTCTAGACTTGGTTATGACTAACTTCCCTGCTAATGTCTGCTGCTCTTCTTCTGCTCCAATCGGTTCTTCTGATCATGTGCTTGTCAAAGTGGACATCTCTCTGGCCATTCTCAGAGAGCCTCCTCAGCGTCGACGAGTCTGGCATTTCACTCAGGCCGACTGGGACGGTCTTCAAGCAGCCATCATTCGTCTGGATTGGTCTCCCATCTCCACTGCCTCTGACATCAATTCTTCCTGGGAATTCTTCCAAAGCAAACTGATCTCTCTCATGCACAGATTTATCCCATCTCGCCTTCAGTTGTCTTACCCTTCCTCCTGTCCATGGTACACTGAATCTTGTGGTGAGGCAGTTGCCCTGAAACAACTTGCCTTTGCCTCTTGGAAGGCTAATCCAACTGAAGGAAATCTCAGTTCCTTCCACCAAGCTCGGAACAAGTGTGTGTCTACCCTCAGGAGTGCCAGGAAGCACTATCTCTCCTCACTCAAGAATGAACTCTCAAACCTGTCTCCTTCCTCCAAATCCTGGTGGCGTCTGGTCAAATCCGTTTCTGGTGTTTGTTCCCCCTCCATCCCCTCCCTTACCTCAAATGGCCACACAGTTGACATCGCACGTGACAAAGCCGAATGCCTCAACTCTGTGTTTGCCTCAAAATCCTTAGTCCCAAACCCATCTCTCTCTGTTCCCACCTTTCCCAGTCGAACCAAACTGCTCCTGGACTCTGTGACCTTCTCTCCTGACAAGGTGGAGGAGTTTTTGTCAAACCTCGACTCTGATTCTGCAACTGGACCAGATGGCATCAGCCCACGGGTCCTAAAATCCTGCTCTGCCGCTCTATCTCACCCTCTCTCTGTTCTTTTCACCCTATCTTTTGCTCAAGGTCATCTGCCAGCATCCTGGAAATCAGCAAACATTACCGCTTTACACAAAAAAGGTGCAAAAACAGATCCTTGCAACTACAGACCAATCAGCCTGCTCCCAATTATCAGCAAAGTCATGGAATCCATCATTGCTTCGGATATGAAATCTTTCCTCTTTTCCAATGGCTTGATCTCTGATCATCAATTTGGTTTCAGACCAGGTCACTCTACTCTGGACATGCTGCTTCTGCTGTCTCAACAATGGATGGAGGTCCTCAATGCCAAACAGGAAATCAGAGCTGTCTCCCTTGACATATCACGTGCCTTCGATACGGTCTGGCACCCAGCTCTGCTCACCAAACTCTCCTCCTATGGTATCCATGGAAATCTCCATGCATGGCTTGCGGACTTCCTCTCTGGTCGTAGTCAACGTGTGGCCCTGAATGGATTTCTCTCATCTCCCCTTCCCGTTCAGGCTGGAGTTCCCCAAGGCAGTGTGCTTTTTCTGCTCTTTATCAATAATCTCTCCGACTCTCTGGAAAATCCTCTGTATCTCTTTGCTGATGACTCCACTCTCTGCCGCTCCATTCCTCTTCCCTCAGATCGGCAGTCTGCAGCCTCCTCACTCTCTGAAGACCTGGACAAAATCACAGACTGGTCAAACATGTGGAACATGTCTTTCAATCCTGACAAATCTCACACTCTTACTATGTCTCTCCGAAAAGATCGACTGGACAACCCTCCCATCTACTTTCTCAACAATCCTCTCCAAGAAGTTCTGTCGCTCAAGCTTTTGGGTCTCACCATCTGCCATGATCTTTCTTGGGAAAACCACATTTCCAAGCTGGCCTCCAAAGCCAGTCGCCGACTGGGCATCCTCCGTCGTGCGAAGTCCTTCCTAGGCACACCTGAGCTCCTCACCACATACAAGGCTTTCATCCGCAGCTCAATGGAATACTGTTCTCCCCTATGGGCTGGTGCTCCTGCCTCACACCTGGCTCGGCTTCACGCTGTTGAATCCAAAGCTTTCAGAATCATTGGAATCTCCCGCGATGAAGCTATCTCTGAGGGCCTTTCACTCACTCACCGCAGGCAGGTAGGTGGTCTTTCTGTCTTCTACCGACTCCTCTCCGGCCTTGCTCCCCCAGCTCTCTCTGTGCTCTGTCCCCCAAATATTCCTACAGGTCGCACAAGATCTGCCAGCCACCCTCTGATGGTTAAACTGCCGAAATCTCGGCTCTCTGCTCACCTTCACTCTTTCATTCCTCTTTTCTCCCGCCTCTGGAACAAACTCCCACACTCACTTCAATCACACTCCTCCCTCCAGGTCTTCAAAACAGCTGTTCACCACCATCTCGTATCTTCCCCCATCCAAAACCTTGATCTTTTCTACCCCCACTAATTCACCCCAGATCCACCTTGTTTGAAATTCCAACTTCTTTCCTGGAAGTCTTGGCAGTGTCCATATGTTTTATACCTCTCCCACCCCCCCCCCCCTTCCCATGCCTCCCCCCCAAAGCCCTCTCCCTCCCACAGTTCTCTCGATGTCTCCATGTCTCTCGGTGCATGCTCTCAAATGTTGTGTTTGTGTCTTTCCCCCTCTCTCCCCATCTTGTCTACCGCTCCCGATGTTATTTGTTTTGTGTGTCTGTTTGTCTTTCTGTGTGATTAATGTTCGCTCTTTCACGAGCCTCGATCTTGTATACAAAAAACAAACAAACAAACAAAACAAAAAAAAAACCTCTCACTGTTCATCTCATCCCAAATGTCACCGTCTCACCCCAAATGTCCTTCTCAACATTCCTCTCATCCAAAATGTCACCCTCTCACCGTGCATCTCATCCTATGTCATCCTCTCACTGTGCCTCTCATCCCAAATGTCATCCTCTCACTGTGCCTCTCATCCCAAATGTCATCCTCTCACTGTCCCTCTCATCCCAAATGTCATCCTCTCACTGTGCCTCTCATCCCAAATGTCATCCTTTCACTGTGCCTGTCATCCCAAATGTCATCCTCTCACTGTTTCTCTCATCCCAAATGTCATCCTCTCACTGCACCTCTCATCCCAAATGTCATCCTCTCACTGTGCCTCTCATCCAAAATGTCACCTTCACTCTCCCTCTCATCCCAAATGTTTCCCTCTCAATGTACCTCATCCCAAACGTCTCTCCAGGAAATTCAAGTCTGTAATACCCTGAGATAGCATTGTAATGCTGACAATGTCCTGGACAGAAAAGGCTGAGGCAGGGACGGAGGACCGGAAGAGCAGGAATAGCATGATTAGAATAAGAGAGGTTGTGGATCTAATAAGAGAGGAAATGTTCTTCAGGATCCGATTTTCAAAATCCAGTGCACAAACATCAGAATGTGCCAGCAGAAGGTTCAGAAGAATATCATGTATTTGATGTGTCATCCTTCCGAATGTAACATTACTTGCCTCCTGGTTGTTGCTCACAAAAATCATTTTTGCCAACACCAGATCAAGACAAATGCCAACACCTGCCAAGAATGTTGCACTAAAGGTGGAGAGAAACATCACGGCAGGAAAAATGTGTAACACCCGAAGCACCCGAGTGGACACCACAGTAATCCATTGAAAATTATTTACGTCAGAATGACATCATGATAAACTCAGTCCGGGAGCTTTTTCATTACATTGAACAGCCAAATGCGACTGCATGGACATCATGATAATGTCTCCACACAAAGTCTCAATAATGGTCCATAGATGGACCTCTCGCAATACAACCAATGCTGAAATCCAAATAATAAAACAATGGCGGACTTATTGATGTACCGAATAAAAGTTCAAAAAAACAAGACAAGCAAATGATTTACATTAAAAGGCAAAATCCGGCTCTCCGTGTACTGTACACTTTTAAAATAACTTACATGTCAAAATTGCTACAAGGATACAAATCAGCAACGGTAATGGTTTGCGAAATTTGGACAGCAAAAGATTAAATATGATCAATACAAGTGTAACAGATGCTGCAAGCAAAGTGTGCGAAACTGCAATAAACATTGTGGACAAATTTCAATGTTGACATTCGTAGGCCGGTACACGACTCAAGGTTCTACCGAGAACCTTTGGAATGGAAAGATGGATTTCAGAATAAAAGAAAAGAAAAGCAACAACAACATGGCTTTGACAGACAACTCCTCTATGAACAACAAGACACGTCTACCAACGACATCTCCACCAGCACAACAGCCCACTGACGAGACGAGACGATACCACACGTCCACCACCGCGACGCGACGCGACACGTCCACCGACAACGCGACGCGACACGTCCACCGACGAGATGCCACGACACGTCCACCGACGAGACGCCACGACACGTCCACCGACGAGACGCCACGACGCGACACGTCCACCGACGAGACGCCACGACGCGACACGTCCACCGACGAGACGCCACGACGCGACACGTCCACCGACGAGACCCCGCGACGCGACACGTCCACCGACGAGACCCCGCGACGCGACACGTCCACCGACGAGACGCCGCGACGCGACACGTCCACCGACGAGACGTCGCGACGCGACACGTCCACCGACGAGATGCCGTGACGCGACACGTCCACCGACGAGACGCCGCGACGCGACACGTCCACCGACGAGACGCCGCGACGCGACACGTCCACCGACGAGACACCGCGATGCGACACGCCCAGCGACGAGACGCCGCTACGCGACACGTCCACCGACGAGACGCCGCGACGCGACACGTCCACCGACGAGACGCCGCGACGCGACACGTCCACCGACGAGACGCCGCGATGCGACACGTCCACCGACGAGACGCCGCGACGCGACACGTCCACGACGAGACGCCGTGACGCGACACGCCCACCGACGAGACGCCGCGACGCGACACGTCCACCGACGAGATGCCGCGACACGCCCACCGACGACGCGATGCGACACATCCACCGACGACATGACGCGACACGTCCACCGACGAGACGCCGCGACACATCCACCGACGACGCGACGCGACACGTCCACCGACGACGTGACGCAACACATCCACCGACAAGACGCCGCAACACGACACATCCACCTAAAGACGACGTGACACGTCCACCAACGAGACGACGTGACGCGACACGTCCACCGACGAGACGACGTGACGCGACACGTCCACCGACGAGACGACGCGATGCGACACGTCCACCAACGAGACTACGCGACGCGACACGTCCACCGACGAGACGACGTGACGCGACACGTCCACCGACGAGACGATGCGACGCGACACGTCCTCCGACGAGACGACGCGACGCGACACGTCCACCGACGAGACGCGACACGTCCACCGACGAGACGACGCGACGCGACATGTCCACCGACGAGACGACGTGACGCGACGCGACACGTCCACCAACGAGACGACGTGACGCGACACGTCCACCGACGAGATGCGACACGTCCCCCGACGAGACGACGTGACGCGACACTTCCACCGACAACACCGAGTGATGGGTCCACCGACTGCCGACAAGATGGTGCAACGGCTCTTCCGACGAGACAGTGCAACGGGTCCACCGCCAAGACGTCGTGACGTGTCAATCGACGAGATTACACAATGCGATGCATCCAACCACCGAAGAGACATTAAATGACACGACATGACGCGGCATGCCCACCGAGAAGACCACATGTCAAGACACCCATAGCGACAATCTGACACCCCTAGCGACAACAAGACACCCCCTAGCCGCAACGCCACATCCCTACCGCTGATACCACACCCCTACTGATGACACCACAACCCTACCGATGACACCACAACCCTACCGATGACACCACAACCCTACCGATGACACCACAACCCTACCGATGACACCACAACCCTACCGATGACACCACAACCCTACCGATGACACCACAACCCTACCGATGACACCACAACCCTACCGATGACACCACAACCCTACCGATGACACCACACCCCTACCGACAACACCACACCCCTACCGACAACACCACAACACTATCGATGACAACTACGCCACCCCTCACACAATAAAACACATTAAGGAAGACTACGCAGTCCTTGCTCCATGAAGGCAAGAGCCCATCTTAGATGTGAGGGTTCTCTGGGTCACCTCCGGGGGATTGATCAGCTATCCCCGTGCCATGGTATTTTCGAGCAGAACTGACCGGGGTAATCAACAATACCAACAACAAATCCGCTACCGACAACACAACACAACTGACTCCATATTATTCAGGGCTGTGTTGCAACATTATGGGCAACATACATTGCAGCAAGTCCAACAGAAGTGTTTGAGTAAAGTCAGAATGGCTATGAAAATCACAATGGAAGAAAGCACGTTCAACAAAATCCAAGAGATCTGCAATAGCAGCGTTCAGGCAAATGAGGTCCGGACAGATCAACATGGTCGGCAGTGAAACGTTTTTTTTCGTATACAGAAATCAAGTTTCACGGAAGAGTGAGGTGCAGAAGGGTAAAAGGGCTACATTCTGATAGTAGGTCAACAGTTGGACACAACAAGCAAAAAAAAAATTTACGAATTGGAATAGAGGAGAGAGAGTAGGGGAGGAAACAGTAGCATACAAGTAAGAGGGTCGAGTTAGGGTTAATGAGGGTAGAAAATAATGTGAATAGAGATGGGGAATGACACAGGATGATGGTTCACTGCTTGCTTGAAGCTCTGGGAGGCAGAGTGGAATTTCACCCCTTCCAGAAAGAGTTCCACGACCAGGTGGAAAGAGGAACCAAAGAGTGTAGGTGTGGCAGAAGCCTGGGGTTTTGGAGATTAACCATGAAGGGGTTAAATGGAAGTGCACAAGCATTCTGGAGATGATGGAGAGGATTTTTTTCTTTGTGTGTGGAAGGCTCCAGGCACAGACTATGTCGTCCTCATCGAGGCCAGGCCTAAATAAAAGAGCTGCATTGATATAAAAGTAAAGGAGAGAATAGTCTAAGAGTTTTTGAGAAAGCAGAAAATCTGCTTTTTGAAAAGGGGAAGATCATAAGTGTTTGGAAAGACATGTGAAGGTAGAGTTCCAGAGTTTGGCAGTGGAGGGGAAGAAACAAACATCATAACGGCCCACCCTTGAGTTGCCAATGGCCACACAGTAATCATGAGATGTAGTGGCTTGTCGAGTATTCCCTGGTCTCGCTAATGGTGGAGGTACACAAGCAGCAAGTTATTGGGATCAAAAACCGAAGTAATATCTGTAGAAAAGAGAAAGAGAGCCAACTTTGCGATGTAATTTGAGCAGGTCGAGTTTTGAGGTCAGATGGGGAGAGTTGATAAGTCGGATTACTTTGGATTCAATTTGGTCCATTAAGTATGTGGAGCGAGAACCTCCCCAGATGTGAGAACAGTACTCTATACAAGGACAAATCAATCCTTTATATTGTTGAAGCAACTGTTGAGAGGAGAAGAATCTTCGACATCTGAACAGGACTCCCAGTTTCTTCAAGGCAGATTTAGCCATTTGTGTAATGTGTGGATTCCAGGATAGATTTGAAGTTAGGGTAATACCTAGTAGGTTTATTGTATCACATGGTGCAATTGTGGAGCTTTCAAAGAAGTTTGGAGAGTTGAGAGGAGTTTTAGAGAGAGGTGGGAAGAAATTTAGTTTAAAAGCATTCAATTTAACCTGATTACATTTGCCCCCCTGGGAAATCTTGTCCAAATCCGAATTTAAAGAGGTGGTTGCGATAAAACGAGATGCAGATCGATTGAGGGAAGATTGGGCTGATTGGAAAAACATGGAGGAATGCAACATTGAGTCATCAGCATATGAGTGCATTTGGTTATTTGAGACCAAATTGGTCTCAAATTGGACGGCTAAGAACAGGGGAAGCTAGACTGTTGGAGAGGAAGGAAATGCCGGAGAAGCGACCAATGTGAAAGCCTTGTGCTTCAACCTCATCAAGGAAGATTCCCGATAATCTTGAGAGCTTAAGATTTCACAGACTCTAGGAGAGACTGATGTCATGCTGGGGCACCAGCTCATATGGGAGAGCAGTAATCCATTGAGCCATGGACAAAGGCTGTGTAGACAGTGACTAGCTCTGATTTTCCATGGAAAGACTTGGATCAACAGAGGATGCCCAATCAGCAGCTGGCTTTGGAAGCAATCTTTGCAATGTGATTGGAGAGGTCATCGCTGATGGTGAGGCCTAAAAGTTCAAGAGACTAAACATTTTCCAGTGGTTTATTAATATTACGGTAATTTTTGTAGCACCAGTGATCGAAGGATCAATTTGCATTGCTGGATGGCATACCAATATTCATTACAAGTACATAATATTAAAATTATATCCAGTATTTGCATTAGCACAGAAAGCATAAATGGTGTATATATATATATGGAGCATTTTCACGACAAAGTCAAAATAAGACATGGACACAAACCTAAAACACAGCACTACCACTGTTGGTCAAAAACGAATCAAAGTTGTGTTGTAAAGTTTTGGGAAACACACTTTGGAAAAAAAAAAGTTGGAAAAAAGTTAAATTAATTCTTGCCTGAAAAAGTGTTGTTTCTAAAACACTCAGGTGTTTAAATTAATGTTATATTCAAGGAACTGACATTCAATTCAGACAAATAGAAGAGTCAACCGGAATGATTTATTGAAGGGTTGGAGGGATACCTCGGAGGGTTTCACACTTTCCTCCGAGATGTCTAGACTAGGTTTGAATCCCAACCGAGCTATAAGCTGTCATCCAGATGTTTTGCGAGAGAAGGCGAGTTATTTCCACACCCTGAACAAATTCCTGTCCTAACTGCTGGAGAGGCAATGGCAAACCACCCAGTGTAACCAAAGCATAGCCCTTGCCCAGGAAATGTTTAGGCAGCACCGACATTCTGTAAAGAGTATGGTACATTGATGATGATAATTAATGAAAGGTTCTTGGAATATCACAAACATATGATAAAGAAAGGGTCAATGAACAGAAAGTGTGGCAGTGGGAAAACAGCTGGAGAAGAATAAACAGATGCAGCAGAGCAGGTGGGTATCAGAGGCAACAAAACAGTCCGGAACCATATTCCACATCACTTTGGATGAAGGCCTAATACACTATGATAATCCAAAGATAACAAAGGGAGGACTTGGCTCTGTGGAGAATTCCAATTTTGAGGCCTGCTTTAGAGGCAAATTTGAGATATCTACTTCAGATTGGTTTGAGCTTAAGGTAAGGACAAGGTGTTTCTTAGACTATTTTTCTCCCAGCTAGGATAAACAGAAAAATTTGGGGGAATTTGTGAGCTAGCCCTTATGGAGAGATAAAGTGAGTGTGTAAGACTTTCATACATTAAAAAAGCGTATGTTGGGAGAATTAGGTAAATGATCAGTTGCTTATTTCTTTAAGATCGGCAGAAAGGATTGCTACCGCAGCCTGCATAGCAGACGGGTCAGAACAATCCTGCACAGGGTAGAGCCTACAAAAGGATACGATAAATTAAATAAAAATGGCAAAGACAGGCAGGTAGGTCATCGAGATAGACAAAGAGCAGGATTTATTCCAGCACAAGACCTCGAGGGACAGCGGCCTCTAGAGGTAGAGCATGGGCAAGAATGTCATCTGATATAGGCAGCCCATTGCTTATGAGCATGAAGAAAATATGATAGCTAATCCACAAGAACAGGGATAGCATTTCCTGATTGTTTGGGAAATAAGGCAATGTGTCAGATACAATTAAATGCAAGGGAGGTGTCCAATGAGATGGCTCTGACCTCTTGGACGAGATTGAGGGAGACCATCCATTGTTGACACAGCAGAAGCAGAATGTCCAAAATATAATCACTTGGGTAGAAAGCAAACAAAAAAAATGGCAAGGAATTTATCTTCCTTGGTGGGAGGGACACTCACAAGATGGAGAGAGTTATCAAAGAAAGGAGAGGTGGGGTGGGAGGGAAGAGGTGAGAGTTAGGATGGAAACAGGAAGAGAAGGATTTGGCCTTTTTCTGCAAATAAATATTTATTGGTACTCGGATGGGACAAGAGTAGTGACTCGGTCCTTCAAGTGTGAAGCGCTGATAAAGTGAAGCACTAGTCCCACCGATGGAGTAGATAAACTGTCACCAAGTGTTTGTGGATAATGCCAATATCAAGATGAAGCCGATATTAAACTTGTGGCAAATCTGAGGACAGAAACGTAATGCTTGCAAGCTTTTCAGGTTGTCTTCTGTGGGGTTGGCTTTCCATGGAGGAAAAGCAAGCTACTTTCTGGCAGTTACCTCGCTGCATAAATCACAGTACCAGGCACGGGAAGTTGGGTCGGATAACTGATGCATGAGGGCATGCAACTGGAAGCCCGAAGGCTCAAACTGATGAGGTAGAGAGAGGAGAATGCTGAGAAATGAATCCCTTACAGGCACTTCATTGTCTGAAGATGAAGATTATAGTGGCGCAGTCTTTGGAAGATATTGCAGACTGCAAACCAGACACATTTGCATGATTAAATTTTCACACCAGGCAGTGCTGTGGTAGCTCTTCGAAAATAGCCAAAGACTCTCACTTATCAATAGAACATGATTTAAGGAGTCAGGAAGACCTCAGGGAGAGGAGAAATTGGAATGGTAGTTGGATAGTATCAGGACGAGCAGAGACTGGGAGCCATTCCGAGAAATATTGGTTGAGATCGACCAAGTTGGGCAATGCCTGAAATGTCACAAAAGAAGAAGTGGCTGCACCAAGGTAAATGGTCTAAGGACGAACACCAAGCGAGCTGGAATGGTTGCAATTGAGGTTATCACGGATTATCAAAAGAGAACTGGGATGATAGGATCGAAGATTAGTTAAAGTGGGCTGACAGAGCTTTATACGCCGAATCAGCGGCCATTTCATTGTTATGACAGAATGGATACAGAGACATTCCAGTGGGATTTTGGTACATTGAACACAGTTCCATCAAAAACAAAACAGCAAATCATTGCTCATTCAACGGATCGATCTCCATCAGGCTTATTGACTTTAAGGGGTTTCTACATATCCAATGCGGGACAAAGAGTTTCATAGCAGCTTAAATAATGTACAAATATGCAGTTTGGCATTTCCCAATATAATTATTTTTGGACAGCCCTGAAAGTTGGTGCATATTTCACGGTAACTGCCTGCGTACATAAATAAATGGAACAAAAATGAAGGTTGTCGTCCCTTTCCATGGAGTTCAATAAACAAATCATCTTCGGAGCTATTTGCACAGCAGCACCAGCAATCGATCCAACTCACGTGACCGAGTACCTCCACTTCAGGTTTCCCACCAACAGCAATGAGCAAGCCGGCCTATAAAAGCTGAATGAACCGCTCAAGAACATTTCAAATTTGCACAATAGCAAAGCCAAATCTGCCCGAGAAAGTTCCGCAAAATTAATGTGCTTTGGGGAGTCGTGTGGCCGAGTTCATTCAAGTGGCAGCGATCGCAAAGATTCAAGTATTACTAACATGTACAGACAGTGAGCCGAAGCAGTCAACGAGGTTCGCTTACTTTCGAGGATATGATTCGAGTATCAAGGATCTCAATAAGCTCACGAAGGCACGACACAAAGTAAACCTCATGGAATCAGGTTCATTATGAGACAAAGCACTGAAGTGTGTTCACTTGGCACCAAAAAAAACCAAACACCTCCTGGTGTAACATGCTTGGGCAGCACAACATACACTTTATCCAAGAGCATTCAAATGCCAGTTAAATAGGGTATGCTACAACTAAGTCAGACATAAAGGTCAAATCCTCCCTGCACATGAAAGGTCAAATCACCCCTGCACATAAAAGGTCAAACCGTCCCTGTGCAGGCCTTCGGTTTATAAAACAATTAACATGTGCCCAGTTGATCTGCACCAGACTACAAATTACAGCTAACCATCTGAGCAAAATCGCGACTTGAACTGAACGCAAAACGGAAACGGGTCCCAAAGGAAGTATAACTTATTCAATCAAGTTCACATTGACCATTCTCAACTCATCAATTTGATTACAAAACATCCTTTTCCAAAGCTGTACATACTTTTCAACCAACAACACTTCCCATTTCCATCCGTAACCTCATTTCACCTCCATGTTTCCTCCTCACTACGTCCATCCATACCCTCAATTTACATCAAAGTTTCCTCCTAGTTACCATCCATATCCAGGAAGTGCATGCATATTTTCCTCCCCATTATGTTCCAGACCCTCAATGTGCACCGTTTCCTCCTCGATCATTACATCCAGACCCTCAATGTACGCCCCCATTTCCTTTTTGCTTACATACACCGATTGATATGTACAATTTACTTTTACTGCACTGGCCATACACACCATCCTATATATATATATTCACATAAGCCTCAACACCTTCTACATTGTCATCCAAATAATAACACCTCCTCCCCACTCATCCATAGTCAAAGAATCCTACACCCACAGTCCACCACACGTTCTTGACCAAAGAATTCCACTTTATGCAAATCTCTTTTCTGAGATCCATTTCCTCAGGTTTAAACAACCATATGTTTATAAAAAGGGTTTAAAAAAAAAATAGATTTAGCTCAAATCTGGCTGCAGGGCACTTAATTGAAAGTATTGACAAAGACAGGAGGACAGAAGTAGATCCATTTAAACAAAGGCCAGAGAAATAAGATGGGAATGAGACAACATAGAGGAAAGCAAGTATGCACTCACTGTAAGTGTGCCAAAAAAAGTGAAGTGCACAAGGTGCCGTCACTGCATCCAGAAATATTGATGGGATCTGTGGAATTCGAACAATCCTTGCTTATGTACAACAGGGACGAATGGCGTCTGTGTGAGGTGGAAGTACAGAGCAGCAAATGGGAAAAAGTCTCTTCATATCCCATTAATGCCGTGCCATTTACCGATTGGTCAAGAGAAGAGCGTCATTAATAACGGGGGGGGGGGGGGAACCGACAAACAAAGGACATTGTACGCAATATAAAAAGTCCATATGAGGTGAGAGAAGGAACCTGACGAAAAGGGTGATGGAGATCGTTTTTGAAGTTTCGGGACACCAGCAGCATTGTCCAAAATGGTGATGAAGTCGTACGAATGCTGGCAGGAAACAAATTCCTGGTGCATAAGCACTCAACCCTCTCAACAAAGGACCTCAGGATGTCTTGGCTTGAGGCTTTGTTGGGACAGGTGCAAGGCTTCCATCAGACTCGTTCTCGGAGAAAAATTCATGCTGCAAAGCAGCGGCTGTGGAGATGCGCTTTGTGGGGTCAAAGGTCAGCAATTTCTGGAATACAAGGATGACGTAAATAAATTTTTTTATATATATTTTTTTGTACAAATATCACCAAACAGCTAAAGAAGAGATACAATAATAAGCTTTTGTTCGATTATAGCGAAAGCACAGAATCAAACTTTGAAAACAAATGAATAATTCATCGGCAGTAAATGTGTTCGATATTAGATTTGGACTTTATTCAACGATATTTTCTACCCCCATCAACCCAATCTAAACAAAGCCTTATACAGTACTTGTGAGTTACTGTGTTTCCTCTCCTCCTCTCTCCACTTGTTGTTCACTCACTCACTTGATTAATCTGTCTGACTATGGCTGCACCGCTCCAGCCAGTCCATTGCCTTTTTAGCTCGTCGACGACAGAGTCAAGATGAGATCTTAAAGCCACAACAATGTCCTTCAGTCAGTCAGTCTGTAGGTCCATTAACAATTTTTTCGTTTTTTCAATACTCCTCCAAGGTCGCTCAACGGATCGTTTTGAAACTCGGCACGATGATTCATGATGTCGATGGGCCCTTTTTCTATTTTGATCCAGGTGGCGAAATAATTAGCTAGTTAACTCAAAAAGTAATCGATGTATGTCCATCACATATCACAAGATGCTGTTATCTCACGAGATTGTGAATTAAATAAAAAAGATGTTTCGTCGTTATTTAATTTTAACGTCTTAATTAAATTTTATCGTAATCATTATTTCATTTAATATTTAATTAAAGTTTAACCTCTTAATGCCATGAATTACCTCTTACTTTGAAGAAGGGGAAAGAAAGAGGGGAAGGGTGGGGGGGGGGGGGGGGGGGTGGGGAAGGGACAGAGTTGGGGTGAGGGTGGAGGGGAGAGGGAATCGGGGACAGTCCTTTTACTCCTTTTTTAGTTCCTTTTTAAGATCCTATAGGCGTTTTATACCCTATAGACCCCAACTACTCTTGGAACGTACCCTTTGGACCTTAACGACCCAAAGACCTTTTACTCTATTAGAGTCCCGAACACCCCGAAGACCTTTTACTCTATTAGAGTCCTGAAGACCATTAAATCCTTTTAGACACTTTCGGTCACTTCAATAATTTAGACCCTATAGACCCGTTAGACATTTTTAGACCCTTTTGACCCTTTTAGACCCATCAGTCCCAAACTACTTTTGGCATGTACCCTTTAGACTCCATAGACCTTTAGACCCCATATGACTCTTTAAACCCCTATAGACCCTTCTGACCGTTTAAGACCCTTTTGACACTTACACCCTTTACACCCTATATAGTATAAACCCTTTCGATCCATTAGACCCTTTAGACCCCAACTACTATTGGAATGTAAACCTTTAAAATCCCTATAGACCCTTTAGACCTTGACACCTTTTAGACCTCTTAGACCTGTAGACCCTTTAGACCTTTAAATACCTTTTCAACACTTTAGACCCTTATACCCTTTAGAACTCTGAGACACCTTAAACCACCTTATATCCGTTTATGGTCTGAAAGGTGTAAGGGGTCCTTCACTGGGCAAAAACTAATGGAACGTTTTCCATCAATTCAGGACCCACTCACCCTACATAGATTTCACTGCGCAAATAGAATCGTGTTATCCCCCATGGGCCCCTAATTATCCATAAAACAGATAATCAACTTTATCACCTAATGCACCCTAACTACGACCACCCTCCATCAGGACATGAGCATCTGTACCACTTGGGGATTATTCAGTACCCTGTCTATTCGCTCTTCCTTGAGCCTCAATCTTGTATTTAAAAGTGATATGTTATTATTAGGTCCATATCATTGTACATGATATTATAGCAAACTTTGCGCAACTGCAACTTTGCAGGGAATAAAAAGCTAGGCACGGCATTCATTGGGGCAATCCCCAAACAAATGGGAGAGTTGGGTTGATCATCTGACAATATAACTTTCTTTGCTGCTTCAGCATCAGATTTGGTACACATTCACTATTGCTCTTCTTTTGAACCTTGCTACAAAGTTTGACATGATGTATATTACCTTTACTACCGTTACTACCGCTATTACCACCACTACATCTTCTTTAATGGCCAAACATATTACCACCTCCTTGTGTGGTTAGACCCGATGTTTCATTGAAGGCTCGGTATGGTGGGGGTGGCAGGATGGCCGAGAGGTGCTCCCACTCCTCTGTAAGCTGTCTAGCCTGGGTTGAAATATTGACACAGTTATAAACTGTCATTCCGGTGTTTCACAGGCAGGGTGATTAATCAATGTGTGTGCCATCCCTCGGACGTCCTGTCTGCTGGCTTTAGTTGGTGGATGTTAAAGATCCCACGGTATCCTTTGCGAAGAGTAGGTGAGCAATCGCTGGTACCATGCCAAAAAATTCCAAATTCCTACCCTAATCAAGTGTTCCCCTTGTCCCAAGGGAACGAAGTGCAAGAGGGTCCATCCCCCTTTCTCCCCTACCATCCCCTCCCCCAAGAGGGTCATTGCATCCCTTAGCTGGGCATTCGGATTAGTAGTAGCATTCGTAGTAGTAGTAGTAGTAGTTATAGTAGTTGTAAGCTCAGGGTGTCAGCAATAAGTCACCGACTCTTCACAAAAGACTGGGATCTTTAATATCCACCAGCTAATGCGGGCAAGTGACACTGATGCACCACCCTTTCTGTGAAGCACCACTCAGACAGTTTGGCAGGTCAGAATCAAACTCAGATCAACATCTTAAAGGTATAAGTGCACTACCTCTGTATCGTCGTGTTAGACATCAAATATATAAGCATGTATCTTGTACATAATATTTCATAACAAAGCAAACTTTTAAATTGAGGGTACAGATCGAAAAATGTTGTTAATGAGGCCCAACAATGTTCGAAATAAGAAAATATTCAGATTTTCATCAATGTTGCTTGGCCAAATTAGGTGTACCGCTGAAGCAAATTAGTTATTCGGGCTGAGGAGGTGGCCTTATGAGCTGCCCACCGAGGCACTCCGTACATTGTTGGACATCTAATCCTGCGTATGACAAATTACAGCTCACAGATCGATGTCCAAGTTGGACAGCCAAGTCACAGCACTGTCTGTTGTTAGGTGGATTGCACTAAATCCCTCATGAAATTTCCATAGTTGACACGCATTCACAATGTGATGAATAGTCTGATCTCGGTGGCCACGGTCACATGCTGGGCCGTCTTTGAAATTCCATTTTTGAAGGTCGTGTGATGTCCTTGCATGGAGAGTACGGATCCTGTTGAGTGCAAACCACTGTTTCCGGGGGAGTTCGAAACCTGGAGGCTCGTCTGTCGGATCACTCACCAGTTCTTTGTTAACAACGTTGTTGTCTGTTCCAAGATTGTGCCACTTGTCCCTTTGTGTTAAACCCTGCATCAATGAAAATATTTGCATGGTCCCAAAAAGGCTTGCGTGGCTTGAGTCGCATATTTCATCGATTCTGCAGGCCTTCATGGATTGGAAGCTCTAGGTTGGCTTTGATGCAGTCAAACTCAATCAGCATTCTCGGCTTCCGGCACACATTTGTCGGTCATAAACGTGCATCATAGTACAGTGAAAGGTGAGTAGCGATGACACCGTCACAACAGCAACACAAATGAACAAAACTGGAAGCCACATATAAAATGGCCTTTGCCAAAATATTTCTGGCAGAAGAAAAACAGGTATAAGCTCACCAAGAGCAGGTCCTTGCCAGAAAGTCCGATCTCTGGCACGACGGCCTCGATGGGCTGCGTCTCTCGCTGAGCAAAAGACAAGTGAGACAAAGCAACGTCCGATGGCCAGTCATCTTCAGCCGGTACCCCCAGCAAACTGCACGTGGATTAGGAAAGCGATTATTTTCGTGTCTGAAGTACATGTGGAGGTTGTACAAAAACAACCAAAAAAAAAAAAAATCACATGCATGACAAAGACATTTGTTGACACATCAAAGCATTTATAAGGTACATGATTTTACAAGGACATTGGTACACAATGGACAAATAATAAAGGACAGTATGTGGGACAACAAGCAGTCCAACACAAATAATGTGCTCAGTTTCATGAGCTAAACTCTCAGAAAGCTACGGGACCTACGGGAGGACCGGATGATATATCGACTAGACAAAAACCACAAAAAATAACTACCAGCAGAGTACCCGCCCAAAGGGAGATCCTGCTCCAAGCGTGCAACACGTTCTGACACATCCCTTTATTTGGGCGGTGTATAGGCAAAATACTTCTGCCTCGATCGCTCCAAAAAATAAAAAATAACCCAGGTTAGCAAAATAAAGCAAAACAACATGCCTACTTCTTATATGCACATATAATACATTGTGGTTGTATTGCTCGGATAATTCCAATTGCATTGGAACATAGGCTGACATCAGAGGTCTGAGGCCTGAGGCCCTATACACACTGTCGCCTTCACGAGGCCCATGATGCCTATTTTCTCCAAACTTTCGATATTTGATGATCCTTCAGTCACTTAGGTTGTTTTACATTGAATGGAAAAGTTATAGGGAGCGCATGGCGACTGTGTCTATGACACTTCCGAAGATGTCTTGGGCCGACTGAACAAAATGGTGGACCCAGATAAATTCAATATCTGATAAAATGATAAAACAAGAAGACGTCATGCAGAGCACGATACTTGCAAAATCCACCCCCTCCCCCACCCTCAACCCCAAAAGGATGCCATTGATCCATCAAATTGTCCATTTCATCCAGATTAAAATTGACGATCTCGATCAAAGCTCGGGTTAATAGGATGAAAAGTGACGATTTTTCAAATGAAAATAAATGATTTTAGAAGTTTCACCTTGAGTTGACCTTTGACCTATTGACCTCAAAAATAGTTGGTTTCCAGATTTAGTGACTCGATCTACAAATACTGTTCTATTTTCAAGTCAATCGGATGAAAATTGACAGTTTTTCAGATGAAAATGGATGATTTTGGAAGTTTGACCTTGATTTGACCTTTGACCTTTTAACCTCAAAAAGTTGGTTTCCCAATTCAGTGAGGCGCTGTGAAAATGCTATTAAATTTTCAAGTCAATCGTATGAAAATTGATGATTTTTCAGATGAAAGTTGATGATTTTGGAAGTTTGACCTTGAGTTGACCTTTGACCTTTTGACCTCAAAAATAGTAAGTTTCCTAATTAATTGAGGCAATATGCTAATGCTGTTCTATTTCAAAGTCAATCGGATGAAAATTGATGATTTTTCAGATGAAAGTTGATGATTTTGGAAATTTGACCTCGAGTTGATCTTTGACCTTTTGACCTCAACCATAGTTGGTTTCCCAATTTAATGATGATATACAAATGTTGTTCAATTTCCAAGTCAATCGGATTTAAAATGGCGATTTTAGAAATTTGACTTCCAGATGACCTTTGACCTCAAAATCAATAGGCTTCTCAATTGTGACGACCTCTACAGCTTGATGAAGTTTCGTGACGATTGGTTTAGAATTGTGACCTGTAGACCGGTGACAAACAAACACAAATACAGACAGACAGACAAACAAACAGACAGACAGACAGACAAACAAACAGACAGACAGACAGAATAACAAATGCAACCGACCAATATACTTGAAAAATCTTCGATTTTGCAAGTAATAATAAATAATAAATCCCTCATTTTACAAGATCACATGTCTGCTTGCCTCACATTTTTGCCATGCTCGTGAATTGTTTCCATCCATGGGGCTTCCCCTGGAGAGGATTTAAATTACTTAAGCCTTAAGGGGATTATCCTCATCCGATAATTACCAGCACCTTTAGAGGGTGCCAAAGGTGGTCCAATAAAACCACTGTAGTTACTGGTTATTGGATCGAGCTAATTAGTGTACTAATCGGATGTCTGCGCGACCTGCAAGACGTGGCATGCACATCCCGGCGTATTGAGTGCTAACCCGAGCGCCCGGCAAGCCGTACACGTGACAATATATTGGACGTTTTGGAGAGCAAGCCACTTTGGATAGTAATTCTCAGGACCATCTTATATCCTTTCCGGTGGATTCGGACCAGCTCTTAGTTTATAAAAGTTCAGATTATTTTCATCTTCCAGACACTGCATATGGTTTTGTCAATTCCCTGTGGAACAGTTCACCACCAACTTCGATTGCAATTTCATCTTCAGGTGCCTTTATCTGTTTTCATTCAAGCTGAATCTCATTGGAAGTTACTGGCAGGATGGCTCCGTTGGTAAATTTGACTTTCTTATTGTAGATTTGTTCAAATAATTATTCAGTGATATGTAGGGACATGGGTAGTGACTGGGCAGGAATTCTTCAGCACGCCTATTGACGTGATATCTGTCGGGACATGGGTGAATGGGCAAAATGCAAGTCTTTTCTTGCAGCAAGCCTGGGCCAAGTGCAAAGCATCACCTCAACAAAACATTACCCAATGACATGGGAAGTGCTGGCAGTAAAAAGGTAATGATTCACAACAATGACTGAATCCAAGTTAATATCAGCAACACTTGGTCGATGGTATAATTGCATCAAATACAAATAAAAAGAAAATGTACAATCAAATAGTTACATTTTCCTGCTCACCATAGGCAAGGTATACAAATAACTTACTCAAAGATCTTGTTCAGCTGATCAATATCGGAGTTTCCACTGAACAAAGGCCTGCAAAAGGAGCACAGAACTTCAACAACTAAAATCTATTTACAACATTACATCATCTAGACCCCTTTGATTGTTAGAAGCAAAACAAGAAATATTTAAATTGATATATATGGGAAAATTACACGCTCAGACCAGGAATCGAACCCAGGTCCTCTGGAAACCGTACCAGCGCTCTGCCATCTGAGCCATCTGGGAAACCCTGACCAAGCATGCACTTTTCCCACACATATGATTGCCACTCTCTTTCCGTCAATGCTTCCGGGGCACTCGCTGCCAACCATAGGAGCACCAACAGCCTGAACACGAGAAGGTCTTCCTCCAATGGGGGTACAAATCCATGTCCTCTATCATAAACACCACTGGGGGCATAGCGAAGCAATTCCATTAATGAACAGGATTAAATAATTAAATTGATATATGTGGGGAAAATTGGTCAGGTCAAGTCAGGGTCGCCCAGATAGCCCAGGTGGCAGAGCACTGGTACGGTTTTCCAGAGAACCTGGGTTCGATTCCTGGTCTGGGCGCGTAATTTTCCCATATATATCAATGTAATTATTTAATCTTGTTCATCAATAAATATGTCATTGAAGTTGCTTTAATGTATGAATTATATTTTCGTGAAGAAAATCTCACTATTAGTAAGGGAAACATATGAAAATCTGTTAACTAAATTGTTACCAAAAAATGTCTTCACCAATATGTTTGTAAAGGTGTGTAATAACATGTGTTAAAATGTTGAAGGTCAACTCCCGTGGGAAACCCAGAAAAAAAGCTGTTGAATTCGGGTACCGAAAAATTATTTTCGAGAATTTTTATTTTTTTAAATCGGCCCTTAAGTAACTTATGAGGGGTCAAATAAGGGTTTTTCATGATTCTGAGTTGATTGTTAACATTTATATTTCACCACAGACACTCCTTTGTGGAAAAATAATTTCTAAATATATCTCATTTTCTACTTTGCAGGACATGGAGTCTAGCAATATGGATGAAGACGTTACTCCACCTGTGCTCAATTGCTTCATCTGTGCACGCTCGGATACACCAGCTGAAAGGCTCATACAGGCAACTCCAAAGGGATACTCAACTTTATTGAAACAAGCAGAAACTGTCGAAAATGTTACTGTTGTGGAACGTATGAAGGAGGCTCAAAAGGAAGGAAAACTGAGGTACCACCAGAAGTGTAAAAATGATCTGTACAACAACTTTGTTGCAACCACCAAGAAGTCAGCTCAAGCATCAAAGGCAGAGAAAGAGTCATCAAAGTTGAAGAGAAGACGCACTACTTGTGAGTTCAGTTCATCAACTGGCTGCAGTTCTAGAAGATCACAGTCAGTTGACCTCCTGTATAAGGATGTATGCATTCTTTGCAACCAACCAGCCCAGCTCTACAAAAATAATCCAGCACAAGCTAGAAAGAAATACAGAGTGCCAGATAATTTGACTGCAGATACACTGAAGGCAAGCTTGCTGAAGACAGCACGGAGTCACGGGGATGACTGGGGCACTGAAGTCACTGGACGCCTGGAAGGGATCAACGACTTGGTAGCAGAAGAAACACTGTACCATTTGCGATGCAAACTTATGTTTGCGAGAGGTGACAGTTTGTCCAAGACTGATGAGGAAGGAAAAAGGAAGAGAGGACAGAGGAGTATTGATGAGGAGCGAGAGGCAGTTTTTATTGAATTCTGCGAATGGTTAGACTCAGAATTAGAGCATGGGGTAATGAACATGGACCAAGTCCATGAAAAGCTGCAGGAGTTTGATCAGTCACCAGAGAAGAGCCTTTCTTATTCAAAGCATTGGCTAAAGATAAAACTTCTAGAGAAATACGAAGACACCTTGTATTTCACAACACAGGAAAGAAGGGCAGATGTACTCTGTCTCAAAGATGGCACCGACAATATTCTGCGAGCGCATCATGCTAATCTTGACCATGGAGATGAGAAGACTCAGATCATAAAGACGGCACTCAAGTTCATATCCAATGATATTGCCTTGATTGATTTAGGTCCAAAGTCATACCCCACCACACACAGTATGACTGACATCGATAGTCAGCTGACACTTGTTCCTGCAAGCCTTCAGATGTTCTTGAGACCGATTGTCAAGACAGACGAAAGAGTTGCCGTTTGGGGGCAGAATTTTATTAAGGCCTGTCGACCTCGGTCTGGAGTATTGCCACACCAAATGGGGCTTGCCATACAACTTGATCATAGATTTGGGTGAAAATGGATGCTCAACAAGTTCCACCGGCTGGGATACACTGAGTCTTACACGGAGACACAAAACTACAAATACTGCTTCCTTAATAGTAGGAGTGGAGATGATGTTCCAGATACTTCTGGCACTCTTGACACCATTGTGGAGGAAACTGATGAACAGATCAATGATGAGGTTGCGGTTGATGCTGCGCTTGAGGATCAATCAGTGATGACAGCCAAAGTGCCAGCCAGTGAAAGTGAATTGTCAAGTAATGATCAGGTGGTCTTTATGGAGGTTGGGGAAACAAACAATGCAGTCACTCAGTTTGTTGGAGACAATATAGATTTAAACATTGTCTCTATTCACGGAAACACTCCCTTTCACTCAATGGGTTGGATCGAAGTCACCTCTCCGGCACCACCGGTCTCTCGGTCCAACACTGGACCCCACGGCTCCTGAGGAGCTATTGCAGTTCACGAGCTGTAATTGTCATGGAGATTGCAGCAACCGGCGATGCAGCTGCAAGAAGAATGGGGTCACGTTAGGGCTGTCAACCGAGCCGAGACCGGGACGAAATCCCGGCGGTTTCGGCTTTCGAGACGGTCTCGGGACGGTCCCGAGATAAATTGATTGACGCAATTTCTCAGTAAAAAAATCCCGGTTAAAATTCCAACTTCTTGCAGATATTTTCCATAATAGAGGCATTTATTGAGCCTTGCTTTCATTACTCTGCTTCTGCACAAGCATCATTTTTCGCAAGTGCAGCTGAACTGACACAAACGATGATAGATAAAGTAAACTCACTGTTCCAGGATTTTCCCCTCGTCAACAAACAATGCACTGCAAACGAATCCGAATTCCGAATCCGGATCTTCACCAACATCTAATCATGTCGTCCTTGTCACACACGCTGCATCTCCACAAAATTTCGTCCGAATCCGTCCACAATCTTTTGAGATATTGTGTTCACAAACAAACGGACAAACAGACAGGAGTGAAAACATAACCTCCATCTACCTTTGGTGGCGGAAGTAACGAAATCAGGATAAAGGTCCCAATGAAAATCCGCCGCATCGCGGCTTCATTTAAACCGTTGAATCCTTCCGCTGTATCACTCCGCCTCGCCCCGCTACGCTGCGGTCACGTGTGCGTCCTTGGAGACGAGTTACGGAATGTGGTTGCTATGGTCTTTTGCACATTAATATCGAGGGATTCGCTCGAGGCCCCGTGATTGGAGGGACGATGTTTATTTAGATTAAAAACACGTTTATAACCGATTATTCTACACACAATGTATTAATACAAGTACAATACATAATATGTAGTTTTATGAAATGAGTTTTTGATGAACGTTTATGTTTAATTGCAACGCTATAACTATAAATTGTAAGAATCCCTCGGGGTTTGGTTTGACGGTTTGAATGTGAAAGTATTTTGGTTATCTTATCTCCACTTTAGGCCTGATAAGTTGATTACGTTTACTTTAGTCACAGAGTCAAAATAAGGAGGGGGGGGGGGGGGATCACTACACCGCCTGCTTTATAATTTACTAGCAGAAGTACCCGGCATTGCCGGGCGGGGGAGGGGAGGGGAACGGGGGGGGGGGGGGGGGGGGAGGAGCGAGCCCCTTGGCGATCACAACTCACAAAATGATAATGAAACTCCAACCGGGACTCGAATATGCCTGGGCAGAAACATTTTCTCTCTCTGACATTCCGAGCAAGAAATTACACGACAATACAAACTGTAATGAGATAACCCGGTCCCGTCGGTGGCCGATCATCTGCATGTAGGCGGTGTATTTTATTTCATCCCGGTAAATGGAAGCTAAGTCGGAATTTAAGTACTCAACATCAGAAATGAATTTTTTTCATTGTTGTTTATATATTATAATGAAATTCCATTATTTTTGAAGCCTTATTATTATTATTATTATTATTATTTTTTTTTTTTTTTTACTTTGCCGGGAACCGAGCCGATCCGAGATCCCGTTATGAAAATTGAAAATTTATCGAGACGGTTCCGAGACGGGATTTTGAATCTAGCTAACACCACTAGTCACGTGCATCTCGGCCTGTGGAGTCTGTAATGGCATTACATGCAGAAACTGCAGTCATGATGTTGTTGAGTCTGAAGAAGACATAGACAATGACTGTTGAAACTTCTGACATTGTGAATGAGAAATAACTCTTGAGTATTATATATGTATGTGAAATAAAAGCTACTTTGTGTGTAAATGTAAAAGTGAAAATATAAATGTTAACAATCAACTCAGAATCATGAAAAACCCTTATTTGACCCCTCATAAGTTACTTAAGGGCCGATTAAAAAAAATAAAAATTCGCGAAAATAATTTTTCGGTACCCGAATTCAACAGCTTTTTTTCTGGGTTTCCCACGGGAGTTGAACTTCAACATTTTAACACATGTTATTACACACCTTTACAAACATATTGGTGAAGAAATTTTTTGGTAACAATTTAGTTAACAGATTCGTGAAATATCTCATAAAATGCCCTTACTATATATACCAGTGTGATTGGAGGTGGAGGTTGGAGGGGGAGGACATGGGGATACAAAATCTAACACTTTGCCTATACTGTACTGTATCGTATATATATATGGCCCCTTGGATGTGGATATACCTGTGCAATGTTTGTCACCCAATGGGTCTCTTACGCCTGCCTGATATCTCATGGCATTCCAAGAACACTAAGAGCCAGCCCAGTCTCACATCCAGACATCAAAAACAAGGCAGTGTTGAGAACGCACACATCTTCACCCCACTAATCCACTTCATTGCTCCTCTGTCTCCTAGACTATCTTGTCCCTTTAGTAGAACGACATCCCCACTATCATGACGGGGCTCCAGGTCATTTTAGATATTAAATTTACTTCCATAATTTACAAATTTGGTTCCCAAATTCTTCAATTCATCCCACATGTTATCAAATTTAGCCTTCAGATTTGTAAATTTAGCTTCCATATTGTCAAATATGTCCCCTTTCCATTTGAGCTGTGCCATCATGGCCTGAAGCATCGTCGCTATATCCTCCTGTGCTACGCTTCTCGAGCCGGAGGAGGAAGGGCTCTCTTGAGTGACACTGGGGGACAGGGGTTCTGTTACTAAACTCCACCTTACTGCTAAACCCGGCCTGAACAGCCTCGTGTTGTACACAGTGTGCACATTAATTCGCCTTTTTTTTTCCTTTCCCACATGCACCAAAACTTTCCCACATTGAGCCTGGTGTTGGCTTAGCGGTTAGGGTGCCGGCTTGAGGTCCGAGGATCCTGGGTTCGAATCCCGGTCGATCACCGAATTAACACCAGTGGGGTTGACTCAGCCTGTCATCCTTCTGAGGTCGGCAAATTGGGTACCAATTCACTGGTAATTCCCTGTGTGTCGCAAGAGGCGACCAACAGGGTTGGCGGCAGGAAGGGCATCCAGCCATAAAACATCGCTTCAAAAAGAGGACCATGGTGCCCGAAAAAGGCCAACCCCTGCTCTGCGGGGAAAAATGGTCTCCAAAGGTGGTTCCACATGCACCAAAAAGAAAAACAAAAATCTTTTCAGTTTAATAAAAACCAAACATACAACAATTACTGAATTTTCCCTGGAGGAGTAGGAAACGAATCACGCTCCTTAGCACATATTGTTCCTTGATCCAAATCAATGGTCGAAAATCGAAATGATTCTCTTGAAAACTAAGCTTTACCATTTTTCTGACGACTCCACCCTCTGAAGAATGACATCACTCTTGTGAAAGGTCGGTCAATCATTAATCTCAGTCAGACTTGGACGGCACAAGTTGCTGGTCATGTATATAGAACATGATGATAAAGGCTGACAAGTCACATGCTCTTAATACTCTCTCTCTCCACAAAGATCAGCACTGAAAATATCCAATAGACTTCTCAGGGCAGCCAATGGAAGAGGTGCAGTCCCTGTAACTCCTTCGTCTCACTATTTACCATAACCTTTATTGGAAGAATCATATCACCAAATTAGCATCAAATTAGGTCATTCTACCCTGGACATGTTGCTTCTGCTGTCTCAACAATGGATGGAGGTCCTCAATGCCAAACAGGAAATCAGAGCCGTCTCCCTTGACATATCACGTGCCTTCGATACGGTTTGGCACCCAGCTCTGCTCATCAAACTCTCCTCCTATGGTATCCATGGAAATCTCCACGAATGGCTTGCGGACTTCCTCTCTGGTCGCAGTCAACCTGTGGCCCTGAATGGATTTCTTTCCTCTCCCCTTCCTGTTCTGGCTGGAGTTCCCCATGGTAGTGTTCTGGGCCCTGTGCTATTTCTGGTTTTCATCAATGATCTCTCCGACTCTCTGGAAAATCCTCTCTATCTCTTTGCTGATGACTCCACTCTCTGCCGCTCCATTCCTCATCCCTCAGATCGGCAGTCTGCAGCCTCCTCACTCTCTGCAGACCTGGACAAAATCACAGACTGGTCAAACAAGTGGAACATGTCTTTCAATCCTGACAAATCTCACACTCTTACTATTTCTCTCCGAAAAGATCGACGGGAAAACACTCCCATCTACTTTCTCAACAATCCTCTTCAAGAAGTTCTGTCTCTCAAGCTTTTGGGTCTCACTATCTGCCATGATCTTTCATGGGAAAATCACATTTCCAAGCTGGCTTCCAAAGCCAGTCGCCGACTGGGCATCCTCCGTCGTGCGAAGCCCTTCCTTGGCACACCTGAGCTCCTTACCACATACAAGGCTTTCATCCGCAGCTCAATGGAATACTGTTCCCCCCTCTGGGCCGGTGATCCTGCCTCACACCTAGCTCGGCTTCACGCTGTTGAAACCAAAGCTTTCAGAATCATTGGAATCTCCTGCGATGAAGCTAACTCCGAGGGCCTTTCACTCACTCACCGCAGGCAGGTTGGTGGTCTTTCTGTCTTCTACCGCCTCCTCTCTGGCCTTGCTCCCCCAGCTCTCTCTGTGCTCTGTCCCCCAAATATTCCTACAGGTCGCACAAGATCTGACAGCAACCCTCCTATGGTTAAACTGCCAAAATCTAGGCTCTCTGCTCACCTTCACTCTTTCATTCCCCTTTTCTCCCACCTTTGGAACAAACTCCCCCACTCCCTTCAATCCCACTCCTCCCTCCAGGTCTTTAAAACAGCTGTTCACCACCATCTCTTATCTTCCCCCATCCAAAACCTGTGTCCTTCCCCCTCTCTCCCCATCTTGTCTACTGCTCCCCTTATTTTGTGTTTTATGTGTCGGTTTGTGCGATTAATGTTAGCTGTTTCACGAGCCTCGATCTTGTATACAAAAAAAAAAAATAATTACTCGTCGCCATCTGGGTATGGTCCTTGATCTAAGTTATACCTGAGCTGAACCGAGCTCATCAGGTTGAACAACATTTTCATTCAGAGCTTCAGGAAGAGTGGGTGGCTCCCTGATCTGTTATTGTGCTCCTGCTTCCAGGGCGATGATCTGTTCTTTTGCTCCTGCTTCCAGGGTGATGCAGTTGAGGACATGGACTTCTGCACCATGAGAATTTCAAGACAAGACGTGGATTCTCAATGACTCTTACTGGTGGTAGATTGGTGGGCTCTATTTTATACAAGCTTACATCTGGCCTTGCTCCTCCTGTCCTCTTCTACCTCTGCCCTCCAGTCCGCACCTCAGGTCCCGCATGCTCATCTAGAAACCCTCACCTGCTCTAACTCTCAAAGTCCAGGCTGGTCGCCCACCTGCATTCTTTCGTCACCTTATTCTTCAGACTGTGGAATAGTCCACCTGTGTTAGTTGTCTCGTCCTCCTCACTTGTCTTTCAAATGTTCTGCTCATCACTACATTAGCACATCCACAATCTCTTGGTTTCAGAATCGCGAAAATCCGCAATTATCGAGGAACAAACAGCGAATGGCCAGGCAAAATCCACAAGTGGTGAGGCAAATCCGATGAATGTCGACGATTATAATCCGCGAATGTCGATGAAAATTCCACGAATGTTGATGAAAATCCACGAATGAATGCCGTGCCATTGTTTCAATTGGGGGAAAAAGGAGACAGATAATTAATTGCACTAATAGATACGGTGGAGTGTTTTCATTCTGCACAGTAACTCACGGGGATGACGTGTTATGCAGCTGGTGGAATATCCCCTGAAGCTATCCACAGTGTGAATGGTGGGATATCCCGCAAAGCAATGTTTACCGTCTGTTCGGATATCCAGGGAAACATTGTTTACCTGTGAACGGTGGCGGGATATCACATGAAGCTGTTCACAGTGTGAATGATGGTATAGCCCACGAAACATTGTTTACCTGTGAACGGCGGCGGGATATCACGTGAAGCTGTTCACAGTGTGAATGAGGAGATATCTCGCAAAAGCCATGAAAATGCGAAGCACAGCGAATGTAAAAGCAGGTCATGCCTGCGGCTCGTAGAAGATGTTTTTTTGCATATGTTCAGCTACTTGTGCATGGTGGTGAAAGATCAAGGGTGGCGCAAAGCACCCCTCCCTGTATATGGGATTGTTTGTCTGTATGCAACTTTAACATGGAGACTGAAAACTCGTTTCTCGTTTTCTACTGGACGAAATCGGCTGCAAAGTTCAGAAGTAAATACTTTGTACATCGAGGTAATATGTTCCAACTTTCACCCCCATCCGTTTCGGCATCCTTGATGGGTTTTATAACTGTGTCAAGTTTGCGCCTTGTGAAAATTTTTTTTGCGCCCCCGAAAAACCGTGAATTCACGGGACACGGCCGCGAATAGAAAAAACAAAACCGTAAATTTGCGGGACACTTTGCCGCAAATAGAGAAACAGGTCGCATTTTATCAGCCGCAAATAGTGGGGTCCGACTGTATACATATATATATATATGTATATATATATGTGTGTGTGTGTGTGTGTGTGTGTGTGTGTGTGTGTGTGTGCGTGCGTGTGCACTATATATATTGCTATATATATTAACTTTTCTTAACCCAACAATCCTTTTTGCTTGTTTAAGTGTTTCCTTCCCTCTTCCCTTACCTCTTATCTCGTTCGGTCATTCCCTTGATGTTTGTCTGACTGTCAGATCTACCTCGCTCTATCATTAGCCTCACTCCAATAAAGAAAAAAGAAAGGATGAGAGAAGAAGGGAGGAGGTGGAAGTAGAATGGAAATTAAAGAAGAAGAACCACCTTTGGAGGCCATTTCCCCCCTGCAGAGCAGGGGTTGGCCTTTTTTTGGACAACATGGTCTCCTTTTTGGAGCAATGTTTTATGGCCGGATGCCCTTCCTGCCGCCAACCCTGTTAGTCGCCATTTGCGACACACAGGGAATTACCAGTAAGCTGGTACTCAATTTGCCGACCTCGGAAGGATGTCAGGCTGAGTCAACCCTCCTGGCGTTAATTCAGCGATCGACCTGGATTCAAACCCAGGATCCCAAGCCGACACCCTAACCGCTAAGCAAACACCAGGCCAGTATGGAAATTAAAGGTCTGAAGGAAAAGAAAGCCTTAAAGTAACACAGTGAAGTTATGAAGTTGAGGTAGAAATGTAAATTGTATAACTGTTCCTACGTGACCTGCGACGAAACATCTCTGCAAAGATGCAGCCAACACTCCAGAGATCCACAGGCGTCGCGTAACTGGCCTGAAGCAGCACCTCTGGCGCACGGTACCACAAGGTTACGACCTGTGGGAGAAAGAGTAAGATTTGGTACATACTAGGGACAATCACAGGCCTTAATTTCCCCAAGTATAGCAACCAAAATATTTACAGATATGCGTTCTTTATTTTCTCATCCAAGGATCACAAAAAATGAATTGTCACCCTGCATTGGCAAAGATGGCCAATCACACTGGGTGTGAAGTCGTTCAGGGCAAAGGTGCTGCTGCCCTCACAGCAACCACATGGTGAGATAGAAATCTGTGTAACTTGGTGTCAAGGAACACCCAAGATAACCAGACCACTTGCTACCAGCAGGTATATGTAATTTTTGTTCATGGTGTTGACGAGACCTCACCCGATAGGATGTATCTCATTTAATCTATGTATCTCCATCTCTTCTCCCTCTTCCTCTCTCTCTCTCTCTCTCTCTAACTACCCCCAGCCCCCCCTCTTAGCTTTGTGTCACCTTATAAATCAACCTGAAATCCAATATCAAAGCAAATTACAAACGGACCTGCAGTTTTGCTACCTATAGCATACAGTGCCTTCAGAGAGTATTCACACCTCTTGACTTTTTCACATTTTACGTTATGTTACAGCCTGAATTTAAAATGGATGAAATAGAGAAATATTGTCACTAATTTACACATAATGTCAAACTGGAACTTTATTTTTAGAATGTTTTACAAGAAAAAAAATGAAAAGCTGAAAGGTCTTTAGTCAATATTCAAGGATGATCAAAGTATTCAACCCATTTGCTATGTATGACACTATAAATTGAGCTCAGGTGCATCAAATTTCCTTTGATCATCCATGAGATGTCTCTACAACTTGATTGGGGTCCACCTGTGGCCAATTCAATTGCATGGACATGATTTAGAAAGAAACACACCTTTCTAGAGAGGACCCACTGCACTTGTCCATAGAACTCCAAGAGAGAATTGTGAGGAGGCATAGATTTGGGGAAGAATATAACACAATTTCTTGAGTGTTGAAAGTTCCCAAGAGCACAGTGACTCCATCATTATGAAATGGAAAGAACATGGAACTACCCAGACTCTTCCTCGAGCTGGCAGTCTGACCAAACTGAGCAACTGGGGAAGAAGGACCTTGGTCAGGGAGGTGACCAAGAACCCAATGACCACTCTGACAGAACTACAGAGTTCCTTGGCTAAGATGGGAGAACCTGCCAGAAGGACAACAGTCTCTGCAGCACTTCACAAATCTAGACTTTATGAGAGAGTGGCCAGATGGAAGCCACTCCTGAGAAAAAGGCACATGACAGCACACCTGGAGTTTGCAAAAAGGCACATAAAAGAGCATGAGGTGAATGATTCTGTGCTCTGATGAGACGAAACTTGAACTCTGACTTAAATGCAAAGCACTATGTTTGGCGAAAACCGAGCACAACCATCCCTACCGTGAAGCATGGTGGTGGCAGCATCATGATATGGGGATGCTTTTCAGCGGCAGGGAATGAAGACTTGTAAGGATCAAAGGAACAATATGAATGAAGCCAAATAGAGGCAAATCCTTGAGGAGAACCTGTTTCAGAGTGCAAAATACCTTAGACTGCTGCAAATCTTTACGTTCCAACAGGACTATGACCCAAAGCATACAGCAAAAGCAATACTGGAATGGCTTTAGAACAAGAACGTGAAAATCCTTGAGTGGCCCAACCAAAGCCCAGACTTAAATCCCATTGAGAATCAGTGGAAAGACTTAAAGTTTCCTGTTCACCGACGCTCCCCATCCAACTTGACAGAGCTTTAACAAATCTGCAAGGATGAATGGGAGAAACTCCCCAAATCCAGATGTGCAAAGCTGATACAGACATACCCAAGAAGACTCGAACCTGTAATCACTGCCAAAGGTGCTTCTACAAAGTATTGACTCAGGGGGTTGAATACAACACAACAACAACAGGCATTTTAAGGCCATTTTCCCTGCTAGAGCGGGGGTTAGTCTTGCGGTCCCCATGACAATCTTCTCCATTTTGCCATATTTTCTGCATCTCCCCTTGTTAAGCCCCTTGCCCGCATTTCTTCTTCCACCACCTTTAGCCAAGTCTTTCTTGGTCTTCCCCGTCCTCTACTTCCTTCTACATTCATTTCCATCACTCTTCTCAACCAATCACTTTCATCCTTCCTCAACACATGACCAAACCATCTCAAACTGTTTCTCTTCACAGCATCAATCACAGGCTCTATTCCCATCATCTTTCGCAATTCATCATTTGTCTTCCTCTCTCTCAACGATACTCCGCACATCCACTGAACCATTCGCATTTCCACCATTTCCAGCCTTCGTTGCTGCTCTACGTTCATTACCCATGTCTCGCTCCCATAAATCATAACACTTCTCACACATGCGGCATACACCTCTACCTTCAGCTTCAACGACACTCCCCTCCTCGTCAGCACGTCACTTAGTTCCCGAAACTTCTTCCATAAGGTTTTCTGGGTTGAATACGTGTGAAATTAAATATTTCTGTATTTCATTTTTAATTATTTTGTAAGAATTTCGAAAAAAAATAACCACTTTGACATTACGGTGTATTATATGTGTAGATCAGTGACAAAAACAAAATTTCAAATTAAATCCATTTTAAATTTGGGCTGTAACACAACAAAATGTGAAAAAAGTCAAGGGGTGTGAATACTTTCTGAAGGTACTGTACCTATTAATTGTTGCTCCTTATTAAGGTGAGCCCTGCTCCAATCTGTCAACTTACTTGTGTTACAGCCTCCACCATGATCAAGCAGGAATTCTATGAAATCTCTATTAAAAAGCAATTCAATGATAATGTTCAACACCAAACAAAATTTGGACTTTTATAATTCGGCCCGTGCAATGTCCTTTATAAACACGATGCAGTTTTTGGGTGCCATTGTGTGGTCGCAAGTCCTCCACCTGGCCTTGTCTGTTACAGGAGGTTTTACACAATACAACCTTACCCTATTTTGTTTTAAGGTTTACACTCACAGCCTCTTCGGTGCATGTTTTACAATACCGTACGACTTACCTCTGACAGTTTCCCTGATGCAGGAGAAAATACAAGGTACTCGATCACACGGTCCATACTAGAGTCATTACATGATCTATGCATGGATACCCCTACCCCTCCTTCTTCGTAACAATATCTATAATAATAAAAGGCAAGGTGTGCCTGCCAGTCAGTCAGTGTGTATGTGTCTCCTGCATAACTCCAAAACCATGAAACCTAGCGGCGCTAAACTTTGCATACACCCTTGCAGGGAGTGCATGAATGAAAACTGTGTGTTTGAACACCCTGTTGGAAGATCATCAACGGGCTTATTTAAGTATAACAAAAACAGGCTTTATCCTTGGTTAGCCCACTATCCCTTGCAGGAGTTTTCTGCCTTTTCAGCCTGCTAACGCCTTCCCTGGGAACATGCTGCAATGGTTTCTTCATGATTAAGTGCTCAACATTAATTTTTTTCACTTTCCTCACTCGTATCATCAAATGTCTGATCTTCATATCTACAAATCGCTGTATACATCGCTTTTGTAGAAATCGTGTTTTATGACTTTGTGACGAATCTCCTTTGGTGAAAATGTAGTTTCTTTTCCTGATGGCCTCACACTCTCATTTTAACCCCGATTCAATTTCTGTTTTCATTCGTGGCAGTCAATAAAGTAGTTTAAGACTCTGTGAAAACAAATTCTGTGAAAATCCATGCAGTTTTGATTAAGTTATGGTGTGGAGTGATCTTGCAAGGTGCATGTTCAAGGGCTTGCCTCCAGTTAGGCCACACCGCTTTCTGCTCATAAAGGTGTCTGAATGATTTTTTTTTTGTGTGAAGTTGTGTATATCATCGCATGCCTGAAGTTAAAAGCTATTAGATTATATAAGGATTGTAGATGTATGGCTTAGAAATCACATTTTATGACTTTGTCAAGGATTTCCTTTGGTGAAAACGCGGTGTTTGCTTTGAGCGGCCTCACACCATCATTTTAACTCTGGTTCAATTTTTGTTTTCATTTCTAGTAGTCGCTAACATAGATAGCAACTCGTTGAAAACAAATTGTGTGAAAATCCATTCACTTTTGATTAATTTATCACATCAAATGGTGCAATTCACGAGCCTCGATCTTGTATACAAAAAAAAAAAAAAAAAAAAAAAAAAAAAAAAATCCAAAACCTTGATCTTTTCTACCCCCGCTAATTTCACCCCAAATCCTACACTTTTTTTGAAATACCAACTTCTGTCCTGGAAGTCCTTGGTGTCCTTGTGTTTTATACCTCGCCCACCCCCCCCCCTCCCCGTCTCCCACCTCCCCTCTCCCACCCCCTCCCCCTCTCCCACCCCTTCCCCTTCCAACGCCTCCTCCCCCCAAGCCCTCTCCCTCCCTCACTTCTCCCTGCTCTCAAATGTTATGTTTGTGTGCTTCCCCTTCTCTCCCCATCTTGTCTTCCGCTCCCTCTTTTTATATATTTTGTTTTTCTGGTTGATTTGTTTGTGAAATAAATGTTAGCTCTTTCACGAGCCTCGATTCAGTATACAAAATGCTTAAAGGTTCCCCATGCTCTTCGTATAAGCCTTGCCTTCTACCACCCCCCCTTTCCACTCCCCTCCCCTTCACCTCCCCTCCCCCTCCTCCTCTTTCCCTTTGCCCCCTCCTCCCTTCCCCTTCGCCCCCTCCTTCTTCCCCAACCTCCCCTCCTCTCCCCTCCTCCTTACCTTTCCTCACCATTCCCTCTCCCCTCCTCTTCCTCCTCCCTTTCCCTACCCTCCTCTCTCTCCTCTCTCTTCCTCCTCCCTTTCCCTACCCCCTCTCTCCCACTCCCTTTATATTCCTGTCATGAGGCGACTCTGCGTTGCCCGGCAACTCTGGGTACCTTTGCCAGTCATATAATAAAAGGCATTACAAATGCTGATAATACAAGTTTGTGCAAAAAAAAAAAAAAAGACAAAAGAAGGAGTTGAAAAAAATACAAAATAATATGGATAAAAGGAAACTATCTAGGGTTTAGAGGCAGAGGGGGTTGGATGGAGGGTAGCAGCCTTGCTAGAGTGTCTTAGTACAATGCAGACAGGGCTGCCCTGCTTCGAGTGACTACCTGCTCATGCCATGAATGAGGCAGGTCAGCTGCAGTGTCTTGGAGAAAACGGAAGAAAACGAAGAAAAAGAAGAAAAAGAAAAACGGAAGAAAACGAAGAAAAGGAAAAACGAAAGAAAAAGCGATCTGAACTGAAAACAAATATATTTGAGCTTTAAGGTATAATGAACAACATCTGCCACTGGAACAGCCAGGTTATCAAAAGCCAGCATTTGGAAACTCAGCAAAAGCACATACCACAGATGTAAGGGCCATCTGGAAGCTGTATATACGAGCCAGGCCAAAGTCAGCAAGTTTGAGCTGCCCACCACTTGTCACCAGGATGTTCTGTGGTTTGAGGTCACGGTGCACGACACGGTGAGTATGCAAAAAATCCAGGCCATTTAGGAATTGCTGCATCATGTCCTGTGGTTGGAACACAAATAGGAAAATGCCACTTGATTCACGAAGAACAAACAAGAACTTCTTGTGCTTCATAAGCAGCACACAACGAGAACTCCATGTGCAAAACTAGAATGGCACTCGGTAGAGCGGATACCTCCGCCAGGCTGAACAGTTTATGTTTTCTATCCCACTGACAGGCCGGATCTGGATTCGGACCTGAACCAAAATCTAATCAACTTGTTCTTGTCACCAAACCAACTCATCCCCCAAGTATAGTCATAACTCGTCCATAACTCTTTAAAATATCATGTTATATATCACTTTTCACCCGATCTCTCAATGGTGAAGAATCACTTAAAATAATTATTTAAAAATAATTAATTATTAATTAAATAAATAATAAAAAATAATTAATTAAATAATTATTTAAAAATTATTTAAAAATTAAATAATTCTCGTATCCGAATGCATATTCAGATCTTCACCAAAATCGAATCGATTCGTCCTTGTCACACACCCAACCTCTCCACCAGGTTTCGTCCAAATCCGTCCATAATGTTTTGAGATATCGTGCTTTATGTCGGTTTTAGCCCCATCACTCAATGGTGAAGAATCACTTAAAAGATTATACGAGCCGGTTCCGAATCCGGATCTTCACCACAACTTTTTGAGATATGTTGTTCACAAACAGACAAACAAACATACAGACAAACAGACAGGAGTGAAAACATAACCTCCATTTACCTTCGGTGGCGGAAGTAAAAACCCATATGAATTGACAAACGCACAATGAGCACTCCAGGCAATTTAGGAATCGGCCCAGATCCACAAACACACGAGCACACCACACAATTCACAAATGCATGAGAACTCCACACGATTACTTTTTATTATTTGCAGGTAAAATTTAAATTTAAAAATTCTAAAGCAGCCACCCCATAATTTTGTTACAATGCACAAAATAAAAACCACATCAAATTTCATCCATTTTGGGCCATATTTAGAGGTTGCTCAATGAGGTTGAAGTTCTGGACCGCAGTGGCTTGGTAGGTGGCCTGGCGCGGTTAGTCACTTTCACATTGATATAGCTTCCTTTTTGCTGTTGGGGAAGCGGCTTCTATGGTCCTGCACAACCTGAAGGAGGAATTGCTTCTGTTCTTCTTTCCTTGTTATGATGTCATTATACCCCTCAATAAGGGCCTTTCATGTAACTGTCTGTAGTGCATCCCTGTACTCCTCTGTGAGCTCCCATGACTCGGGGTCGGAATGTAGAAAATCAGCTAGGATTTAAAGTACCTGAATTCCATTGTGTTCTTTGTGACAAAATATTCAATTGTCCCGTCATCAGACTTCTTGATATTTAGTTGGATGCACGTTAGTGGTCTATCCAAGCCTTCCTCTTCATTTAGTGCCTTAACTTGTTGTTCGCTTTTACTCGGTAGATGCAGCTGAATCAAAGAATGTCCAACCAATGCTCCCCATTGAGATACAATAGATGTCCAGTAAATTTAGAACAGGCAGAATTTGAAAGGTCATAATTCATCTTCTCATGCAAAAACAAGATGCTTGATGTAATAAGTAAAAGTCATTGCGAGGAGAACAAAATGGCACGATCAGCAGTGAACCCTAAGGTAGACTTGAACAAGAAAGATACCGAGGTCACGGAGTCTTCATTCCTTGCAGCCAGTGAGCTCGAACTGTCTCCTAATCACCGCATATTAATGGAATATAATGCCTTAGCCATCCAGATTGCGTGATGCTTGACTCCAGGTTCTATAAACTGCACTCAACGAGGAGAGATACCACCAATAAAGGTAGACCATATTCAGGATATGCAGATATAATGTGAGCCACAAGGTAAAGGATCAACTTCACTGAGCAACTACTAAATGCTAATCAATATGGATAAAATTTGGTGAAAATTAAACAATTGTATACTGGAACAAAATGAGGGGCTGAGAGTGTTGATAATCTTAACTTTGAAGGTTAGGAACTCTCATTTGTTCCTTTTTTCCCGCCTGTGGAACCAACTTCTACATCCTCTTCATCTCACTCTTCCCCTCCAGATCGTCAAGACAGCTGTCCACCACCATCTCAGATTGTCCCCAATCCAAAACCAGGATCTTTTCTACCCTCATTAACAACTCTTCTCACCCAAATCTCTTCTCCTCATAAATTTCCAGTTTTCTCTCCTTGGAGTTTCCTTTTCTATCCACGTGGTGGATAGAGTGGCGTGCTGATGATGAGGGGAGTGTCGTTGAAGCTGAAGGGAAAGGTGTATGCTGCTTGTGTGAGAAGTGTTATGATTTATGGGAGCGAGACATGGGTAATGAACGTAGAGCAACAACGAAGGTTGGAAAGGGTGGAAATGCGAATGGTTCGACGGATGTGCGGAGTATCGTTGAGAGAGAGGAAGACAAATGATGAATTGCGAAAGATGATGGGAATATTGCCTGTGATTGATGCTGTGAAGAGGAACAGGTTGAGATGGTTTGGTCATGTGTTGAGGAAGGATGAAAGTGACTGGTTGAGAAGAGTGATGGAAATGAATGTAGAAGGAAGTAGAAGACGGGGAAGACCGAGAAAGACTTGGCTAAAGATGGTGGAAGAAGAAATGCGGGCAAGGGGGTTAACAAGGAGAGATGCAGAAAATAGGGCAAAATGGAGAAGATTGTCATGGGGACCGCAAGGCTAACCCCCGCTCTAGCAGGGAAAATGGCCTTTAAAATGCATGTTGTTGTTGTTGTTGTTGTATTGTCCACCCCATTCATCCTCTCCTGTCCCCCATTCATCCTCTCCTGTCCCCCATTCCTCCCCACACCCATTGTTTGTCCAAGTCTCCATCTGTCTTGGCCTTCAACTCTGCAGTTGGTGATTCCCCCCCCCCCCCCCCCTCTCTCAACTGTTAGTTTTGTCCTATTGTGTCCTGATACGTTCAGTATCCAAATTCTAGCTCTTCCACGAGCCTTGACAATGTATACAAAAAAACTAGATGGTATTCATAGAATACTTACCCAATGCATTTGACTTGGTGCAAGCGACCTCTTATGTTTTTTAAGGGTTTTTATTTTCTTTGCCAGACCACATGAGTGATGACGTCATAAATTTACATTTGGCCAACATAATTACTGCTTAGATCAAGCTGAAGAAATTTCAAACTGATCGGTCTCAGTGTTGTACTTGTCGAATTATGACATCATAAGGAAGGCACCAATGACATCATCGTTAGCAACACTTATTCCCCATGCAGTGTTCTTTTCAATGAGCCATGCTTTAATTTTTCCCATGGAGCGTTTTTGAAGATATAGAGGTCCAAAGTTTTTCGGTTTTTCCAAGATGGTGCCCATACCATGTGACATATGACATCATACTCATCAATAACAAAAAAATCTATATGAGTAGACATATACTATGGTGAGAATTTTGTGTCACTCGTACCAACGGATCCATATTCAGATCTTCACCAAAATCGAATAGATTAGTCCTTGTCACACACCCAATCTGTCAACCAGGTTTCGTCCAAATCCGTCCATAACTTTTTGAGATATCGTGCTATGTATCGGTTTTAGCCCTATCACTCAATGGTGAATCTTCACCAAAATCAAATCAATTCGTTCTTGTCACACACGCAACCTGTTCACCAAATTTCGTTTGAATCCATCCATAACTTTTTAAGATATCCTGCTCACATAGAAAGAGACAGGGGTGAAAACATAACCTCCGTCCACTTTCGGTGGCGGAGGTAAACAGTCTTTGGGTCTTTCACCATATCCATGGTCTTTCAGGAATACTTCCCTCCCCAGATTTACCTGATAACCTAAGAACAAGCTTCCTGCTCACAAGCAGATGTGCAATATTTTACGCTGTGTTTGTCCAATGCAGCGAGCTCTTATCTCCAGTCCCAAATATGACAACTCAACACCATGTTATGCCACCACTCACAGCTATTCACAACCTTTACTCATGCTAAACCCATACCCAAAAAGTACAAGCAATTTATTCTACTCTAATGTAGAGGCATGTATACTGTATAGTGTCTCACATGAGCTTGCTTCCCATTGCATGAAACGTTAACCCACTACCCCTTGCCATTTGTTATCATTCAGCTTTCGAAGCTCTTGATGTCTGGATTTAAAAATGAAGAAATTTTTGAACAAATGGTAGATACTCGTAGTTTGTGTTTTAATCACTGTGAAAAGCACAACTCGAAATTCAATAAAAACCGTGGAAGCAAAACTTGCACAAGTTGCATGGAATGGTTCTTAGTTCAAGGATTTGTGAGTGCAAGGTGAAGGCAGGTACCCTTATACGACTCTCCGGTAGGCCGGGCGGTGGGACCTTCTCTAGGAACATGGAGAGGTCCTGATCGATGAATTCAAACACCAACGTGAGGCGTGTCTCTCGGTCCGTACATGCAGTGGTGTACACATCGAACAGCCTGGGCACAGTGAAACAAATAAAGTTTGTGATTCAATTAATATAACTTTGGCTCGTTTTGATATAGACTTTATTTTCCACAATGTCAGTCGTACAGGAAGCCTCATGTGCATGACACTCACCACCATTGGTGTGTTTACCTTCATTTATTTATCCATGTACTATGTTATTAATGTTATTCCTCAAGGGATCTCGATTTTTGCAAATACCAAAAGCAACCGAGTGTTTCTTTAAACAAGGATACTCTTATTGGACTTTGGGGTCTATAGCAACATCGTCTTCACACTTCTATCATTACATTTATTTGCGTCAAAACAACTGACGAGGCACAGCACGACATTGTGAAGAGCAGCGCTCAAGCAGCAAGATTTTCAAATAAATTGGCTTGGCTCAGGTGACAGCACTTTACTCGAGGTCTTCTACCACCTGAAGAAAGACAATTTTCTTCCCACTTACCTTCGTATGGTTTTCTGCGATAGATGTATGCTTCCTACCAACTGGTGAAGACTGGTGATGGCTTAATGCTTTTAGGTGATTGGCTTGAGATCCCGAGTTCTAACCCCAGCCCTGCCAAAATAAAACCAGACGGGTCGACTCAGGCCTGTCATCCTTTTGAAGACGATAAAAACGAGTACCAGCTTCCTTGGGAATAGAGCTCAATAATACTCGCATTACAGCTGTTTAGAAATTTCATTTGTCAACAAAACAAACTACATTTGATATACAACAGTGCAAGTGCTAAGGCCGACGTTAAAGTAAGTGAATAATCACACATTGATACTTCGAAAAGGTGAAATGAACTCCATGTGCGTAGCATTGCGCATGCACATAGCATGATATCAAGGGATAAATTATGGGAAATAAAGGATGCGGAAGGGAAGGAACTAACAAAGGGAATAATTAAACTAATAAGGGGAAGAACTAAAGTGAGAGAAGCATTTTTTTGTATACATAGTCAAGGCTCGTGGAAGAGCTAGAACACAGAACTGATCAGGACGCAACATAATATAAGGAACAGCAGAAGGAGGAGGGGGAAACGCCAACAGCAAGGCAGAGGGAGAAAAAAATGGAGATGGACAAACAAGGGATGCGGGTAACAATGAGTTGAGGGGTAGGGGAGAACTAAAGGGGAGGAGCATGTGCGGAAATATCTTGCGGAAAACTTAGTATTTCAGCACCGCAACCATCTGTTGCATCCTCAATGGAAGTTCATGGCTCCAAGGAAGCCAGCCACTCCAACTTTATTCGCCCAGAGACCGAGTAACGAAGAAATGTTGAACTTGTTGTTGTCTGTGTGGTGCGAGTTGAGAGCAAGTTATAATTAAGTGGTGTATATGCGATTATTAATGTTTTCCATGATGTTGTGTTCAAAGGTGGAGGTTGCATGCTTGGAAAAAAGTTGTTACAGTACGTTGCTGGTGTGACATTTTTGTGTCTGAAAGGGGGTGGGTGATTGGATAAGTGGTGACATGGGTGTTCTAGCGTTCCATCAATGAAGTGTGTTCCTCTGATATCAAGGTGATGTTGCAGGGGGGAGTATTTTTGTTTCCGCATCGAGATGATCCGAATCACCATAGAAGAGTCAGTGAGTTGGGTGCAGTCTGTGATGATTCTGAGCGCTTTGTTTTGTGTTATTTGCAGTTTTAACGCATCTGTTTTAGATACGTAGGTGCTCAACTTGAGCTAGCATAGTTAATAGTGTTTCACATAGAAACAGTTTGTAAATTGTGGTCAGCGATTTTTTTTGTTGTTGTTGACTAAACTTGGTATTGGCTAATGCTTTTAGTACGTTGAGTTTTTGGTGGACCTTAGCTAGAGCTTGTTGTGCGTGGTTAGTGAAGGTCAAGTGAGGATCAACTGTTATTCCAAGTATTTGGGGGTTATATTTCGGGGGAGTTGATGGGTGTGCATTGTGATTGTTGGTGGTAGTTGGATTCAAGTTTGTCCGGGGTTAGGAGAACGATTGCTGATTTAGTTGGCATGACGTTCTTTCTGTTAAATGCGAGTCAGCGTTGGAATTTTGTTATGTATTATTGGAGTAAACCAGTAGTTGTATTTATGGTGTCGTCTAGTGCTGCTATGGGAAGGTCATCTGTGCAAGCAACATAAACATTGACACATGAGGAGGTTCTGGAATGTCATGGAGAAAGAGGTTAAAATGTGCTGGTGAAAGGACAGCTACCTGTAGAACACAGATGGAGAGGTATTTATACAATAAAAATGTGTTGTTGATTGTAACATGTGCTTGTCTACCCGAAGTTTGAGATCCAAAGCTTGACATTGTTGCTCATGTTTGTTGTGAGAATCTTTTGTATCAGTGTCTATCAGTGTAGTTGTGGAGCGGAGAGGTCTGTACCCACATCCGTGGTGAACGAGAGGAATAGGAGGGTTAATGCGGGAGAGAATGAGGTGTCCAAGTACTTTTTCTGTACAACAGTCATGTGATGGGGCAATAAGAGGCAGGTCATTGTGATTCTTGTTCGTTTATAGCTTGGGAATGATTGTGGCCTGTTTCCATATGCTTGGGATAATATTGTGAAGCCAGGAAATGAATATTTGAGTTTTTGTTAGTGCTTGGAGGTCATATACCAATATATTTTACGTGTATGTCAGATATATGATTTGAGCCTGTTGCAGGTGGGTTTAAATTTTTTCTATTGGTGGCTGATATTTGTTCTTAAGTAAAGGGTGGAAATTAATCACTGTTTCCTTTAATTTTGCGCATTTGTTTGATCACTCCACAGGATATGAAGAAAATGCTGAGTGTTACTGGACATAGCAAAGGTTGTGGGTCCGGACAACATCCCTGCTGTTGTGCTGTAGACATGCTTCAGAACTTGCTGTATCCATAGCGAAGTTGATGCAATACTGGCACACACCTGACATTGTGGAACATTGCCAGGTAAATCTGTCCCACAAAAAAGGACAAACCCAACATGGTCAAGTATTGCCCAATTGACCTACTCAAAATTATCAGCACAATGATGGAAGGAGTCATTAACAGTGCTATCAAACGGCACTTACTCACCAACTACCTGCCTACTGATGATCAATTTGGGATCCGAGGAAGATGATTTTTGTTGGAGGCCAATCATCTCATGACCAATGCAGAACTGCAGGAATTCCTAGGTGGGTTGCAGTATGGACGGGAGGGGGGAGGAGGATCCTATGCCCAACTATAGTCAGCTGCTTTGTAACGGCCTTTTCTCCATCACATGGTCAGATGTGGGGCCGTTTGCTGATGATTTCACAGTGTTCAGGTCCATTCATAATACAGCAGTCCATGCTTGCATGCAAGGACACCTGGACAATATTCAGGCTTGGGCTGATAAGATTCCACACACATTTGCACCACACAAATGCCAGGGCAATGACAACCAACAAGATAGCCTATTCAGTTCCCTATTATATTTAATGGTATTTAACAGGTCATAGACTCGGGAGTCGGAGCTCATGAGGGGAGAGTCGGAGGAGTCGTTCCTGAGGGGAGAGACTGAGGTGTTCGACCCTTAAAGTTCAAGCTCGTAACGCTTCGCTGAGGAAAACCTACCAAGCATGAACTCGTGGAATGGTGCATTGGTGGACACACGCGGCTCTGTGTGCTCGTGTGGCGATTCGGCGCCATCTTGTTCGTGTCGACGCGCGGTCCTTTTGCTGACCGACCGGACCCATTCAACCACCACCAACGGCGACAAGCGTCTTCATTTAACTCAAAGCTGAGTGCCGGCCGACTACAAAACCATTTTCCTTTCTTTTATCTTTTCCGTGTCTTTTTATTTTATTTATATTTTTTATCTTTTCCGTGTCTACCAGGTGTGTACCCTGGTTAGAATAGGTACACCGTATCCCTGCGTGTCGTAAGAGGCGACTAAGAGGGTTGGCGTCAGGAAGGGCATCCGGCCATAAAAACATTGCCTCAAAAAGAGAACCATGACAATTACCACTACATATGAGCAGGGTACAGCCCGAAGTGGAGATCGGTTTCTGAGGTTTGGGACATGGAATGTAGGGACAATGACAGGGAGATCAGGTGAAGTGGTGGAAGTATTGGTCAGAAGAAGAGTGGACATATGTTGTGTGCAAGAGACGAGATGGAAGGGAAGTGGTGTGAGAATGGTGAAGGGTAGGCAGGGACAGAAATACAAGTTTGTGTGGCAAGGGTGCCCGGAGGGCGTGAATGGTGTTGGTGTCCTGTTTTCTGAGGAGTTTGTAGACAGTGTGGTGAGTGTGACTAGAGTGAGTGATAGGTTGATGATGGTGAAAATTATGATTGGAAAGCTCTTGGTGAACGTCATCTCGGGATATGCTCCGCAGGTTGGTCGGAGCGATGAAGAGAAGGACAAGTTCTGGTGTGCGATAGAGAAGCTATCTGATGGAAAACGTGAAAGATGAGGAAGTTGTTGTGGTAGGAGGAGACCTAAATGGACATGTGGGAAGGAGTATGGACGGTTTTGAGGGAGTTCATGGGGGTTACGGATATGGTGTGAGAAATGGAGAAGGTGAAAGGATTTTGGAGTTTGCTGATGGAGCTGATTTGTTGATTTGTAATACTCAGTTCCAGAAAGGGGATAATAAGCTTGTTACATACACGTCAGGTGGGTCGACGACAACCGGTGACTACCTGCTGGTGCGTAGGCGAGATAGGGGGCACCTCCGGGACACAAAGGTGATCCTGGGGGAGGAGGCTGTTTCACAGCACCACTTGATTGTCTGCGACATAAGGGTGAAAGGTGCGAGGAGAGCTCGGCGGGTGAAGTACCAACCGAGAATGAAGGTGTGGAGGTTGAAAGAGGTGACAGTAAGGGAGGCATTAAAAGAGAGGCTGAGTAGGGTAGAGGATGATGTGGTTGAGCTTGAACGTGGTTGGATGTCAATGAAAGATAGTCTGTTGGGAGCCGTTGGTGAAGTATGTGGATGGACAAAAGGACCGCCGAGGCACTCGGAAACATGGTGGTGGGATGATGAAGTTGGAAAGAGGATTGACGAGAAGAGGAAGAAGTTCAAGGAGTGGCAGAAGGCGAAGGGTACGGGAGCAGAAAAAGCAGAGCATGAAAGTTATAAGGAAGCCAAGAAGGCTGCAAAGAAAGAGGTAGCAAAGGCGCAGGAGGCATGTGGGAAAATGTTCGGAGAACGCTTGGATTCGGAAGAGGTTCAGAGAGCGGTATTCAGGATTGCAAAGCAGAGAGCGAAAGAGAGGTGTGATGTGATGGGGGTGAGTTGCTTGAACGATGAAGTGGGACAAATCGTTGTGGACCCAGATGGAATTAAAAGAAGATGGAAAACATATATGGAAATGCTGTTGAATACAGAGAATGAATGGGTTGGCAACATAGAGAGTAACCAAGTTTTAGGACCGACAGAGAAGATAACTGAGAAGGAAGTTGAGGAAGCGATAAAAGCCATGAAGAGTAGAAAAGCGGGAGGGCCGACGGGAGTTGTGGGAGATATGTTGAAGGCAGCAGGAAGTTGGGGTGTGAAGAGAATGACAGAGATCTGTAATCTGGTGGTGAAAGAAGGCCGCATTCCAGTGGTTTGGGAACTGAGTACCCTCGTCCCTCGATACAAGGGGAAAGGTGACCCTCTGGAGTGTGGCTCGTACCGAGCGATAAAGTTATTGGAGCATGGAATGAAGGTATTGGAAAGGGTGCTGGAGAGGAGGATAAGGAAGAAGGTGAAGATCGACGAAATGCAGTTTGGATTCATGCCAGGAAGAGGAACGACAGACGCGCTCTTTATTGTGAGGCAGTTGCAGGAGAAGTACATGGAGAAGAGGAAGAAGTTGTTTCTTGGGTTTGTTGATCTGGAGAAAGCATTCGATAGGGTTCCACGCGAAGTATTGACATGGGCATTGAGGAAGTTAGAAGTGGAGGAATGGTTGATCAGAGTCGTGATGGCAATGTACAAAAGAGCGCGCACAGCTGTGACGAAGGACGGGAACAGTGGTGAGTTTGAGGTGAAGGTGGGAGTGCATCAGGGGTCGGTACTAAGTCCACTACTATTTGTAGCTGTGGTGGAGGTGCTGGCTCAGAACGTAAAGGAGGGTTTACCATGGGAGTTGTTGTATGCAGATGATCTGTTGTTGATTGCGGAAAGTATGGATGGACTGAAGGAAAAGATGAACAAGTGGAAGGAATGCATGGAGACAAAAGCTCTGAAGGTAAATATAGGAAAGACGCAGGTGATGGCAAGTGGTAAAGCATGTGGTGAGGTGGAAAGATCTGGGAAGTGGCCATGTGCTGTGTGCAGGAAGGGTGTCGGAGTGAACTCCATTCAATGTACAATGTGCGCTGAGTGGGTTCATCAAAAATGTAGTGGTCTGAGAGGGTCATTAACCAGTGTGGCAGCTACATTCAAATGTAAGGTGTGCACAGAGAGAGCTGCAGATGGAGGAAATGTTGAGTTGGATCTTGGAGACGGCGTGAAGCTGGAAGGTGTGAAAACATTTTGCTACCTCGGAGACATGCTGAATGGAGAAGGTGGATCAGACTCGGCAACGGTTGCTGGAGTGAGATGTGCATGGAAGAGGTTTCGGGAACTGAATGGCATGCTGATGAGGAGGGGAGTGTCGTTGAAGCTGAAGGGAAAGGTATATGCTGCATGTGTGAGAAGTGTTATGATTTATGGGAGCGAGACAAGGGTCATGAATGTAGAGCAGCAACGAAGGCTGGAAAGGGTGGAAATGCGAATGGTTCGGTGGATGTGCGGAGTATCGTTGACAGAGAGGAAGACAAATGATGAATTGCGAAAGATGATGGGAATAGAGCCTGTGATTGATGCTGTGAAGAGGAACAGGTTGAGATGGTTTGGTCATGTGTTGAGGAAGGATGAAAGTGACTGGTTGAGAAGAGTGATGGAAATGAATGTAGAAGGAAGTAGAGGACGGGGAAGACCGAGAAAGACTTGGCTAAAGATGGTGGAAGAAGAAATGCGGGCAAAGGGGTTAACAAGGAGAGATGCAGAAAATAGGGCAAAATGGAGAAGATTGTCATGGGGACCGCAAGGTTAACCCCCACTCTAGCAGGGAAAATGGCCTTAAAATGCATGTTGTTGTTTGTTGTTGTAACAGGTCATAGACTGGACATTATGCCATGTGGCTCACTTCCTAAACCCTCAGAACCTCTCCATTATCTACAGGCCACAAACCAGGACCGTGATGACATACTCTCCACTCGCCTCAATGGGCGCAGCCGAAACAACACAAAACGATTGATACCATCCAAGATAGAACCAGTCTGCTTGATTGGCACTTTATCTAGTAAAAAAAAAAAAAAACACCTTTAGAGGCCATTTTCCCCCGCAAAGCAGGGGTTGGCCTTTTTCGGGGACCGTGGTTGTTGTTGTTTTTTGGTCCCCTTTTTGTAGCAATGTTTTACGGCCGGATGCCCTTCCTGCCGCCAACCCTGTTTGTCGCCTTTTTACGACACACAGGGAATTACCAGTGAACTGGTACTCAATTAGCCGACCTCGGAAGGATGACAGGCTGAGTCAACCCCCCTGGCGTTAATTCAGCGATTGACCGGGATTCGAACCCAGGATCCTAAGCTGGCACCCTAGCCACTAGCCCAACACCAGGCTTTATCTAGTTTACCACTTTATCACTTTATCTAGTATCACCACTTTATCTAGTAGAAACACAATATTCCCCCTCCACCACAGGCGTACTATTTCCAGAATATATCGCAATACCTCAGCAGGGTTTATTCGGCAGCATTTCCCAAACCCATGGCCTACACCACCCCCAAAAAAAAATAGAACCACTGGACCTGTAACCTATCTGGGCCCTGGCCTAATGTTGTATCCCAAATTTGTTAGCATTCTGACTGGTGGGTCTGGAGAGGATGATTTTTGAAATAATTTACTGATCTTCCCAACAATTTACTAAGTCTGCCATTTTGGCACACTTTCGGTCACGTGATTGGCATGGCCTCCTCAATTTAACATCAGTACCCTGTCTTAATGTTGTAACCCAAATTTGGCAGCATTCTGAATGGTGGGTCTGGAGAAGAAGATGCTTGAAGGAATTTATGCAATTTTACAAATAATTGAGTAAGTCGGCCATTTTGACACTTCCGGTCACGTGATCAGCATGATCTCTGCAATATAACATCCCTACCCTGTCCTAATGTTGTAACCCACATTTGATATCAATCTGCCTGCTGGGTCTGGAGAAGAAGATTTTTGAAGGGATTTACTTGATTTTCCCAAAAATTGACCAAGTCGACCATTTTGAAACCCTTCTAGTCATGTAATCAGCATGACCTCCGGAATTTAATATCCCTCCCTGGCCTAACGTTGTAATGACAATTTGGTAGCATTCTGACTGGTGGGTCTGGAGAAGAAGATTTTTAAGTAATTTACTAAGTCCACCATTTTTGACCTACTTAAAGTCATGTGACCGGAATGAACTTTGCTATCCCCATTACCAGTCAGGAGTGTAACCATGCTGCCAGATTTCAGCTGGATCGGCCCAGAGGTTTGGCCGGAGAAGTCAAAATAGGAGACGGACGGACGGACGGACGGTGCATAATGACAATACCTCATATGAATGAATATGAATGAATGAATGATCGTTTTTAAGGCCATTTTCCCCGCTAGAGCGGGGGTTAGCCTTGCGGGCCCCATGACAATCATGGTTCCCTGTTTGAGGCAATGTTTTTATGGCTGGATGCCCTTCCTGACGCCAACCCTTGGTCACGCTCTTACGATGCGCAGGGATACGGTGTACCTATTCTAAATCGGGGTACACACCGTGATCATTCATCCCAGCAAGCTGGTACTCAATTTGCCGACCTCGTAAGGATGACAGGCTGAGTCAACCCCCCTGGCGTTAATTCAGCGATCGACCGGGATTCGAACCCAGGATCCTAGGATCCCAAGCCGGCACCCTAACCGCTAAGCCAACACCAGGCTAGAATTCCTCATATGGAATTCCAATTCCAGATAAGCTAACAAGGGCAGCAGGTTTATAGGAACACCATCACCGACAAAGTCACACACTATCATGACCTGGACATATACTGACATTCCATCATTGTCGATGGGTCAAAATCCCAGAACGCCTTATCAAATAACATTGTTGTAGTACCTACACAATATGGACGACAGCAGTTGAAAAAGAAGGTACACCATCACCTTCTTAAGGGCAACTAGGGATGGATGATAAATGCCTGCTTTGCTAGCAATGTCCATATCCCATAATGAATAAAAATTAATTGCAGGTTACCATTCATTATCTCATGACTTCTGAAAAGAAATGAGAATGTGATACTATACCTATATACTGTGATACATATGTGACCTATACCAAGGTTGCGAGAAAGCTGGAAGCAGCATTCAAATTCAGATCCAGATTAAATTTACCAATAGCTCATAAACAGATGCATATGGATGTACATGTCACTCCAAACAGACTTACCATGGCATGATCAGCGCTGCGAACGCTGCTGTATGGACAAAGGCCGAGCGAAGCCAAAAGGCAGCAATGATGGGCAAGGAAGAAAGCACAACTGTAATGCTCAGTACAATAAACATAATATTTGCAGATAAGTGTGACAAACAAGAAACTCCTTGGATGCACGAAATGCATTGGTTACCGCACGATGTTTGGGTGCTCAAACGACTCCAGCTGACGCAGGAGAGCAACCTCTCGGATGGTGGACATGGGCATGCCATCCTCGCTGGTGTGCACCCGCACCTTCTTGAGCGCGACAAAGCGTCCACCATTCTGAACATCTCGCGCCTTGTAAACAGTGCCGTACGCACCAACTCCAATCTCGGCAACACGCTCGTACTGTTTTGGCACGTCCATTATCACCTCCGTAAAATTGTGTGAGCACCTAAAACGGTTCAGAGAGATCACACTCAGTGCCATGGCCAGTATGACTCAAAAATGTTCATAAAGACATAGATTAAAGGTTCAAGTGTCCATAATGCTGAATGAATCATAATAATTAATCAGGTTTTTCTGTTTTTATGGTCTCTTTTCATCACTTTGCAGCACTTCATCACAGCAGGCATAAATGTTGGCCTGCTCAAAGACAAGCAGACAGAGGTGAAAACATTACCTCCGCCACTGAAGGTAAATAACGATGGCATGCAGGAAGGGAGCAATGATGGCAAAGTGATTATAAATAAATCATTCAAGGTGGCACGTATGTTGTAAAAAAAGGAAATGTTACATAAATCAATAACTGAAGGTGGTATGTCAGTAGCAGTGATGGTAAATTGTACATATGTAAATAATTCAAAGTTGTGTGTTGGCAGTGGAGATGGTAATATGTATAAAAAATAAATAATGTTTCTCAAGAGCATCGACAATCCTGTACTATTCTCTCCTGTAAAATTTGTTCATAAATTCACAAAATTCGAAATTGGCTCCGATCCCAAAATCATTTGACGTGCCTCCTGCCCAGATATTATTACATACATGTGCTGAATATGAATGACATGCATCCAGCCATTTTGGAAGAGAGGCTGTGGATGGATGGACAGAAAGGACCCAAAATATATGCCCCATGCCAGGCTGACGATTGGTTGAGCGCTATAAAGACAGAGGAGGATAACTTCGATGTGCCCTTGGCTGTTATAACCAGCGATGACACGGCAAATACCTGAAGTTCTCAGACTGCAAACTGCAGATTCTGAACTCAAGATGTGTACTATGAGACACAATGGACATACATTGAAAGGGCTGAAGGGTATATAATACCACAGAACACAGAAAACACAAAAACACACACACACACACACACACACACACACACACACACACACACAAGATATAGATAAATACATATACACGCACTAGATAGATGTAGACACATAGACATACTAGATATAGATAAATACACAAACAATATATAGACACACATAATGAGTATAGACACACATAATGAGTATAGACACACACACACACACACACACACACACACACACACACACACACACACACACACACACACACACCGTACACACACACACTTCGTACAAATACACACACACACACACTTGATATACACACACACTTGATATATATATATATATATATATATATATACACACACACACACACACACACACACACACACACACACACACACACACACACACACACACACACACACACACACACACACACACGTATATATATATACATACATATATGTATATCAATATGTATATATATATATACATCAAACTCCCCGTCTTTCCCACGAGTGCTAACAACTCTTCCCGATTATTCCACATTTGTTTTTTTGAGCCTCACCTTGTTACAACCACATATCCCAACAAAGATCAAACGTGTTCGCTTAACACAACTCCGCAAAGGGACATCTCAATCTCATATGATCGCTTGGATGAATCCGTACGTTTCAACAAAGTGCATAGTAAGTCATCCGCCTCTTCAAGATTCCGTACTGTCCCTACTGTACAACGCTGTTTCAGCGCCAGCACGTGGAATATCTTTCCACCGTTAACGGGTGCGCTGCATTTACACCGCCAATGAGTACGTCGCCTTTACACCGCAATCGCGTGTGTCGCCATTCAACTAGCACGGTGTGCGTCGTCTGCACCTCGCCAGCACGTGCATCGTCTCGACACAACCAACGGAGCCGTTGCCTTTACACCGCCCATGGGTGCGCCGGATTTACACCGCCGGCTGGTGCACTTTCTTTCACCGCCAGTTGCTATGCTAAACTGTAACTATGACGATCAGACCTAAACATTTACTCACAGCAGTGTTCAGCATAACTATGGCTGGAAAGATAAATTCAGCAGTGTTCATAAAGATAAACTCTGGGCTTAGAGCAGGGGTCGGCAACCTTTTTGACATGAAGTGCCAGTTTGAAATGTCCTTGTTAATTAGTGTGACATATCAACATTAAGTTTAACATTAAGTTTAATTATGACACCACATCGAAAAAATATTTCCAACAGACATGGAATTTTATTCCATCCATATAGGCCACATGCATGGCAACAACATTTTAAAGAAACATTTATCTCTCATAATCAGGACTGTAATGATCATTTTATCATTGTAAAATTTGTCCCCCATGAGGTTACAAATTATATGCACGTGAAGGAACTGCGCTCCAACGCGAGTCGAAAGAATTGACGCGACCAAAGACGGAATTCGTCCGAGTTGCTTTATTGAAACAAAACAGCTCAGGTATTCTGACAAAAGCCCGTTTATCGGGCAGCAATATATATACACATTTATGTCGGGAAGTTTGCCCGGCAAAAGCTATACCGGGCATGCCCGGGTGTCAAGGGCGAGCCTTGGAAAGGCGAGTCTGGACCTGCCCGGGTGGTGTTTGGCTGCGGCCTGGCAAGTCGAGGCTGGGCGTGCCCGGGCGCCCTGGACGAGCACTGGAAAGGCGAGAGCGGGCATGCCCGGACGCTCTGGGCGAGCCCTGGAAAGGCGATAGCGGGCATGCCCGGACGCTCTGGGCGAGCCCTGGAAAGGCGATAGCGGGCATGCCCGGACGCTCTGGGCGAGCCCGGGAAAGACGAGACCGGGCGTGCCCGGGAGGTTCGGGCGTGCCCGGGAACAGTGAGTCCGGGCATGCCCGGGAGAGGCGCGTCTGGCCGTGTTCTGGCCGGTGCAAGGCGATTGTGTGCATCCAGCGGTAACCGCTACACACGCCCCTTCAGAATCGACCTGCACCGGCAGGGTCAATTTAAGGGGGGTCCGGATGACCCGGCCGAAGCGACCCCTGGAGGGTCGTGGGGAGGGGTCCGACGTGGTGGTGGGTGGTCGAGCGGGGGGAACTGTGGACGGGGGGCGGCCTCGCCGCGGAGGAAGGGCCAACCGTGGTGGTCGGTCGACGTCCATGTGCGCCGGTTTAAGGCGGTCCACAGAGATCCGGTCCGACCGGCCGCCAACGTCGACCACAAAGGACTTGTCGCCCCGTCGCAGGACCCGGAAGGGCCCGTCGTACGGCGGCCGGAGTGGCCCCCGGTGCGCGTCATGACGCACAAAGACGTACTCCGCTGTGCGAAGCGCTGGGGGGACGTAGGACTGGGGGCCACCGTGGCGGGACGTTGGCACGGGGGCAAATCGGCGGGCCGCCTCCTGGAGGTCCGAGCGCTGGTGTGCGGCGGACCAGGGACTGGTAGCGTCAGGCACGAACTCGCCCGGGACGCGGAGCGGCTGGCCGTAGACGAGCTCGGCGGCGGACGCCCGGAGGTCCTCCTTGGGGGCCGTGCGGAGGCCCAAAAGGACCCACGGCAGCCGGTCGGTCCAACTGTCGTCCTGAAGGCCGGCCATGAGTGCGGCCTTCATGGAGCGGTGAAACCACTCGCACAACCCGTTGGCTTCGGGGTGGTAGGCCGTGGTGCGGTGCAGCGTGACCCCCAACGAGCGGGCGACCGCGCCCCAAAGTTCGGACGTGAACTGTGGGCCGCGGTCGGACGAGATGTCCGCCGGTGCGCTGAAGCGCGCGACCCAGGTGGCGATGAATGCCTGCGCCACGTCGGCGGTGGTGGTGTAGGTGAGGGGCACGGCCTCCGGCCACCTGGTGGTCCTGTCCACCATGGTGAGCAGGTGGGTGAACCCCCGCGATGGGGGCAGGGGACCCACCAGGTCTACGTGGACGTGGTCGAAACGCCGTGCAGGCACGGTGAAAGGTGCCAGCGGGGCCTGGGTGTGGCGGTGGACCTTGGCCCGCTGGCAGGCCGTGCAGGCGTTGGCCCAGTCGCGGACGTTCCGTCGAAGGCCGTGCCAGACGAAACGCGCCGATACCAGCTTCTGAGAAGCTTTCCGGCCCGGGTGAGAAAGGCCGTGGATGGAGGCGAAGATGCGGCGCTGCCAGGAAACGGGCACGATGGGGCGAGGCTGGCCCTGGGAGACGTCGCAGAGCAGGACGGTGCCCGCGAAGGGGATGTCGGCCAGGCGGAGGCCCGTGTCCGCCGCCCGGAGGGCCTGCACCGAGGTGTCGGTGGTCTGGTCGGCCGCCATGAGCGCGAAGTCCACGCCGAGGTGGACCGTGTTCGCGCTGGCCCGAGAAAGACAGTCGGCCACAACGTTGTCTTTGCCGGCGACGTGCCGGATGTCCGTGGTGAATTCCGACACGGCGGAGAGGTGGCGCTGCTGGTGGGCCGACCACCGCTCCGTGACTTTGGCCATTGCGTAGACCAACGGCTTGTGGTCGATGAAAGCCGTGAACGGGCGGCCCTCCAGGAGGTGTCGGAAATGGCGAACGGCCAGGAATAGACCGAGCAGCTCGCGGTCGAACGTGCTGTATTTTAACTCGTTCGTCCGGAGCTGCCGGCTGAAAAAAGCGAGTGGCTGCCAAACCCCGTCCACCCATTGTTCATGGACGGCGCCCACCGCGTAGTTGGAGGCGTCCGTAGTGAGGGCGATGGGCGCGTTGAGCACCGGGTGAGCCAGCAGCGTTGCGTCGGCGAGGGCCCGTTTTGCGCTCGCGAAAGCCGCGTCCATGGCCGCGGACCAAACGATGTCATGCTTGGCCGGCTTGCCCCGGAGGGCCTCGTAAAGGGGCCGCATGAGCTGAGCAGCGCGGGGCACGAATCGGTGATAAAAATTCACCATGCCCAGGAACTCTTGTAGGGCCTTGATGGAACGGGGACGCGGGAACGTGGTGATGGCCTCGACCTTGGTCGGCAGCAGCACGGCCCCGGTCTTGGTGATGCGGTGGCCCAAAAAGTCAACGGTCGTCATGCCGAAGTGGCATTTGGCCGGGTTGACAATTAAGCCGTGCTCGCTGAGGCGACCGAACAGTGTTCGGAGGTGGAGGAGGTGCTCGGCGCGGGACGTGCTGGCGACGAGGATGTCGTCCAGATAGACGAAAAGAAATGGCAGGTCACGCAGCACGCCGTCCATTAAGCGCTGGAACGCCTGGGCCGTGTTCTTGAGGCCAAACGGCATCCTCAAAAATTCGAACAGGCCGAACGGCGTGATGACGGCCGTCTTCGGGACGTCGGCCGCCCGGACAGGTACCTGGTGGTATCCCCGTATCAGGTCAATTTTGGAAAATATGACCCGTCCCGCCAAACGGGCGGAAAAGTCCTGGATGTGCGGGATCGGGTACCTGTCGGGGGTGGTAGCGTCGTTGAGGCGGCGGTAGTCGCCACACGGGCGCCATCCGCCCCCCGGCTTTGGCACGATGTGCAGTGGTGAGGCCCACGCGCTATTGGAGCGCCGCACGATGCCAAGGTGCTCCAACGCGTCGAACTCGGCCTTTGCCATGGCGAGCTTGGCCGGGTCGAGGCGGCGGGCCCTGGCGTAGACCGGCGGGCCCGTAGTGGGTATGTGGTGCTCGATCCCATGCCGCACTGCGACGGCCGAAAACGTCGGCCGTGTGAGGGCCGGGAATTCCGCGAGCAGGCGAGCGAACTCGTTCGCCATCGGGAGGGCGCACGCCAGTTCGGTCGTCGCGGAGCTGCTCATCGTGCACGCCAGGGAGCTGAAGGTCTCGGCGTTGACAAGGCGACGACGTTTGACGTCGACCAGCAGCCCGTGCGCGCAGAGGAAGTCGGCGCCCAGCAAAGCCATGGGGACGCAGGCGGTCACAAAGGTCCACTGAAAGCGCTGGCTGCCGAAGCAGAGGGTGACGTTGTGCGGGCCGAAAGTGCGTATGGCCGAGCTATTAGCAGCGACCAAAGAGGGGCCACAAACGGCGTCCCGCCTGTCCTGCTCGGAGGCGGGTATGACGCTCAGTTGGGCGCCGGTGTCACAAAGGAAACGCCGCCCGGATGCTTTGTCCCGAATAAAAAGCAAGTTGCCCGAGTGGCCGGCGCTCATGGCTGGGAATGAACGCCGGCCCGGCCGTTTCCCGACTTGCCGAAATTGCACGGGGTCGGCACGTCCGAGCCTTGTGTCCGAACCTGGCGTGGTAATAACACCACGCCTGGTCAGGTGGAGGCCCCGGCCGTCGTGTCGGAAGCGGTCGGTGCGGCGTGGCGGCCGCCAGTTTCACCGGCAGTTCGGCCTCCAACCGCGCAGGGCGCTCGGGCATCGTGGGCGTCGCCTCGGATGGCGGCAGGCTCCAGGTAGCCGCGCCGATGTGTTGGCCCGCCGAGGAGATCTTATCGGCTTCCCTGGCGAGGGCGCGGGGATCGGTGATCGACGTGCCAGCCAGGGTGAGGCGTACCGGGTGAGGCAGCTGGCGAAGGAACAACTCGCGGAATAGAAAATCCGGAGAGTGCTCACCGAGCAACGAGAGCATATAGTCCATGCGCTCGGACGGGCGCGTGTCGCCGAGCTCGGGCAGGTCGAGCAGGTGCCGTGCGCGTGCCGCCGGTGAGAGGGCGAAAGCGTCGAGGAGGAGCGTCTTCAGCGCGTCATACTTGTCGGCAGCCGGCGGGTGCTCGAGGAGGCTCAGGGAGCGGGCCGCGGTGGCGGAAACGAGCTCTGCCACGACGTGGTGGAAGCGGGTGTCGTCCGCGGTGATGCCTCGCAGGGCGAACTGGGAGTCCGCCTGGGCGAACCAAACAGCCGCGTGAGCCTCCCAGAAGGTTGGCAGTTTAAGAGTCACTGCCGTGTCCATGTCGATCGGTCACCAGTGAAGGAGCTGCGCTCCAACGCGAGTCGAAAGAATTGACGCGACCAAAGACGGAATTCGTCCGAGTTGCTTTATTGAAACAAAACAGCTCAGGTATTCTGACAAAAGCCCGTTTATCGGGCAGCAATATATATACACATTTATGTCGGGAAGTTTGTCCGGCAAAAGCTATACCGGGCATGCCCGGGTGTCAAGGGCGAGCCTTGGAAAGGCGAGTCTGGACCTGCCCGGGCGTGTTTGGCTGCGGCCTGGCAAGTCGAGGCTGGGCGTGCCCGGGCGCCCTGGACGAGCACTGGAAAGGCGAGAGCGGGCATGCCCGGACGCTCTGGGCGAGCCCTGGAAAGGCGATAGCGGGCATGCCCGGACGCTCTGGGCGAGCCCTGGAAAGGCGATAGCGGGCATGCCCGGACGCTCTGGGCGAGCCCTGGAAAGGCGATAGCGGGCATGCCCGGACGCTCTGGGCGAGCCCTGGAAAGGCGAGAGCGGGCATGCCCGGGAAAGACGAGACCGGGCGTGCCCGGGAGGTTCGGGCGTGCCCGGGAACAGTGAGTCCGGGCATGCCCGGGAGAGGCGCGTCTGGCCGTGTTCTGGCCGGTGCAAGGCGATTGTGTGCATCCAGCGGTAACCGCTACACACGCCCCTCCAGAATCGACCTGCACCGGCAGGGTCAATTTAATGGGGGTCCGGATGACCCGGCCGAAGCGACCCCTGGAGGGTCGTGGGGAGGGGTCCGACGTGGTGGTGCGTGGTCGAGCGGGGGGAACTGTGGACGGGGGGACAGCCTCGCCGCAGAGGAAGGGCCAACCGTGGTGGTCGGTCGACGTCCATGTGCGCCGGTTTGAGGCGGTCCACAGCGATCCGGTCCGACCGGCCGCCAACGTCGACGACAAAGGACTCGTCGCCCCGTCGCAGGACCCGGAAGGGCCCGTCGTACGGCGGCCGGAGTGGCCCCCGGTGCGCGTCATGGCGCACAAAGACGTACTCCGCTGTGCGAAGCGCCGGGGGGACGTAGGACTGGGGGCCACCGTGGCGGGACGTTGGCACGGGGGCAAATCGGCGGGCGGCCTCCTGGAGGTCCGAGCGCTGGTGTGCGGCGGACCAGGGACTGGTAGCGTCGGGCACGAACTCGCCCGGGACGCGGAGCGGCTGGCCGTAGACGAGCTCGGCGGCGGACGCCCGGAGGTCCTCCTTGGGGGCCGTGCGGAGGCCCAAAAGGACCCACGGCAGCCGGTCGGTCCAACCGTCGTCCTGAAGGCCGGCCATGAGTGCGGCCTTCATGGAGCGGTGAAACCGCTCGCACAACCCGTTGGCTTGGGGGTGGTAGGCCATGGTGCGGTGCAGCGTGACCCCCAACGAGCGGGCGACCGCGCCCCAAAGTTCGGACGTGAACTGTGGGCCGCGGTCGGACGAGATGTCCGCCGGTGCGCCGAAGCGCGCGACCCAGGTGGCGATGAACGCCTGCGCCACGTCGGCGGTGGTGGTGGAGGTGAGGGGCACGGCCTCTGGCCACCTGGTGGTCCTGTCCACCATGGTGAGCAGGTGGGTGAATCCCCGAGATGGGGGCAGGGGATCCACCAGGTCCATGTGGACGTGGTCGAAACGCCGTGCAGGCACGGTGAAAGGTGCCAGCGGGGCCTGGGTGTGGCGGTGGACCTTGGCCCACTGGCAGGCCTTGCAGGCGTTGGCCCAGTCGCGGACGTTCCGTCGAAGGCCGTGCCAGACGAAACGCGCCGACACCAGCTTCTGAGAAGCTTTCCGGCCCGGGTGAGAAAGGCCGTGGATGGAGGCGAAGATGCGGCGCTGCCAGGAAACGGGCGCGATGGGGCGAGGCTGGCCCTGGGAGACGTCGCAGAGCAGGACGGTGCCCGCGAAGGGGATGTCGGCCAGGCGGAGGCCCGTGTCCGCCGCCCGGAGGGCCTGCACCGAGGTATTGGTGGTCTGGTCGGCCGCCATGAGCGCGAAGTCCACGCCGAGGTGGACCGCGTTCACGCTGGCCCGAGAAAGACAGTCGGCCACAGCGTTGTCTTTGCCGGCGACGTGCCGGATGTCCGTGGTGAATTCCGACACGGCGGAGAGGTGGCGCTGCTGGCGGGCCGACCACGGCTCCGTGACTTTGGCCATTGCGTAGACCAATGGCTTGTGGTCGATGAAAGCCGTGCACGGGCGGCCCTCCAGGAAGTGTCGGAAATGGCGAACGGCCAGGAATAGACCGAGCAGCTCGCGGTCGAACGTGCTGTATTTTAACTTGTTCGGCCGGAGCTGCCGGCTGAAAAAAGCGAGTGGCTGCCAAACCCCGTCCACCCATTGTTCATGGACGGTGCCCACCGCGTAGTTGGAGGCGTCCGTAGTGAGGGCGATGGGCGCGTTGAGCACCGGGTGAGCCAGCAGTGTTGCGTCGGCGAGGGCCCGTTTTGCGCTCGCGAAGGCCGTGTCCATGGCCGCGGACCAAACAATGTCATGCTTGGCTGGCTTGCCCCGGAGGGCCTCGTAAAGGGGCCGCATGAGCTGAGCAGCGCAGGGCACGAATCGGTGATAAAAATTCACCATGCCCAGGAACTCTTGTAGGGCCTTGATGGAACGGGGACGCGGGAACGTGGTGATGGCCTCGACCTTGGTCGGCAGCGGCAAGGCCCCGGTCTTGGTGATGCGGTGGCCCAAAAAGTCAACGGTCGTCGTGCCGAAGTGGCATTTGGCCGGGTTGACAATTAAGCCGTGCTCGCTGAGGCGACCGAACAGTGTTCGGAGGTGGAGGAGGTGCTCGGCGCGGGACGTGCTGGCGACGAGGATGTCGTCCAGATAGACGAAAAGAAATGGCAGGTCGCGCAGCACGCCGTCCATTAAGCGCTGGAACGCCTGCGCCACGTTCTTGAGGCCAAACGGCATCCTCAAAAATTCGAACAGGCCGAACGGCGTGATGACGGCCGTCTTCGGGACGTCGGCCGCCCGGACAGGTACCTGGTGGTATCCCCGTATCAGGTCAATTTTGGAAAATATGACCCGTCCCGCCAAACGGGCGGAAAAGTCCTGGATGTGCGGGATCGGGTACCTGTCGGGGGTGGTAGCGTCGTTGAGGCGGCGGTAGTCGCCACACGGGCGCCATCCGCCCCCCGGCTTTGGCACGATGTGCAGTGGTGAGGCCCACGCGCTATTGGAGCGCCGCACGATGCCAAGGTGCTCCAACGCGTCGAACTCAGCCTTTGCCACGGTGAGCTTGGCCGGGTCGAGGCGGCGGGCCCTGACGTAGACCGGCGGGCCCGTAGTGGGTATGTGGTGCTCGATCCCATGCCGCACTGCGACGGCCGAAAACGTCGGCCGTGTGAGGGCCGGGAATTCCACGAGCAGGCGAGCGAACTCGTTCGCCGTCGGGAGGGCGCACGCCAGTTCGGTCGGCGCGGAGCTGCTCATCGTGCACGCCAGGGAGCTGAAGGTCTCGGCATTGACAAGGCGACGACGTTTGACGTCGACCAGCAGCCCGTGCGCGCAGAGGAAGTCGGCGCCCAGCAAAGCCATGGGGACGCAGGCGGTCACAAAGGTCCACTGAAAGCGCTGGCTGCCGAAGCAGAGGGTGACGTTGCGCGGGCCGAAAGTGCGTATGGCCGAGCTATTAGCAGCGACCAAAGAGGGGCCGCAAACGGCGTCCCGCCTGTCCTGCTCGGAGGCGGGTATGACGCTCAGTTGGGCGCCGGTGTCACAAAGGAAACGCCGCCCGGATGCTTTGTCCCGAATAAAAAGCAAGTTGCCCGAGTGGCCGGCGCTCATGGCTGGGAATGAACGCCGGCCCGGCCGTTTCCCGACTTGCCGAAAGTGCACGGGGGTCGGCACGTCCGAGCCTTGTGTCCGAACCTGGCGTGGTAATAACACCACGCCTGGTCAGGTGGAGGCCCCGGCCGTCGTGTCGGAAGCGGTCGGTGCGGCGTGGCAGCCGCCAGTTTCACCGGCAGTTCGGCCTCCAACCGCGCAGGGCGCTTGGGCGTCGTAGGCGTCGCCTCGGACGGCGGCAGGCTCCAGGTAGCCGCGCCGATGTGTTGGCCCGCCGAGGAGATCTTATCGGCTTCCCTGGCGAGGGCGCGGGGATCGGTGATCGACGTGCCAGCCAGGGTGAGGCGTACCGGGTGAGGCAGCTGGCGAAGGAACAACTCGCGGAACAGAAAATCCGGAGAGTGCTCACCGAGCAACGAGAGCATATAGTCCATGCGCTCGGACGGGCGCGTGTCGCCGAGCTCGGGCAGGTCGAGCAGGCGCCGTGCGCGTGCCGCCGGTGAGAGGGCGAAAGCGTCGAGGAGGAGCGTCTTCAGCACGTCATACTTGTCGGCAGCCGGCGGGTGCTCGAGGAGGCTCTGGGCGCGGGCCGCGGTGGCGGAACCGAGCGCTACCACGACGTGGTGGAAGCGGGTGTCGTCCGCGGTGATGCTTCGCAGGGCGAACTGGGAGTCCGCCTGGGTGAACCAAACAGCCGCGTGAGCCTCCCAGAAGGTAGGCAGTTTAAGAGTCACTGCCGTGTCCATGTCGGTCGGTCACCAGTGAAGGAGATGCGCTCCAACGCGAGTCGAAAGAATTGACGCGACCAAAGACAGAATTCGTCCGAGTTGCTTTATTGAAACAAAACAGCTCAGGTATTCTGACAAAAGCCCGTTTATCGGGCAGCAATATATATACACATTTATGTCGGGAAGTTTGCCCGGCAAAAGCTATACCGGGCATGCCCGGGTGTCAAGGGCGAGCCTTGGAAAGGCGAGTCTGGGCCTGCCCGGGCGTGTTTGGCTGCGGCCTGGCAAGTCGAGGCTGGGCGTGCCCGGGCGCTCTGGACGAGCACTGGAAAGGCGAGAGCGGGCATGCCCGGACGCTCTGGGCGAGCCCTGGAAAGGCGATAGCGGGCATGCCCGGACGCTCTGGGCGAGCCCTGGAAAGGCGATAGCGGGCATGCCCGGACGCTCTGGGCGAGCCCTGGAAAGGCGATAGCGGGCATGCCCGGACGCTCTGGGCGAGCCCTGGAAAGGCGAGAGCGGGCATGCCTGGGAAAGACGAGACCGGGCGTGCCCGGGAGGTTCGGGCGTGCCCGGGAACAGTGAGTCCGGGCATGCCCGGGAGAGGCGCGTCTGGCCTGTTCTGGCCGGTGCAAGGCAATTGTGTGCATCCAGCGGTAACCGCTACACACAGACCCCATTTCAAAACACTGCTTTTAGTAACTCATTTACTAAGTATTGCATTGGAAACAAATGTCAAAAAGGGAGAATAAACTGTATCAAACAGAGATACCAGTACTAAACAAGAATGCTGCCATCCTCATGAAAACATCCACATCTGAGTTGGAAAAAAGAGATGGACAAACAGCTACATATGGAAACCCATGTGTACCACAAATAAACAGATGCCTACCAGTCAGTGTGATCCCTAGCCCTGCTTTCCTTTGCTGAGCTCCATTATCTGGGGGTTGTAGTTAGTCACTTTAAGTTGCACACATGCTTCGGAGTGGTCGGTTGTCAAACGACTGCGGGAGGGGCTGAGCACGTTCTTCATGTGTGAGAATATCTCCTCACAGAGGTACGTTGACCCGAAGACTGACAGCAAAGCCAGTGCAACATTTCGGAGACAGCTGAACTTCTTCGGCACGGATGTCCAGCAGGTGAAGATGCAGGTTCCGTGATCTTGCACTGCCGTGGTTTCTAGTTGTTTCCGTAGCTCTGCAAACGTAGTCACCCACAGTGTTGAACTCTTCAGCTCAATCAGCTGCATTTCCATGTCCTGTGTATCCAACCAGTCTATCAGAGATAAATCCAATTCGTGTCCATCAAAGCTGTCTTGCTTGATCAAGAAAGACAACATGCGTCCATACTTCTGAAAGTCCCCAAGTCGTGTTGTGAACTCCGACTCAAGCTCGCTCATGTCTTTGCATATTTCAGCGGTGCTGATGCTGTGCTGCGAGGACAGCTCCCTTACGTGTCTGAAGTAGCGGAAAGTGGAGGTAGCAACATCGCTTGAAAAGATTGCTAGCTTGCCGACAAAAGCCGTCCATGTGTCCAACATGTCCAAAACAGTTTGCCCTGCACCTTGCAGTCGGAGACTGAGCTCGTTGAGGTGTCCCGTAATATCCGTGAGAAACATAAGTTTCACAACCCACTTGGCACTTCTCGTCCTCGAGTTCTGGGTAGTTTTGGCCCTTTTCAGCCAGGAAGGCCTTGATGGCATCACAGCAGCTGACAACCCGCTCCAAAACTTTTCCGCAGCTTAGCCACCTAACCGCTGAGTGGAGCGGGATATCTTTGTATGTGCAGTCCATTTCCTCGAGCCGGGACTGGAACTGTCGGTGTGTCAGAGCAGATCGCTTGACTATGAAGTTAATAACCTTTACTACCGTAGCCATAACCTCATTAAGATCTGAATTTGACATCTTTGCACAGAGGTTTTCTTGGTGTATTATGCAGTGGAGTTACATGATGGGATGACCGACTTTTTCCTCAATTAATCTGACAGCTCCCCTCTGTTTCCCGACCATGGCGGGGTCGCCATCTGTTGTCACTGCAAAAGTCTTCCTGATGTCAATCCCTCGCTCCTCAAAATGTTCCATAAACACCTTGGCTATGTCCTCACCTTTTGTTGTGTCCGACATTGGCTTTAAGCAGCAGAGTTCCTCTCTTACAGTCGAATCACAGTATCTTGCCATGGCGGCCAAACGTGGTATGTCATTCACGTCCACGCTCTCGTCAAGTGCAATGCTAACTACCACAGCATCTTTTAACCCAGCTATTTGCTGCACGTTGATATTTTCTGCCATTTCTTCGACACTTCGCTCAACACTTCTAGCTGACATGGGAATATCTTTTATTCTTGATTTGATTCTCTCTTTGTTTGGTAAGCCTTCAAATAGAACCTCTGAGCTACAGAGAAAAGCCTCCTTAATATATTCGCCATCCGTGAATGGCTTTCCGCGTTTCGCAATGCAATGAACAATGCGATAGCTTGCTTCAGTCGCATGGTTTTTAGCAATGGCAAAGATTTTGAGGGTGTTGGATTGCTTCCCATACCTGGACACGGCACGTTTGATGGATTCTGCCTTGTCTGCCTGATCTTTGAAAGTTTTCTCGTGCTTTGTCTCAAAATGGCGCTTAACACTCGACGTTTGACAAACATTTTCAAAACATAAAGTACACACAACACGGTCCTTCTGAAAAACAAAACCCCACTCTTCTGTCCATGAGGGCTGGAATGCCCGAACCTTTACTTCAGCTTTCTTCGCTAGCGGGATTGCCATCATCTACCGAACCTGAACCGCTTCACTGCAATTCCTGTGGGAAATGTGAGCGGGAGGCCGTACCGTAAATCAAACTAAATAAGACAGGCCGCGTGTTACGAGAAAAACTACTACCCCCATTTATATTACTACCACCCCAAAAAAAACCTCAAAATAATGACGAGATTAATATTGAAACGCAGAAGGCAGCAGCCTGAATGATAACAAAGAGTGGAGATGCAGCCGCTGACCACCGGGTGTTAACAGCACAGTCGCTCTTACACCACGTGAGGTTGCCGCGAACGGCGTATCGGAAGGCACCAAGCCTGCATCTCCTGTTTTATATCTGCGATTATTATACAATTCAGAATAATGATGAGATTAATATTAAAACTCAGAAACCAGTCCGAATAATAATAATGAGTGGAGATGCAGCCTCGGACCATCTGCTGTGAACAACACCACTGTTCTTACAGCACATCCAGTTGCCACGAATATTGTGTTTCAATGCGCCAGGCCGGCATCTCATGTTGTGCACCTTTGTTATTATTCCAGTAAAATAATTTGGAATTGGAATAGTGACTCTGCTCTGATCCATCTACCTCATCACCCTGCACCATCACACCGGAATACTGTTGTCGTGCAACACGCGCAACAGCCAATGGCTGTTCAAGAGGTGATTTGGCATGCAGCAGAGTGCAGAGAGGGCACTCGGCCTAAGGTTGCCGACCCCTGGTTGGTGCATAGATTGGTTGGTTGGTTGGTTGCCTTAGAGCATAGAGGGACGCACACTCGCCTCGAAGCTGTCTCGGTTGGGTTAGAATCCCGAACCAGCAATAAACTGTCATTCCAGTGTTTCTCAGGCAGGGTGATTCATTAATGGGTGTGTCATCCCGACTCCCGAGGATCATCGGATGGACGTAAAACTGGAGTCCCATCTGCCAGCATTAGTTGGTGGGCGTGAAAGGATCCGCGGTGTACTTCATGAAGAGTAGGGGAGCTATCCTGGCCAAATTCCAAAAATTCCTGCATTTCCTGCCCTAACTACTTAGGCGGACGTCAGTCCTGGCCAACCGTTCGTGAAAGAATAGGGCAAAAAAACTCCCAGCCCCACAGCCACAAGAACGTGGGAATAAGTGTGACCGTTAAATTAAGAAGATGTGAATCCCCTTTTAAGAAAAAGTCAGATAAATTTACTCTCTAACCAGCATTTTTACGGCGTAGCCCATAGGGCAAAGCCGTCGAGAACAGTGTTTCTCCGTCTGTCTGTATGTATGTATGTATGTCCCCTCCAACGTATACCAATCAGAGCTGAGCATCTGGTCACATGACAGACTGATGTCATTAGGGCGAAACGGTGGCTGACTCCACTCTCTGCCATATTGATTCCAATATCGTTCATGCCGAACATATCGTCGAACCTGTCATATATCACAATCGCCTTGCTCGACCTTTACGTTTTTCATTCAGTGTGAAACACAAACAAACCAATTGTTAAAATGACCATCAAATACCGAAAACATCGGCGTTACGGCTCTTCCAACAATACGGTACGTATCGGCCTTAGGCTTTATGCCTCACCTTCGGACTGCTTCGGACAAATTAAGCCCAGGTTTCTTAATACAGTAGTGTATCGTTTCAGTAGTATCGTTTTCATAATAATAATAATAATAATGTAGCAAATATAACCATCAGAATTTAATCGTAATGTCATGAATGGAAAGTTAATGGATTGAAGCGGTGTATGGTTCATGAATCAATGATAAATCGGTGTAACGCGGAAGTAAGAAGTTACTAGGTCTAGAGGTTAAAATATATTTTCGATATAATATTAATGTACGGTAGTGGCTGTTTGGTGTCCGTTACATCATTACATCTATCTTTAACTAATGTATCAAACAAGCCTTTCGGTCCTGTTTGTCATCCATCAGCTTTTCTCCACCAATTAGAAGCAAGCTTTCATAAGTTACCCGAGTATTAACTACTAGCCGAGGTAACCGGCATTGCCGGGCGGGGGAGGGGGAAGGGGGAGGGGGGAGGGGGGGAAGGGGGAGGGGGGAGGGGGGGAAGGGGGAGGGGGGAGGGGGGGGAAGGGGGAGGGGGGAGGGGGAATGGGAGGGGGGAGGGGGAGGGGGAATGGGAGGGGGGAGGGGGAGGGGGAATGGGAGGGGGGAGGGGGAGGGGGAATGGGAGGGGGGAGGGGGAGGGGGAATGGGAGGGGGGAGGGGGAGGGGGAATGGGAGGGGGGAGGGGGAGGGGGAATGGGAGGGGGGGAGGGGGAGGGGGAATGGGAGGGGGGGAGGGGGAGGGGGAATGGGAGGGGGAAGGGGAGGGGGAGGGGGGAGGGGGAAGGGGAGGGGGAGGGGGAAGGGGAGGGGGAAGGGGAGGGGGAAGGGGAGGGGGAGGGGGAAGGGGAGGGGGAGGGCGAGGGGGGAAGGGGAGGGGGAGGGGGAGGGGGGAAGGGGAGGGGGAGGGGGGAAGGGGAGGGGGAGGGGGGAAGGGGAAGGGGAGGGGGGAAGGGGAAGGGGAGGGGGAGGGGGGAAGGGGAGGGGGAAGGGGAGGGGGAAGGGGAGGGGGAGGGGGAAAGGGGAGGGGGAAAGGGGAGGGGGAAGGGGAGGGGGAGGGGGGAAGGGGAAGGGGAAGGGGAAGGGGAAGGGGAGGGGAGGGGAACGGGGGGAGAGCGAGCCCCTTGGTAAAGCCAGCGATTTTTTTTTTCATAGCGTCATAGCGTCATAGCGTTTCATAGCGTCATATCGTTCATAGCGTCATAGCGTTCATATCGTTCATAGCGTCATAGCGTTTCATAGCGTCATAGCGATTTTTTTTTTTCATAGCGTCATAGCGTCATAGCGTCATATCGTTCATAGCGTTCATAGCTTCATGGCGTTTCATAGCGTCATAGCGTTCATATCGTTCATAGCGTCATAGCGTTCATAGCGTTTCATAGCGTCATCGCGATTTTTTTTTTCATAGCGTCATAGCGTCGTATCGTTCATAGCGTTCATAGCTTCATAGCGTCATAGCGTTCATATCGTTCATAGCGTCATAGCGATTTTTTTTTTCATAGCGTCATAGCGTCATATCGTTCATAGTGTTCATAGCTTCATAGCGTTTCATAGCGTCATAGCGTTCATATCGTTCATAGCGTCATAGCGTTCATAGCGTTCATAGCGTTTCATAGCGTCATAGCGATTTTTTTTTCCATAGCGTCATAGCGTCATAGCGTTCATAGCGTCATAGCGTCATAGCGTCATAGCATCATCACGTGATCGCTCTGAGCGAATCAGCGCCCACCTGCTCTGATTCCGTTGATTCCGTGCGCTGAAATGCGCTGAGGTAAATATGAATAAAAAATATGGATCGTCAAATATTTTGAGTTCGGCCATGTTCGTCCCAGGCTCAATGGCCATGTCTCTGCCAAATATCAAGCACGTAAGCCTCTCCGTTTAGGAGTCTATCGGTAACATTACACACACACACACACACACACACACACACACACACACACACACACACACACACACACACACACACACACACACACACAAACTGTGTTTTATATATATATATTAAACATTCCAAAAAGGTAATGATTCGTTATTTGTGATGACGTCAGTTTAAACTCATTTGCATACAAAAATTGGCTAGAACACGCCCATTTGGTACGATCCCGACTCACTTTATGGGTGCCGAAATCTATTAATGTTGTGACTATAGGTGAGGCATTCACACCAGTCCGAGCCTCCGAGGTACTATAACGATGTTGTGATCTGCATTATGCATTTAATACTTTAAATTTTGTCTGAGTCCTTCTATGGACCGTAGGCGGACCCAGGATTTGGTCCACGGGAGCGTTCCTCCATCTTCGAGACTTGAGTTGAGGGTTGTATCATGAACACACCTTAATTTAGTGGATTCGTTGTTGACTATATGTTACATTCATCGCAGGTGTTGCACGTTAAACGTGTACTGACGTAATACGACATAAGAGGGCGACAAAGATAGACACCTTTAACTCGATTGTTGAGTCGTGCAAACTTTCTGTGCGCATTTCTGCTGTATTCGTGTTGCAGTAAATTCTCACTCTTGTACGTTAATACTGTACTTTAGCACGTGGTGCTACGCGCGTGACTTGCTACCAAGGAGGAAGCGGACAACGCGGTAAGTTTAATGTTCTTTATTCAAAGAGGTCACTGTAGCACTGGCGCGCTCCGGGCTGCGCGCCCAGTGTATATCCTGAGGCGACGCCTACCCCTCGGGCGTGGCCGCCACCCACTTGGTGCGCGGAATTATGTCACCACGCCAGTGGGCTTTCGTGTCCGCCACACGCGCCCCCCCAGAATTCCCGCGCACCTGGAGGGCCAGTTTGCGGGGCAAACGGATGACCCGGCCGAAGCGCCCTCTGGCGACCGGCGGCGTCCGGGGTGCAGGGATGCCAGGTGGGATGCCCCCGGCTGTACCCGGGATGGGTGCCGGACCGGGGGGCGGCGTGCCTGCGGTGCTGGGCGGTGCCGGGGGTCCGCCCACAGGGGGGCGGCCCCGACGCGGGGGCCGAGACACCGGCGGTGGGTGGTCCACGTCGAGGTGGGCCGGCTTGAGGCAGTCTATGGAGACCTGGTCAAGAGTGCCGCCAATGTCCAGGGTGAAATGTTTCACCCCGGTCTCCAGCACGCGGAAAGGCCCGTTGTACGGGGGCCGCAGTGGTGTCCGGTGGGCGTCGTGCCGGACGAAGACGTACTCCGCGGTGCGAAGCTCCGGGGCGATGTGTGTAAGGGGGTGCCCGTGGTGCGCCGTCAGCACCGGGGCGAACCTCCGGGCAATCTCCTGCAGCGCAGAACGCTCCTGCGCCGCGGACCAAGGTGCCGTGGGGTCGGGGAGGAACTCGCCCGGCACCCGCAGCGGTTGTCCAAAGACCAACTCCGCCGCGGATGCGCGCAGGTCCTCCTTGGGCGCCGTCCGGAGGCCCAGCAGGACCAAGGGGAGCCTGTCGACCCAGCCGCCGTCGCGGAGGGTGGCCCGGAGCGCGGCCTTCAAGGAGCGGTGGAATCGCTCGCACAGGCCGTTGGCCTGGGGGTGGTAGGCCGTGGTTCAGTGCAGCTGGACCCCGAGCCCCCGCGCGACCGCGGCCCAGAGCTCCGAGGTCAACTGGGGGCCGCGGTCGGACAAGATGTCCGAGGGGGCGCCGAACCGGGCGACCCAGGTGGCGATGAATGCCTGCGCGACGTCTGCCGCCGTCGTCGCCGCCAAAGGCACGGCCTCCGGCCACCGGGTGGTGCGGTCCACCATGGTAAGGACATGGGTGAAAGCCCGCGAGGGGGGCAGAGGTCCCACTAGGTCCACGTGCACGTGGTCGAACCGACGTTCCGGCACCGTAAACGGGGCCAAGGGGGCCTGGGTGTGCCGGTGCACCTTCGCGCGCTGGCACGCGAGGCACGTCCTGGTCCAACCGCGGACGGCCTTCCGGAGGCCATGCCAGACAAACTTGTCGGCGACCAACCTCTGGGAGGCCTTCGTGCCCGGGTGGGACAGGCCGTGGATGGCGTCAAAAACCTGGCGCTGCCAGCCTGCGGGCACGATGGGGCAAGGCCGCCCGAGGGAGACGTCGCAAACGAGGGCCGTGCCCGCGCCGTCCAAGGGCACCTCGGTGACGCGGAGGCCCGTGATGGCGGTCCGCAAGGCCTGGACCCCGGGGTCGGCGGCCTGGTCCGCCGCCATCTGGGCATAGTCGATGCCAAGGTGGACTGCGTGGGCGACGGCCCGGGAAAGGCAGTCGGCCACCGGGTTGTCCTTTCCCGCGATGTGTCGGATGTCCGGCGTGTACTCGGACACGGCCGCGAGGTGACGCTGTTGCCGGGCCGACCACGGCTCGGCGACCTTGCCCATCGCGAAAACCAGCGGCTTGTGGTCGTCGAAGGCCGTGAACGCACGGCCCTCGAGCAGATGGCGGAAGTGCCTGACCGCCAGGTGAAGCCCAAGCAACTCGCGGTTGAAGGTACTGTAACGGCGTTCGGGCGGGCGGAGCTGCCGGCTGAAGAACGCCAGCGGTTGCCAAGCACCACACACCCATTGCTTGTGCACCGCGCCCACCGCGTAGTCCGAGGTGTCGGAGGTGAGGGCGATCGGTGCATCGGGCGCCGGGTGCGCGAGCATGGTGGCGTTGGCCAAGGCGAGCTTCGCGCCCGAGAACGCCGCGTCCATCTGCTCGGTCCAGGTAACGTCACCTTTGCCTGGCTTCCCTCGAAGGGCCTCGTGTAAGGGGCGCAGGAGCTGGGCGATGGGGGGGCAGGAACCGATGGTAAAGGTTTACCATGCCCAGGAACTCCTGGAGCCCCTTGATCGTGCGGGGGCGCGGAAACCCCTTCACCGCCTCCACCTTGGCCGGTAGGGGGACGGCCCCATGCCTGGTGACGCGGTGCCCCAAAAAGTCGATTTCAGCGACACCGAACCGGCACTTGGCGGGGTTCACGATCAGGCCGTGCTGGCCCAGACGTTCGAAGAGCGTGCGGAGGTGACGAAGGTGCTCTTCGCGGGACGCGCTGGCGACGAGGATGTCGTCCAGGTAGACGTACAAAAAATCCAAGCCGCGCAAGACGCTGTCCATGAGGCGCTGGAACGCCTGAGCCGCATTTTTCAAACTGAAGGGCATCCGAAGAAATTCGAAAAGCCTGAACGGCGTGATGACAGCCGTCTTCGGGATGTCCTCCGGCCTGACAGGGACCTGATGGTAGCCGCGTACGAGGTCCACCTTTGAAAAGAAGGACATCCCCGCCAACCGGGCGGAGAAGTCCTGGATGTGGGGGACGGGGTAGCGGTCGGGGGTGGTGGCGTCGTTGAGGCGCCGGTAGTCCCCGCACGGTTGCCATCCCCCGCCGGGCTTGGGCACGAGGTGGAGCGGGGATGCCCACGCGCTCTCGGAGCGCCGCACGATGCCGAGCCGCTCCAGTGTAGCGAACTCCGCTTTCGCTACCGCGAACTTCGTCGGCTCGAGGCGGTGTGCCCGGGCGTAGACCGGTGGCCCGGCGGTGGGGATGTGGTGTTCCACCCCGTGCTTGACGGTCCCCGCCGAGAAGGTCGGCCGCGTGAGGGCCGGAAAACCCGCGAGGAGGCGGGCGAATTTGTCAGCTGCCGGAAGCGTACAGATGAACCTGGCCGGAATGGAACCGCTCAGCAAGCCGCTCGGCGAGCCGCTCGGTGAGCCGCTCTGTGAGCTGCTCAACGAGGGAGGCAGCGCACACACGAGCGAGCTGAACGTCTCAGCCTGGACAAGCCTTCTGCGCTTTACATCGACCAGTAATCCATTAGCACATAAGAAGCCCGCGCCGAGCAGTGCCATGGGCACGTCGGCCGTAACGAACGACCAACGGAAAACCTGCCCTCCGAACCGCAGAGAGAGACAGCGTTTTCCCTACGTGCGTGTAGACGTACCATTGGCCGCAAGCAGCGCGGGACCTCGGCCCGCGGTGTGCTTGTCGGACGTACCGGCAGGAATGACACTCACCTGCGCTCCCATATCGCACAGGTAACGGCGCCCGGACAAGGTGTCCATTATGTACAGAAGGCTGTTGGAATTGCCGACGCTCACCGTTGCCACCGAGCGCCGGCTCGCCCGTTTCCCGACCTGCCGAATGAGCACAGCGGGCGACACTGCCGAGCCTCGTGGCCGAACTTGGCGTGGAAGAAACACCAGGCGGGCAGCTGCGGTGTCGGAGGCCGCGGTTTTCTTCGCGGCGGCGGTGGTGGTCGGGGCGTGGCGGCGGACACGAGGTGCGGTGCATCGGGGAAAGCCTCGGGAGCCTCAGGAGCGGCAACCGCGCCAAGACTCGCCTGTGTGTCCAAAGCCGCGTAGTATTTGTCGGCCTCAGCAGCATGCGCATGGGGTTCCGTTAACGCGGAACCAGCCAAAGCGAGGCGGACTCGTGCTGGCAGCTGGCGTCGAAACAACGCCCGGAATAGAGCGTTCGGGGTTTCATCGCCCATGAGCACCAGCATATGGTCCATACGGACCGACGGTCGCGTGTCCCCGATCTCGGGGAGGTCCAAGAGGCGATCGGCCCGTGCGTCCACCGTAAGGCTGAACGTGGCGAGGAGGAGACGCTTGACCACCTCGTACTTGCCGTCGGCAGGTGGATCCCTTAGGACCGATACGACGCGGGTGGCCGTGCCGGGCCCGAGGGCGGCGACCATGTGGCAGTACATGGTCTCGTCCACCGTGATGCCTCGAAGTCGGAACTGGGCTTCTGCCTGCAGGAACCTAACTTCGGCTTGTGACTCCCAGAATTCGGGGAGCTTGATGGAGACCGCGTTGGTAGCCATTGTTGCGGCGGTTTCGGGTAGTCAGCGACGGCTGACTCGAATGTCGGAGGTCACCAATTTAGCATGCGGTGCTACGCGCGTGACTTGCTACCAAGGAGGAAGCGGACAACGCGGTAAGTTTAATGTTCTTTATTCAAATAGGTCACTGTAGCACTGGCGCGCTCCGGGCTGCGCGCCCGGTGTATATCCTGAGGCCACGCCTACCCCTCGGGCGTGGTCGCCGCCCACTTGGTGCGCGGCATGATGTCACCACGCCAGTGGGCTTTCGTGTCCGCCACAGTACTATCCGTGTCATATGCTTCGTTGTCTAACTAACCTACCTCTATGTCCAGGTGTTGAGGTCTCCATGCATCATGGTTACAGCAATGTGAACCTAATTATCATGAGCATCCGATGCACATGGCCTATGTCTACGGGCACTATTGCACCAACCACATTGACCATGGCTGATGATGGCAATCCACCAGGTACTGCAAAATGCTTGGTCTCAATCCTTTCGACCCATTCATATATTGGGTGGCCCCACGGTGATAGACACCTGCACGGGGGCCAGGTAGGATCAGGGTATGGACCCTTTCGAGCTTCGATGGAAAATTGAAGAGCATAACGTGCTGCAGTGTTTTTGCTCATTCTGGTGACATGAACAATAGATACTTGCGAGTACAGGAGGAACAATAGATACTTGGAAAGTTTTGGCATTTCATTTCAAAAAAATTGTAAAATGGAAACTAGGTCCGTGGAGAAAATAAACGACAAAGTGCTGCTTGGGGATGATTTTGGAACACGGAAACAAGGACATTGTGCATGAGTAGATGAGTGACAGAAAGGAAAGAGGCAGTGGAGTGAGGAGACAGGGAGAGGTAAGTAAGAGTAAATGAGAGCAGGTCTGTGTATGGGTGACATCATGAGGTGACGTTGGTCAGCACTCATAAAGGGCTGCATGGAGAGGCATGAGATAACAGCCAAAAGAGTCAGTTCCACAGATGAGAGAGAGTAGTAATGGAGGTGAGCGTCCAGGGTAGAATTGGGGCAGGTAACTAGATGTGGGATTCTGGAAGAAAATCTGCAACCGACAGTGCCTTTAGAAAGTATTCACACCCCTTGATTTTTTCACATTTTGTTGCGTTACAGCCTGAATTTAAAATGGATTATATTGAGATTTTCTGTCACTGATCGACACATAATAACCCAGAATTTCAAAGTCGATTTTTAAAATTTTATTTTATTTTTAGATATTTTTTACAAAATAATTAAAAATGAAAAGCTGAAATGTCTTGGTCAATAAGTATTCAACCCCTTTACTATGACACTCCAAATTGAGCTCAGGTGCATCCAATTTTCTTTGATCATCTTTGAGATGTCTCTACAACTTGATTGGAGTCCACCTGTGGCCAATTCAATTGATTGGACATGATTTAGAAAGAAACACACCTTTCTGTATAAGGTCCCACAGTTGACAGCGCATGTCTGAGCAGAAACTCTAGCATGAAGTCCAAGGAACTGTCCGTAGAACTCCGAGATAGAATTATGTGAAGGCATAGATCTGGGGAAGGGTTTTAAACAATTTCTAGAGTGTTGAAAGTTCCCAAGAACACAGTGAGTTCCATCATTAGGAAATTAAAATTACACAAAAAATGTGCAAAAACAGATCCTTGCAACTACAGAACAATCGTCCTGCTCCCGATTATCAGCAAAGTCATGGAATCCAACATTGCTTCGGATATCAAATTCTTCCTCTTCTCCAATGGCTTGATCTCTTATCATCAATTTGGTTTCAGACCAGGTCACTCAACTCTGGACATGCTGCTTCTGCTGTCTCAACAATGGATGGAGGTCCTCAATGCCAAACAGGAAATAAGAGCAGTCTCCCTTGACATCATGTGCCTTCGATACGGTCTGGCACCCCGCTCTGCTCACCAAACTCTCCTCCTATGGTATCCATGGAAATCTACACGCAGGGATTGCGGACTTCCTCTCTGGTCACAGCCAACGTGTGGCCCTGAATGGATTTCTCTCATCTCCCCCTTCCTGTTCAGGCTGGAGTTCCCCAAGTTCTGGGCCCTGTGCTTTTTCTGGTCTTCATCAATGATCTCGCCGACTCTCTGGAAAATCCTCTCTATCTCTTTGCTGATGACTGCACTGTCTGCCGCTCCATACCTCATACCTCAGATCTGCAGTCTGCAGCCTCTTCACTCTCTGCAGACCTGGATAAAATCACAGACTGGTCAAACAAGCAGAACATGTCTTTCAATCCTGACAAATCTCACACTCTATGTCTCTATGAAAAGACCGACTGGACAACCCTCCCATCTACTTTCTGAACAATCCTCTCAAAGAAGTTCTGTCACTCAAGCTTTTGGGTCTCACTGTCTGCCATGATCTTTCCTGGGAAAATCACATTTCCAAGCTGGCTTCCAAAGCCAGTCGCCGAATGGGCATCCTCCGTCGTGCGAAGTCCTTCCTTGGCACACCTGAGATCCTTACCACATACAAGGCTTTCATCCACAGCTCAATGGAATAATGTTCTCCCCTCTGGGATGGTACTCCTGCCTCACACCTAGCTCGGCTTCACGCTGTTGAAACCAAAGCGTTCAGAATCATTGGAATCTCCCGCGATGAAGTTATCTCTGCGGGCCTTTCACTCACTCACCGCAGGCAGGTTGGTGGTCTTTCTGTCTTCTACTGACTCCTCTCCAGCCTAGCTACCCCAGCTCTGTCTGTGCTCTGTCCCCCTAATATTCCTCCATGTCGCACAACATCTGTCAGCAACCCTCTTCTGGTGAAACTGCCAAAATCAAGACTCTCTGCTCACCTTCACAGTGTCATCCCTCTTTTCTCCCGCCTCTGGAACAAACTCCTTCACTCTCTTCAATCGCACTCCTCCCTCCAGGTCTTTAAAACAGCTGTACACCACCATCTGTTATCTTCCACCATCCAAAACCTTGATCTTTTCTACCCTAGTTAATTCACCCCAGATCCACTTTTGTGAAATACCGACTTCTCTCCTGGAAGTCCTAGCAGTGTCCATATGTTTTATACCTCTCCCACCCCATCACCACCCTTCCCATGCCCTCCTCCCCGTCCCCCCCAAGCCCTCTCCCTCCCACAGATCTCCCGATGTCCCTGCTCTCGAATGTTTTACTTGTGTGCTTCCCTCTCTCTCCCCAAATTGTCTCACGCACCCTTTATTTTATGTTTTATGTGTCCGTTTGTTATTTTGTGAATAATGTTAGCTCTTACACGAGCCTCGATCTTGTATGCAAAAAAAGGAAAAAAGAAAACTCCCGTTGAACCCCAACATTATGAATAGTAAGAACTACTCAGAAGAATATAGTACTACCCAGACTCTTCCTCGAGCTGGCTATCGGACCAAACTGAGCAAACAGGCAAGAAGGACCATGGTCAGGGACGTGACCAATAACCCAACGACGACTCTGACAGAACTACAATACAAGGTTCCTTGGTTAAGATGGGAGAACCTGCCAAAAGGAAAACAGTGACTGCAGCACTTCACAAATCCCGGCTTTATGGGAGAGTGGCTAGAAGGAAGACACTCCTGAGAAAAAGGCACATGACAGCACGCCTGGAGTTTGCACAAAGGCACGTGAAATTCTCTGGGAGCATGAGGCAAAAGAGATTTTGTGGTTTGACGAAATAAAAATTTAACTATTTGGCCTTTGGATAAAAATATTTGGATTAAAATTGAGCTGAATGAAAAGCTTTACGTCTGCCGGAAACTGAGCACAGCTCATCACACATGTAACACCATCCCTACCAAGAAGGATGGTGGTAGCAGCATCATGCTATGAGGATGCTTTTCAGTGGCATGGACTGGAGAATTGTGTGGATAGAGGTAACAACGAATGGAGCCAAATACAGACAAATCCTTGAGGAGAACCTGTTTCAGAGTGCAAAAGACCCTTCGACTGCAGCGAAGATTTACGTTCCAACAGGACAATGACCCCAAGCATACAGCGAAGGCAACACTGGAATGGCTTCAGAACAAGAACGTGAAAGTCCTTGAGTGGCCCAGCCAAAGCCCAGACTTGAATCCCATTGAGAATCTGTGGAAAGACTTGAAGAATGCTGTTCACTGATGCTCCCCATCCAACTTGAGAGAGCTTGAGAAAATCTACAAAGAAGAATGGGAGAAACTCCCCAAATCCAAATGTGCAAAGCTGATACAGATATTATACCCAAGAAGATTCGAAGCTGTAATCGCTGCGGAAGGCGATTCTACAAAGTATTGACTCAAGGGGTTGAATGCTTATGTAAATTTGATACAGTATTTCTGCATTTCATTGTTAATTATTTTGTATGAATTTCTAAAAAAAAACTTCCACTTTGACATTATGGGTATTATGTGTAGATTAGTGACAAAAAGCCTTAATTTAATCCATGTAAAATTCAGGCTGTAACACAACAAAATGTGAAAAAAGTCAAGGGGTGTGAATACTTTCTGAAGGCACTGTAAGTGGTGGGAGTATGGAGGAATGAAAGGGCAGATGGAAGTAGGCCAGGCATGGGGAAATTGAGGGCAGAGTCCATCATCCTGCCTGTAGTAAGAAGCATACCTTGCAACTCAGATTTTTGTTGAGATATGCCAGTAACAGGGAGAGCCTTGGACACAATTGCATTCATGGGAGAAAGATGGAAAGCAGCTGCACCAGCCTAGAGTGGTTAACCTATTTCGGATGAAGGAGTTGTACACTATAATGAACCTGGAGTGACTCAGAATGGAATCTCGTACTGTAGAGAATACTGAAGCGTAGGCCAGCTTTAGAGGCCTGTGGAAGTGTAACTCAGCGTAACTTATTAATTGGCACTGGTAACTTATTAATTAACCTGGTAACAAAGCAAATACATTTTACATGCAAACTCTGTGAAGGACGAGTTTGTAAATGAGTTAGGAATGTGCACGAACATGATAATCTCTTGAAACACCTGGTCACAGCCCCAGGCTGGAGCACCCCCCTATTGTTTGATAAATGGAACTCACAACAGGGGGGGCTAGCTGGCGCCAGGAAGGCGACCAGTAACGTCAGCGGAGAAGAGATTACGAGTTCAGCGGACAGAGGATTAAGTCGAGTTGGTCCATATAAGCGGGAGCTGCGGCTGGAGTCGAGAGGACTTGCTGCGAGGAGCTCTGACGAACGGGACCATGGCGGAGGAACATCAGCCGAACGAAAAGGACCATGGAAAAGAGTTAATCTCAGCCATTGAATAATGCGGTATTATTTGGTAAATGGAATGAAGTGAATAATAAAAAAGACCTTTTGTAAACCTGAGTCCGGTCATTGGAGTCCTGTGAGTCATACACGAAATTCTTCCACAATATGGAGGCACCGCTGAAATTTCGAGTGGACGTCGCCAAGGTGAGCATGTAAGCATGACGTCTTGGGGATCTGTCCATTATGAAATATGAATTCTGAAGATGGAGGATTTGGTGTGTGGGACTTGCATTCCGTAGGTAATCCAAGGAGTGTAAAAGTATTTTTGTCACGACCGTCCAAGGTAAAAGTCACGGATGGAACGGTTTAAATGATTCTATTATTCGTGTGCTTGCATATGCGTACGATATACGCTGGGTGTTAAGAGCCTTACTCTGGTCTGCGGGCAAGTCGGCTCATGAAGTGCACCATGAGGCGATTTGTTTGCCGGGTCGGTAAGGTTCGGTAAGGTCCGTACACGTGTACAATCGTGTACACCCGTTTTAAATAGAGAATTTTTTTTCAGTTTTCCCGCCATAACTAAAACTCGTTCGATTTTTTTTTGACGAAATTTGCTAGATAAATAGCATGGGTGACACGGATTAAATGATTTTATGATTATGAATTAATGAGGAAATGATTTTATATTTAAATATAAAAATTGATCTGCTTGGTGTTAGTTTAAGGGCTGTTCCAAATTTATCTTGATTATGAGACAAAAACAGCAGAATGGGAATCAACAGACAATGGAACAGCTCGCGACGAGTGTTTGTGGGTGACAACCACCCTCTGGTCGAGGCTCATAGAAGGGGTGATGCTTACTGATTCGGCACGCTTAAAATAGGTGTTAATGGTGGGATGTCAGAGGTTTTGGCGTGGGCTTAATAGTCACACTGTTTGAAAAATAATGCTCGATGCAACATGATCCTAAAAAGAACCCATCCCTACATCGAAGGATAAGGAAGGGAAGGAATGGAAAATTTGAAGTATTAAAGTTACGGAACTCAAAATGTCTGGGTTTGGATGGAGTCATTAAAGGATTGAGTCATTCATTGGTTTGATGATGGTCCTAATATTTTGATAAATGTTTGATAATGGTCCTGGTGATTTTAGTCCTAGGAATAATATATGCTAGTGGTTTGTCTGAAGGTTTTAATGAGATCGGATTTTATCTATCTATAATTCCAGTAATCTCGGTGTGTGTGTCGGTCTGTCTGTATGCGACCGCTGTTTCTCAACAACTACCGGTCCGATATACTTGAAACTTGCCAGGTATATTGGTGGGGACCCGAGGATGTGCCTTTTCAAGGTTTGAAATTAATCGGACGGGTGGGTCCCAGGGTGTGGTCGCCGTGTTCTGTGGTCGTTCGCTTTGGCTCTGCGGATGGACCGAACCATTGCATGTAAATAGAAGGGGGGTTCTGTGGTCGTTACTGCCACGTGGTTTCAAAGTTTTGTTGTTGTTGTTTGCACGCATGTTTTTTTGCAAGCACGTACGGGCGAGCACGTACGTGCGGGCACGCCCTAGTATATATAAATTGAGGTAATATTAAGTTATGGAATTAATTGCTTTCAACAATGCAAAGGGTGATAAAATATGGCATTTTAATGGGATTTTTTAATGGGATATTGGTTTAGGAATGTTTAGAGGTCATTGCAATGTGATAATAACTTGTTGGAACTTGTTGTTGGAACTTGTTGTTGGAACTTGCTGTTGGAACTTGCTGTTGGAACTTGTTGGAACTTGTTGGAACTTGTTGTTGGAACTTGTTGTTGGAACTTGCTGTTGGCACTTGTTGGAACTTGTTGGAACTTGTTGTTGGAACTTGTTGTTGGAACTTGCTGTTGGAACTTGCTGTTGGAACTTGTTGTTGGAACTTGCTGTTGGAACTTGCTGTTGGAACTTGTTGTTGGAACTTGCTGTTGGAACTTGTTGGAACTTGTTGTTGGAACTTGTTGTTGGAACTTGTTGTTGGAACTTGCTGTTGGAACTTGTTGTTGGAACTTGTTGGAACTTGTTGTTGGAACTTGTTGTTGGAACTTGTTGTTGGAACTTGCTGTTGGAACTTGCTGTTGGAACTTGTTGGAACTTGTTGTTGGAACTTGTTGTTGGAACTTGCTGTTGGCACTTGTTGGAACTTGTTGGAACTTGTTGTTGGAACTTGTTGTTGGAACTTGCTGTTGGAACTTGCTGTTGGAACTTGTTGTTGGAACTTGTTGTTGGAACTTGCTGTTGGAACTTGCTGTTGGAACTTGTTGGAACTTGTTGTTGGAACTTGCTGTTGGAACTTGCTGTTGGAACTTGTTGTTGGAACTTGTTGTTGGAACTTGCTGTTGGAACTTGTTGTTGGAACTTGTTGGAACTTGTTGTTGGAACTTGCTGTTGGAACTTGCTGTTGGAACTTGTTGGAACTTGTTGTTGGAACTTGCTGTTGGAACTTGTTGTTGGAACTTGTTGTTGGAACTTGTTGTTGGAACCCGTACTTATTTAATTAATTACATTTCTTATTACATTACAGTAATTACATTACAGTAATTACCTGAGGTAATTACAGTAATTACAGTTCCGGTAATTACAGTAATTACAGTAATCATTACAGTAATTGCAGTAATCTTATTACAGTAATTACATTACATTAACTCAGGCACCTTTTGAGTAAGGAAGCTGATATTTGGACATGACACTGACCAAGTGATGTGGCTGTCAAGGAAAATATTGATTTATTGATTAATCATTTAATAAATTAACTCGTTGATTTATAAATGACTTATTTAATTAAAATTCCTGAGAGATACATCTTCGGATGAAATACTTGCAGATTGGTTATGCTATGAGCCAATTGATTAAGGAAAATATTTTGTGATGGCCATATTGGCAATTTCGTGGCCATATTCGTGGCAACTCAGTTAGTGCCACTGCACCTTTAAAATGCATCCCTGCGTTCATTTTTCGATCGATTGAGTTGAAATTTTGAACAATCGGATCTGGACTGTCGTTGTTAACGACTCTAGCACGCACTCGTCCAATCAGGATGGAGCGGTATGGTCCCCGGATCATCACTGCCCGCAGTTTTAATTAATTTTACTTTTTCTCTTGGGCATATAATTTTGAAGACATGCATGTCATGATAGAGGAAATGTTTGTTCTGTTAAACGGAATAAATGTTGTTAATGCATGTGTGTGTGTATTTTTGTGTATTTGGATATATTTTCACGACTAATTCCAGTTATCGTCCTGCAAAAGGTCTGCTCGTTCTTTTCCTTTGAGTCGTAAATTCCTGTTGAATTCTCATTAAAAAGCGGAATTAAGTACGCTGTGTGATGATGGAGATCCTTGATGACGAATCAGGAATAGTGAATGAGCAGACAAATATCACGGATGGTACACCAGATAGGGAAAATGTAGATGAAACCCCTTTTTGCTCAGGTGCTGTGTAGCGCTGCACAAAGATCCATATGAGCGGGGCCTGGGTGCTGTGTAATTAGTACACAAAGAACCAATTACTAGGGTGCTGAATAAACACAAAGATCCATTTTTGGAGCTGGTTCTCCCGGTGCTGTGATTTATTCAAAGAACCAAAATCTTGTAAGAATTAAGATATGATTTGTCGACATCATAAATACTTTAATATATGTAACGATTTTTGTAACGATCATCCTGCAAAAGGTCTGCTCGTTCTTTTCCTTTGAGTCGTAAAATCCTGTTGAATTCTCATTAGAATGCGGAATTAAGTACGCTGTGTGATGATGGAGATCCTTGATGACGAATCAGGAATAGTGAATGAGCAAACAAATATCACGGATGCTGCGGCTGGAGCAGGGGAAGCGATTTTTGAATTGTTCAGTGATTATTCGATATTGTTATGACTTATTGTCAATAGGTATACTAAGTGGCCATGAGGTAGCCTGTTGCTATGTACAGTTTTATTCTATTGTTGATTATACCACATAACTGTGGTGATAAAGGAAATGTTCGTTTTAAATAGATGATTATGATATGACCATGACTATAAAATCATGATGATTATTATGAATGATATCATAGGGTTCAAATGCAGAATGATTGCATGAACTTGGGAAAGAACTTTCAAGCCCTATGGGATAAATTGGGTGGTACAAGCGATGGAGTTTCAAAATTTAGCATGATTAAAGGAATTTTACAGTCTTATTTCAGGAGTTTTACGAAATTTATATTGCCAAGAGATTTTGGATACTATTAAAAGAAAAAATGATGAGATATTTTTCCCAATGAACTTTAATATCTGCCATCCATTTTGGCTGTCTCACGAATGAAGGATGAGTTGCCTTTAGTGGTTGCAAAGAAAATTTGTGGAGACCAGGCAAAATGGGAAAATATGTCAGATATGACCCTAGGACAGGACGGTGATTCATCAATTGACATGAGGTACGAACCCGAGGTGACGACCGATGAAATTCGATCTCAGTCAATGGATGGACCTGTCCTGACATCATTGGGGAAAGGGCCTATGCAAAGAGACATCCAAAGTGATTAATTTGATTTATTGATGAATATTGATGAATTAATTGAAATTGAATAATTGATTGAATTGTCGATTGATTGAATCTAATTGATTGAATTTAAGTGAATAAATTTAACTGAATAAATTGAACTGAATAAATTGAATTGAATATATTGATTGTTTGATTGATGAAAATGCGGTCTCAAGAAAGAAGCTTTGATATCTTTGCGAGATATTATCAATGTGGAGACAACCTGGGAAAATTGAGCAAGGTGGTGAGTTTATATACAGATATATATGTGCGGTTACCATTGTGTGATTTCCCCGTCAACAGAGCGGACACCTGAGGATTCACCCATTTCATACTGGCCCTCCGGCTCATCTGCAAATACTGATCTGTGAGATTGGATTGTGCAAAAGCCACGGCTGAGGGAGATTCTCTGGAAATCACCGTGTGAACAGGTGGAGAGACCCTTCCTGGAGGTACGAGTGAAGCTTTAGAGGAACAAACTACAACACATCCAACGCTACTTTGATAAAAGGCAGAATGGGAAATGGAGCCTGCAAGAATACACAAGGACAACCAGAGAGTCCACCAAAAGGTACTTGTACACATCATATGTACGACCGTTATGGTGCAGAAGCTATAAGGCAGGTCGAGAATTGGTATTTGTGGACAAAGGGACATGATAAGGAGTTTCCAAGAGATGGTACATTTGAGCGAAGTCGATTGGAAAGATTGGAACAAATATTGAAAGCCAGGAAGAGACAGAATCTAACGGTAGACTGGCTTGCATTCCATCTTTGGGATGGTGAATCCAGACAACGGGAACAGCAAGAACGGATAACGGATCTAGAACTTAAAATAAAAAGGATACAGGATACAGTGCAGGAGACAAATGCACAACTGCCCTCGAAATTAGGAATGAAAGTGACGGTTGTCCCATCTGATTTCCAGTTGTCTCCCCAAAAAAGGACGGTACAGAGAATTTTTTCGTGTTTCAGGAGACAACGAGAGATTGCAGTGGCAACTCAGGAATGTAGAGATGCAGCCCAGCAATACAAATGCACAGGTGCACAGACCAGGAAACGACAGAAACCGGTGTTTCGAGTGTGGAAAGATGGGACATTGGAGAAGAAGATGTCCGTATGTCAACAGGAGGACAAGGTCATGGGGCAAACCAAGATCAAGGGTACCAGTACGTACCGGTACCTCAGACAATGATTAGGCCTTCATTGCTGCAAATCCCAAATGATGATTGGCCTCAACAGATTCGATTACTGGACAAACATGAATAACTGTCAATGATTCTTGGGTCTGAAAAGTTTTCGGAGCAAGAATTATTCATTTTTTCTTTTGCTTGTAAGCAAATTAGTAATTAATTGATCACATGCCGAAATTGGATCTTTTATGTTGGGCACACAATTTTAAATTTACAAAGTTGGAACAATTGCTTTGCAAATTTTTGAAACTAAGTGACAAGAGTCACATGATGATCAGGTGGGAATTTCGGACTAGTGTTCCGCATGATTGATAGGTCAGTGGTCGACTGACATGCAAATGGGTGTGTAGTCAAATTTGGATAAATTATTGTGGGAACTGAAAGGGTAATTTCAATGTGACATCATAGGGGTTTTCTAAGAATAAGCTTTTGGTCCATTTGTGTATTAGCATTTCTAAAATTGAAGGACAAATTTTATGAAATTGAAATAAAATTGACACCCATCTTGATCTGTAAATAATAGTTCCAACGCAAACAAATACGCATAATGCAGGTGTGTGTGTATTTTTGTGTGTCAATGTTAGTGTTTTTATTGTTTTGTGTATCAATCTTACAAGATTGTTGACACCGACAGTGTGCCTGTCTGGAAATGGATAGTTTTATGTGGATGGGATTGAATATGCAGAGAATCCGTAAAATAAAATAGAAATAAAATTTGATTATGAACATTATCTCTTTTGTCAAGGGAGATGGAATATAAAGATTTGATGTGCTGGGTTATGAGCAGCTATTCATTCATAGTAAAATTGTGAGTAATTTGGGGATTCCATTTTGATAGAATTTATATGAGAATAACAGCTATTTATGGATATGAGCTTCATAAAAGGAAATGAGGGAGTACAAAATTATCCAAATTTGGGAGAGGTCTTACACTGACTTCCCAGAATACTCTGCTCATGGATTTATATATATATATATATAAACTTGAATTTTATCAGCATATAAATTGTGCTGCATGTATGGATGTGTATTAGGCATAGATGATATGGGAAAATAGTAAAGAAAATCTTGCTGATTGGAACTATTGTGAGTTTTAAAACGGAATGCATTGTGCATCTTAAACCAAGGGGCAGACATGAACGCGCTGTTACGTTATTTATACTCAGAACGCGCTGTTACATGTACCTGCAACATATTTGTTAATCTCGCACACCTATATTGGCATACTGGTGTCAGTAGTACTCACTGGGTGCATAGAAATGGATGAGCAACAGTTAAGGGGGTGTATTAAAACACTTACTTGGATACTTTCTACAAAAGTAGGGGTTTCAATAAGTGGTACCATACACATGGGATTCATCAAATTAAGTTTTGGAGTTCAAACAAAGTCACTGGTTAACAGATGGGAATGGATAGTAAATAAATTCTTCGATGCTGGGTAAATGAAGTGAGATATTACAAAGACTTATTAGAGCTATTGTTCTTCCTTGCAGCAGTGGGAGAAAATTTAGATCCAACATAATGAATCTATAAATGAATGTGATAGGGATAATATCCTCAATTTGTACTAATTATTTGATTGTGGGTAAAGGAATTAATTAATCGTAGTGGATTGTTAACAAGCAGCCTGAAATGTCCTGAGAGTGTGCATCCATGTAATCAGAAATCCCAGATTTGTTTTTACAAACAACATTTTGGTAGAGATCTTATGCGGACGAATACTTGCTTGGTAGATAAAAACGGTACTGCATGTTGGCAGCCACTTCAGTGGCCATTTAGGCCGAACAAATAGGAAAAAACTGTAATTGAATATGTAATTTACAGATGAGTATTTGGGAAGTAAAAAGGGAATTTATTGATTTGGGAGACATTTTTCGAAGGTTTATTAAAGTGTTGCAATATGACATTTGGCAAGGAAAATTATTGGATGGGAAAATTAGATCTGTTTATAAAATGAGTTCGTTGACCCATTGAAGTTAATTCTTTGAATTGTTGTTTAATTAGCATTTTGAGTTCAAATTGGAAATAGTTTGGTAGAGCTTTGGTTAAAACCTTTGGTTGCAGTGTTTTGGAACAAATTGATAAACCATAGGAGATTGATAAGAATAGAAAAAAAATATGGACCCAAAATAGAAAGTTGGATTCATGCCCCTCATTGCAAACAAGGACATGGGGCTAAGGTGGACGATCCCACAGAAAATGAGGCTGCACCTAGCAGCCCAGCAGAACATTCAGTGGTAGATAAATGATAGTCGTGATTTACAGTCATTTGAATTACATTTTAACACCCCTTGCATTGTTAAACATTACATTTTCAACATGTGATATTCCTACTTGGGATAGTGACATTTATTTGCCTACATGACATACAATTACCTGCTGATATTAATACAACATGAGTGAAAAATGTATCACAACTACACTCATGATCAGGGGATTGAGTTCAACCCCGGGAGATAGGGGGATCAGGGCAAGACAAATAATCTGATTATGTTACATATTGTTGCGAATATGGAATTTGACCTCCATATCCGCTTGTAAATATTCCCCTATCTTCTCCGATACTCCCCAACTCTCCCCTTACCCCATTCCCTAGTCCCATTGTCTGTAAACAACACCCATTAGAGCCGATCTTCCCCTTCATTCCCCCATTAAATGTCGTGCCCAGGTCCCCCGCACCACACGTAGACAATTATAGGACATCTTGCTAGTTATTCTTAATCTATGTCAGTTAAGGACTTGTTTCCATTAATTATGACTCTTCGTTGCACCAGAATGTGATGATATGGCACCAGTAGGAGTTTAGGACCTTCCCATACCTCCCCGCATCTCTTCCCATCATCTCAAGCTCCAACAACAACCACAACAACAGCGGCTTTGCGTCCTCACTCCGGCTCGGTTGGCCGCCATTGAACATGTGCTCGACGGGGTTACCCAGAAGGGGGCTCCCTGTCGGCCCCTCGTCAAGGGCGGAGCCGGTAACCCCCGCACCCAATGAGAAGCCATGGGCCGATGCCATATGGGGCGGAGCTAACGAGCGAGGGCGTGACTCCCCGCCGGATATACGCGGCCCCGCGCCGGACGTGACGTCAGATGCGCCCCGAGCTTGGAAGGACAAGACGCCACCCTCCCGAGCGCTGAGCGACCTCCCCGCATCTGCTGGACACCACCGTACGTGATTCTGTCCCGGAGCCAGGTGCACCTGAGCCATCGACTGCCGCTTTCCTTGCCATCAAATCCCGTGTGAGTCAGCGTTGTCCCGTTTATCTGTGGTCTGTCTAGGGTTAATATAAGGTTGTGTCTAAGTGCCTGTCTTCCTATGATGTCCCTCTCGTCCCTGTAATCTAACCTTTTTCCGTACGAATATACTTGAAAATCGAAACCCTGGTGTCGTATTGTGTCATTATAGCCCAGCCGGGTGTCTTCTCTTTCCTATTGAGCCAGCGTAGCGCGATTAGTCAACATTCGGGCACAATCGGGTAACTTGTACGGATACGGCGGCCATCCCGCTCGGCCCACCATACCATCAAAGTCGTATCTGTAACAATTGGTGTCGGGAGTGAGATTCGAGGCCCGACCAAATTTTGAAGAAAAAAAAAAAAACGAATAGAGGAAAAAAAAAAATTTGGTCAAAATTTGGAGCGGCCGAAATTTGTTTTGTTTTACGAAACTCGAATTTTGCAAGTCGCGCTATGGCGGATCAAGACGGCTGGGGTCCGGTAGGGGAGAGTGAAGCAGGGTCGGTCCAGGACCAAATTGAGGGACATGAGGAGAGCGAAGCAGTGAGGGCGGCAGGTTCGCAAAATAGCGCCGTCACGCACGAAGTAGCGGGCGCGCAAAATGGCGCGCTCGCTCACGTGGTTGAAGGGTCCCAAAATAGCGGCGCCGCGGAGGGCGAGCCTGCGGTGGCGGCTGGGGACGCTGGGCAAACCGGGTTTGACCTCAGATTATTCTTGACCCAACTGAATGCAAAAATGGATAGGATGGAGGGCCAAATGAGGGTTGATAGTGGGCGAATAGAGGGCCAAATGGGGGTAATGGGGAACCGGATGGATGCTCAGGGTGAGCGATTAGAGGGCCAAATGGGGGTAATGAGGGACGAAGCGAGGGGTACTGGTGAGGGGTTAGACAAGAAATTTGGGAAGTTAGACAATAATTTTGAGGAGTTAGACAAGAAATTTGGGAAGTTAGACAATAATTTTGAGGGGTTAGACAACGGGATAAAAGAGGTGAGAAATGGGTTAATGGGGGTAGAAAACAGAATGGCCGCTCAAGAGAATCAAATGGAAGGGATGCAAAAAGGGTTAGAGGGGTTAGAAAACAGTATGGAAGGCAAATTGAGGGACATGAGGGACCAAGCGGAAAGGGAAGTTAAACAAATGGAGCAGCAGATAGAGGGGGTCAGAATGGGGGTAGAAACCAAACTGGATGCTCACAGGGAGGAAATGGAGCAGATGAGGGTGGCATCTGGGCAGGAGATGCAAGTGATGGGAGAGGAGATCAGAAGAGGAGTGAGTGAGGAGGTCGGAGGAGTGCGCGAGGAGGTGAGGCACTGTGAGGAGCACATGGAAAAGGAGGTGAGAAAGGGGACTGTAAAGTTACAAGGGGGCATAGAGGACCTGACGCAGGAGGTGGAGCAGCTGACTGTGGGACAGACGGAGTTAGTGGAGCAGGTGCAAAGGAACACTGCGGTATTAGGAGGTTTAAAAGCGACACAAAACGACATAAAAAACGACTTAATAGCGACAAAGAGGGAATGTCAGATGGTACGTGAGGGACTGACAACGAGGTTGGACGAGGTGATAGAGGTAATGGAGACGAAGGACCGGCAGGTGAGGACGCACCTGGAAACGGTCAAGGTAGCCTTAGAGGATGAGCTTGAGGAGACGTACCGGGGAATAAAAGAGGTGAAGCACAAATTAGAAGAAGTGGAAGAAGGGATGAGCGAAATTAAGAAGCGACGGAGAGGGGATAAGAAAGAGATAAAAGAGGAGATAAAAGAATTGGTCCAAAGTCTGTGTTTGGATCGTGATGATGTGCTCATTAACCGGATGAGGGATTCGCAGGTGATGGAGCAGAAGCGAAGAGGAAGAGGACCCGGTGTAAGTGGTGACCAATATGGTCGTGCGTATGATGCGCCAGGTGATTTAAGAGGCTTGGGGGTCGAGATAGACCCGGGTGTTCGTGAGAGGCCGTTGGTGAAGTGTGCGACAGGTCTGGTGTGCGAAAATGGAGGTGTGCGAGAAAGTCCGACTCTGGGGTGTGTGAGGAAAAAGTGCACGCCGAGGAGTGAGTGTGCTGGCGAGAGTGAGTCGGTCGTAGCGCGTGTGCGAGGGAGCACATGGAAGCGTGGTGTGGTGAGTGTTACAGAGGGTGTAACGGGAGAGTGTGCGCGAGAAAGGTGTGTGACGGACAGGTGCATGAGGAAAGAGTGCGCTGTCAGAAGTAAGGAAGAGTGTCCACCTGTGGTGAGTGTTACAGAGGGTGTAACGGGAGAGTGTGCGCGAGAAAGGTGTGTGACGGACAGGTGCATGAGGAAAGAGTGCGCTGTCAAGAGTAAGGGTGAGTGCGCTGTCAGGAATGGAGGTGAAAGTAGTGGGAGTGACATGGAGCGTGAGTTAGTTGTGACAGGTGAGCGAGGATGTACACCTGGGATGGAAGGATGCACACCTGGAATGGTAGAGCGTGAGTGGGAATGCACGCTGGAGTTGGTGGTGAGGCACGTGGTTGGGTGTGCGAATGAGAGCACACCTGTGATTGTCACAGAGGAGGTGACTGAGGAGGGGGCGCGAAGAGGTGTTTTGGTGAGGTGTGCGACCAACGAATGTGTGCCAAAGTGTTCGGTGGTCAGGTGTGTGACCAAGGCTGTGAGTGGAATGAGGGTACCTGGGTGTGTAAGGAAAGGTACGACGAGGAGCATGGAGACGGCTGGATGTGTGAGCAAGGAACGGGCTGCGGGATGTAAGCATGCAGGTGAAGCATCGACGTTAGACGGGGTAGAGTTTAGAACGACTTATAGCCGAGTCAGGCCCTCGGTGCGTGCTGGGCCTCGCTTTGAACGGCCGCGTCCGTGCTCCACTAGGCGGAGCTGGCAGCCCGATAGGAAGGGTCGTTATGGCGACCGCGTTTTGTTGAGACGTGCCGGCAGGTCGAGATCGGGACATTGGATGGCTCCACGCCGAGGTGGTGTGTGGGATCTCGGCACGGGTAAGCCCCCGTCCCTGCACCGAGTGCCGGACGCATCCAGCCGCTGGCACAAAACAACCAGCATCCATTGCTTGGCTTTACGAAGCCAGGCTTTGGACAGGAATTGGCGCACCGAGAGGCAGTAGTGAGTAGACTGGGTGATGAGGTTAGTGTTTTGGACCCAAAATTAGAGAAAAACCAAATTTGATGATTGGCAAAGGATTGGCAGAGTGATGATTGGTAATGGTACAGTGATTGGCAGATGATTGGCAAATTTGTAATTTGTTGAAATTTGATGTGCAAAATTGGTAGTGAGAGACCCCCGATGTGGTGGGATGGCAAATCCACCATCCCTCACAGTGGGGCAAATGCGCAATAGCTTATGGGGTGTATGGCAGTGAAAACTAGCCCGGGTGGGTTAGGATATGGTGTGTAGGGATCTAGCGAAGATTGACATTAGGTAACGTTAAGATTAGTTAGTGACTGATACCTGTAGTGGGGACGCAGGTAGATTAGTATGGATGATAATGACGTGGGAGCGCAATAGTTTAAAGGGACGACTGGGAAGCGCAAGTTTCAGAAGGGAGTAGTTAGCTGAGATGATGCTGTGTGTGAGAGAATTGAACAGGTGTGATTGCACAGGTGTGCAACTGGACAGGTGTGTGGAGCAGTGTGTGAGTAGTGAGTGTGTGGATCAGCGCGAATGCGCTTGGGGAGAGAAGGGTGCAGGTGGCACCAGGTGTGAGAGCACAGGTGTGCAGGTACAGGTGTGTGGAGAGAGTTGGAGTGAGTGGTACGGAGTGGTGTGCATGGTGCGAAGGTGTGGATGGGGGAAGAGTGGACCCCTTTCACGAGCACCCGGGGCGGGTAGTGTAAGTGTTAGGTAGAGGGTGCAGGTAAATTGTGGTTGGATATTGGCATTTGTGGTGCGGTTGCAGAATGGTGTTGTGGATGGGTGCATTAGTGTTGTGGAAATGGCTGGGCGTGTAGCCTGTTAGTGTGTGTAGTTGGTTGAGCACTCCACCACTGTGAGGATGTCGGCCAGGTGAGGCCGCAGGTGGGCTCTGGGAGCCGGTAGAGTTGTGGATGGGGCCCGAGGATCCGGAGGATGGACCCGGGTAGCCCAGTGCCAGAGAGGGCACGGAGTGGGGAGAGCGCCAGAGGGCCTTCCCCAGGTAGATAGGTTAGGGTAAGGAGCAGGTAAGCTCGGAGGCAACTACAGTGGTGGAGGTGTGCAGGTGGGTAGACCCACTGGGAGAGGTACACGTCGCAGCCCAGAAATTGTACGAGGGCACCGGGAGATGAATCGGGGGAGTGAGACCCCAAATTGAAGAGCACCACAGTTTGGCCAATGGGAATTGGTTTTTAGAACCCATAGCGTAAGAGGGCCAATGGTTTGGCCGGAGAAAGACCCCGGGTAGTGTAAAGTTGTTAAAGTCATTTAGGAAATAGTTAGGATTGATGAACCTGTCGCACCATACGCAGCCACTTACCTGTGGTGATGATGATGACTCCACACCTGTGTTTTCTTTGTTTTGTGCAGGAAATGAGAATTGCTGTTGGATTTGTGAGACGCATCACGACGTGGATGAGACATTGGGGTGATTCCATCTCTCCCTCCCTAGGAGGGACTGATGATGAATTGGTGATGGCAAATTTTGATGTTGAGTTGGAGATGGCAAATTTTGATGAGAGTTGAAAATGGCAAATTTGATTGGTTAGGAGGGAGAGAAGACGAATTTGGTATATGGGAGGAACGGGGAAGACAGTAGGGATGTTTGTTGATTTGTAAAGTAGATGTTTATGGGTAGTGTTGTGTTGTGTGGATACAGTAAGGGGTAAGGGAGGGGCCATGTAGGTTACCTGGTGGGGGGGGGGCGTACGATAGGAACGTACCTGTCTCACCTGGTTCCCATGTGCCCCCAGTGTGCATTACCTTATATTGCGTGCACTTTTGCGCCCTTACCACCTTACTCACTTGTTTCTTCTGTTGTCTCCCACCTCCGAGGATCTGGCTTTGGGGTAGAGAGAGAGGAGAGAGAGGTGCTGGCGACGCAGTTGTGGGCCTGCACTTTCGCTGCTTGTTGCCTGGATCGGTACACCATATGGACCGCAATGTTTGTGGCCACCCACAATGGACCGCAGTTCGTTTGCGGCCAAGCACCACCCGGGGATGGACCTATGGGTCAACGTGGCACCTATGCCATACAGGTGAACCACTAATAGTTAATACCACCAAGTGCACCACAAGAAGAGCAAGAGACACCTGCAGGGTTAGGGGTTGTTGAAGTTATTTTGATTCCAATGAACAATGGTGACTGCACCGATTGGTGGTGGGGTGGTGCTGTTGATGCTCGGGAAAGGGTGCTCTGCACGTTATTAAAGGCCGTCGGCCACAGAGCACTCGTGGGTTGGTGTATCGATGTTGGCAAGCGCGCTCTCTCTATGCATAACATCTGCATGTGTTCCTCCAAAGACAGGTCCTGGATCGTAGTGTAAATATCAGCGTAGTCTTGTAAATAATGCTCCCTACCGGCTGTATGTTTAGTTTGAGGATTCTTTCCGGATTCGGTTATCCTGTGGGTGTGTTTCTGAGAGGAGAAGGGTGCAACGTCGCAGGGGGACATATTTACTCATTTGTGAATATCTATAAAACTGTCGCACTCAGGGTAGAGTTAATAGTAGAGGGAACTACATTGCGTGCCACACTAAAGTAGGTAAAAATTTATCGGGTCGGGACGCCCCGAGGGTAGAGAAGGGTGCAATGTTGCGAATATGGAATTTGACCTCCATATCCGCTTGTAAATATTCCCCTATCTTCTCCGATACTCCCCAACTCTCCCCTTACCCCATTCCCTAGTCCCATTGTCTGTAAACAACACCCATTAGAGCCGATCTTCCCCTTCATTCCCCCATTAAATGTCGTGCCCAGGTCCCCCGCACCACACGTAGACAATTATAGGACATCTTGCTAGTTATTCTTAATCTATGTCAGTTAAGGACTTGTTTCCATTAATTATGACTCTTCGTTGCACCAGAATGTGATGATATGGCACCAGTAGGAGTTTAGGACCTTCCCATACCTCCCCGCATCTCTTCCCATCATCTCAAGCTCCAACAACAACCACAACAACAGCGGCTTTGCGTCCTCACTCCGGCTCGGTTGGCCGCCATTGAACATGTGCTCGACGGGGTTACCCAGAAGGGGGCTCCCTGTCGGCCCCTCGTCAAGGGCGGAGCCGGTAACCCCCGCACCCAATGAGAAGCCATGGGCCGATGCCATATGGGGCGGAGCTAACGAGCGAGGGCGTGACTCCCCGCCGGATATACGCGGCCCCGCGCCGGACGTGACGTCAGATGCGCCCCGAGCTTGGAAGGACAAGACGCCACCCTCCCGAGCGCTGAGCGACCTCCCCGCATCTGCTGGACACCACCGTACGTGATTCTGTCCCGGAGCCAGGTGCACCTGAGCCATCGACTGCCGCTTTCCTTGCCATCAAATCCCGTGTGAGTCAGCGTTGTCCCGTTTATCTGTGGTCTGTCTAGGGTTAATATAAGGTTGTGTCTAAGTGCCTGTCTTCCTATGATGTCCCTCTCGTCCCTGTAATCTAACCTTTTTCCGTACGAATATACTTGAAAATCGAAACCCTGGTGTCGTATTGTGTCATTATAGCCCAGCCGGGTGTCTTCTCTTTCCTATTGAGCCAGCGTAGCGCGATTAGTCAACATTCGGGCACAATCGGGTAACTTGTACGGATACGGCGGCCATCCCGCTCGGCCCACCATACCATCAAAGTCGTATCTGTAACAATATTAAGGGATTTTCTTTATTTACCTTTTAGGAAGCTTGTTAGTTTGGTATATAATGTTAAATGTCATCGACATATAACTATGTCATAGGTATGAATATATACAAGGAGTAGCAGACTTGTTTGTTGGTTTAGTAGTTATATTGGCAATTGTTTTAGTGGTGGCTTGCTTGAAAGCCTTAGTGACGGTGTGTTTGAATAAGGTAACCAACAACACGATGATAACGCATGAAGTGACAAATGAGGAAAGAAATGTGAAACCAGAAAAGGAAGACTTTTATGGCGACATAAACAGTAGAATTAAGATAATGGCATAACGACAATGTTATGAGTTGTGTCAATTACAATATCAGTGAACTCATATCACCACGAGTGACACACTGTTAGAAAAACAGAGGGAAAAGAAAAAGTGGAGAGGAATTATGGTAATAATACATTATGTTTAATTTGTTGGTTTGGGAAAATTGTTGTTGGGAATTAGATATTCCCGTTTGTGATTGTAATCATATACAATGCTATTCTTAGATTAGTAATAAAATACATACCTGATTGAATATTATTTGTGTGACGCATATAAATGAATATAACGTTTGTGTTAAGGAAAAAAACAACAAATTGTTGAATGTGAAACTGTCGGAAGATATACATGATTATGCTGATTTCATGGTAAGATGTACCCTATCTGATCCAGTGTGTGCGGAAAGCAGATTCAGATGTGACTGAGCATAAGGATAAGACGAGATCACAGTTTGGAGGGATTGCTAACGGAATTGGGAAGAAGGTCGAGAAAGAAAATTTGTGGCTAAAAAATGAAGTTAATCGTGGCATACACCCTCTTTCTCAAAGAATGATGAAGACATTCTCCCGTGTAACTTGGAGATGAATGCTTACCTTCACCAAGGAAATTTATGTGACCATTTGCCTGGATCACACTGCAACATATGAAAGAAAGGCGATCACTTACTCTTGTTCGAAGGCTTCGAACATTCACCACATCAGAAGTTGCAGGACAACGACATTTTACCTGCAACCTCTGTGAAATGCGGGGACATATGTTATTACTTCACCAACGTCCGGGGAACCAGCATGGAGCTGCAAAAAACGGCTGTGCCCTTGTCACAACAGCTGTGCACGATTCTGCTGGTTGCTCCTGGTAAGGACCATGAATGACCTGAACACCATGGTCCCAACATCATTGTGGATGCATCCGGCATCCCTGTTCCACATCTTGCTGGCCAATCAACGTCACACCAATACTTGCTGCCCACTCACAATGAGGGAGGAGGCAAGTCGACTACAACTGGGTGAAGGCCGTGTTCAGGAATTACTATGGTTTACAGCAAAAAGTGGCAAGAATGCTACAAGGAGAGCAGGGTCAGCCTATGACTCCGCAATGTTACCACAACAGCGAAATCCTACACGAAGTAGTGCAGGAGCTATGAAGACATTAGGAGAAAATGTTTCATACCAGGATTCAAACACAAGTGATCAGCCCTTCCTTTCAAACAAAGTCAACATTTGTGTGGAGGAAAACGTTTTTGCCAGATGGTGCAGATGCTTTACAAAACTTGAAAATGAAGTGAAATTGTTGTATCTTGGTGATGGTGAAGTGTTGTTTTGAAAATATATTTGTGATGCAAATGCAATAGATTGAACGATATGGAAGGAGTCAATGACCAACGAAATGTTTTGTGATTCTTGCAGGATGACGGTGTATGCCCAAGGGAATTTGATTACCAAAGTGATTGATTATTTACTTATACTTGTAATGATGTTTACTTGTAGTGATTGATTATTTACTTATACTTGTAATGATGTTTACTTGTAGTGATTGATTATTTACTTATATTGATGTTTAGATTAATGGTTAATATAAACAAAAAACAAAAAGATGAGGGAATTGTGGAAGTGTAACTCAGCGTAACTTATTAATTGGCACTGGTAACTTATTAATTAACCTGGTAACAAAGCAAATACATTTTACATGCAAACTCTGTGAAGGACGAGTTTGTAAATGAGTTAGGAATGTGCACGAACATGATAATCTCTTGAAACACCTGGTCACAGCCCCAGGCTGGAGCACCCCCCTATTGTTTGATAAATGGAACTCACAACAGGGGGGGCTAGCTGGCGCCAGGAAGGCGACCAGTAACGTCAGCGGAGAAGAGATTACGAGTTCAGCGGACAGAGGATTAAGTCGAGTTGGTCCATATAAGCGGGAGCTGCGGCTGGAGTCGAGAGGACTTGCTGCGAGGAGCTCTGACGAACGGGACCATGGCGGAGGAACATCAGCCGAACGAAAAGGACCATGGAAAAGAGTTAATCTCAGCCATTGAATAATGCGGTATTATTTGGTAAATGGAATGAAGTGAATAATAAAAAAGACCTTTTGTAAACCTGAGTCCGGTCATTGGAGTCCTGTGAGTCATACACGAAATTCTTCCACAGGCCCTTTGGAGATGTCATTCACCCAAGACATATTGTTATAAACTCTGAGGCCGAGGAGCTTTGGGGGATTTACCTCTACCGAGGGATGGCCTGATAAGTGAAATGGGGGGATTCAAAGGTGATTCTTGCCCAGTAGTGTAGCAGCATAGCAAACCTGTTGTGCATTTTGTGATACAAGCACCAAATTTGGTACACTAGTAGACTATCATATTATGAAAAGATCTGGATATTGGGCCATCTCAGATTCAGAGATTTGATTTTTGCAAGATTTCGATTCGATTGGGATCGAAGAGAACACCTTCTTCGTCTTCTGTACAGTGAAGTTGCCAGCCCTGAATTCTCTGGCTACATCTGGGTGCTTCATTGGGAGTGCAACCGTGTCCCTCAGGTGAACAGGGACCCACCTGGCATAGTGTGTGTGGTCTAAGGCATGGAACCATGGGACCAGTTCCGTCAGGGCATCAAGGTACGTCGTGAATGAAGCCTGCCGCAGAGAACGCACGTAGACCAGTACCAACATCTCTAGTTCCAGCACAGTTGCCCAGTACTGAAAGTTGGGAATGTCTTCTCCTCTCTGGTGACACCAGTCTTCGAACTCAGGCAGGTCTTCTGCATCATCAGCATATGTCATACAGTGGCGTTCATACGCACGGTGTTGCAGGATGTGCAGTGCCGCTGCAGTGATTTGATGAGCTCTTCTTGTGCGGGTGACGTGGGCAGCTCGTAGGAAGGAGTCGGCCGTCCCTGGCGTTGCAATCTCAGCTTGCAAAATCTGCAAATCTTGTGTGCCAAATTTGGTGCTTGTATCACAAAATGCACAATTCTTTTGAATATTTGGGCTAAGCCGCCCCACTACAGGGAGAAAGTGAGCATGGGAATTCCTGTATTGAAAGACTGCAATGTCTCAAGTATGTGACCAATGACTTACATTTTCCAGATCTGCAGTGATGGTTGCTGCAGCAGATTGCCTCTCAAAAGTGTGGTGTACTGTTCTGCACAGGAGGGGTCACTAGCAAAATGGTACAGAGGATTTCCAGGGAAGCAGAGAAGTCATTGAAGTAGACCAATAATGAAGTCAATCCTTAAATGCTGCCTTGCAGGAGACCGTGTTCAAGATGGAGATCACAAGAAAGAATGCGATCGAAAACCAACCCATTGTTTCTGCTCTCAGAGTATATCTGATAATCATTTAAGGAGCGACCCCTGAATACCATTGGCAGACAGTTTTGAAAGCAAGGCTGGGTGCATGACAGCACTGAAATCAACTGATATCCATAGAGACTACCTCACCGATCTCTCGTTTGGGATTTGGTGCATCAAATCCATTGTTGGGTTAAACAAAGTGACATGTCCATGGTAGAATAGTTAAGGTGGAAGTGAAAATGATAATCAGGGATTGCACGTACTGTAGTTGGAGAAGAGATGGGTCTTCATTCGTATGTAGCACGTGACTGCGGGTTAGCATCAGTTATTGCAAAGTACCAGCAGTGGCACTGTGCAGTGCTTCCTGTAGGTTATAGAGCAGGAATTTGCAATTAATACAGGGTGTTGGTGATATTAACTGAACTACTCTTTGCAAAGGACACCATGGGATCTTTAATGTCCACCAATTAAGACTGGCAGACCCGAGGGATGACACACCCACTGATGTCCGCTCTCATCACTTTGCTTAAAATGGTTGTCTGTAGTTCAGTGGATCAGACTTGTAAGCCTTCTTGTGAGTAGGGTTTATGCATGTTCACAACTTTCCAAGATGAAAGCAGGAGACAAATCTGAAAAAGATGTGGAGAAGAGTGATGGAAGAGGTGAGAATGGGATACAGTAGCAATGCTGTCGAATCCAGATACAGAGGAGGTGTCAATATTGACTATAGGGACTTTGCAACCTTAGTTAGAGAAGTCCACATGCTGAATGAGAAATCTGTGATAGTAGTAATGGTCGCTATTATTGGATAACTTATCCCTTTCAGTGAAGAGAGTGTGAAGCTATTAATCTTTTTACTGAGCAGAATCATACATGACTCCATCCCTTCTGAGTGAAGTTACAGAAGGGGAATGTGAGCAGACCAACTTCTCTGCTCTTTATTCTTCTTACTTGATAACAACAGTGAAACTTCACGTGCTGGGCTCATTTGCATTGCTCGACCATAAGTGAACTCAGCACGACAATGGAGTGTGGAATTTGACCAATATGCCGGTGATAATTCACCTAGTCTTCCTCGAAACGCTGTGTTGGATCTTTGATGCCCACCAGAATGTAATAGCAGAGGAGACCCCATCTTAACGATTATCCGATCGATGGTGAAGTCATGATGCAAAGCTGTACCTGAAAAACACCAGGGTGACATTTTCTAATCGGGTCAAGAAGCAAACTCAAAGTTGACACCTCAGAGGTGAGTGTGCTGTCTCGAATTGATATGACCGACTCCATCACACCAATGCTCATTTTTGTGCTTTGTGAAGCTACACAGGTTCGAGTGAAAAAAATGTGTTCAACAGTGAGGAAGTGCAAGTGATTGGACAAACTGCAATTTTTGAATCAAAACTTCTCAATCTTAAGAATAGTTTAATCACGAGAATGTCTGAATTGGTTGAGAGCATTTGCTGAAACCAAGAGGAAGAGACCAATCTGAAAACTCACATTCAAGATTGAGTTCAACTGAGTTGGTGGTTAAGGAGATGAGGATTCCACCAAGACCATGTCATCACTTTATGAAAACGTGCAGTATTTTACTTGAGACCAGAATGGAGTACTTGATAACAATATGTAATATATCATAACATGTATTATTGGATAACAATGTTTAATACATGATAACATGCATTATTGGATAACAATATGTAATATATCATAACATGTATTATTGGATAACAATGTTTAATACAGCATAACATGTGTTATTGGATAACAATATGTAATATATTGTTACAGACGCGGTTTTGGATGTTAGTTTACCGAGCGGTTTGGTATGACCGCGTCTGCACAGTTTACCCGATTATACTCGAACGTTGGCCGAGTCGCGCTACGCTAAATCAATTGAGGAAAGGACACAACGGCTGGGTTAAAATGACACGACACCAGGGGTACAGTTCTCAAGACCTCCGGAGGAGGTTATAATATTTCGGAACGTTAGATTACAAGGACGAGAGAGACAGCATAGGAAGGTAGGCACTTAAATACGGTCTTATAGTAACCCCGACAGACGACAGATAAACGGGACAAGACTGACTCACACCGGGATTGATGGCAAGGAAGGGCAGGTAGTCGAGGCTCAAGGTGCACCTTGGCTCAGGGGCAGAATCGACCCGGTCCGGTCCAGAGATGCGGGAGGTCTCTCAGCGCTCGGAGGTGGCGACTGGTTCTCTTTACTTCAAGCTTGGGGCGCATCTGACGTCACGTCCGGTAAGTCGCTGCGTATATCCGGCGGGGAGTGACACGCCCTCGGCTCGTTATCTCCGCCCCAGATGGAATCGGCCCGTTGCTTCTTATTGGGTGCGGGGGGTTACCGGGCTCCGCCCTTGACGAGGGGCCGACAGGCAGCCCCTTCGTGGTAACCCCGTCGGCGCACATGGGCAATGGCGGCTAACCGAGCCGGAGTGAGGACGCACACTCCCTGCGCGCTGTTGTGGTAGTTGTTGTTGTTGTTGTTGTTTCATGGGGAAGGTGGGAGGAGGTATGGGGAGGTCCTAAACTCACTACTGGTGCCATACAATCATATTCTGGTGCAACGAAGAGTCAGAATTAATGGAAACGAGTCCTTAACTGACATAGACTAAGAATAACTAGCAAGATGTCCGAAAGTTGTCTACGTGAGATGCGGTGGACCTGGGCACGACATTTAATGGGGGAAAAAGGGGAAGGTCGGTTCTACAGAGTGTTGTTTACAGACAATGGGACTAGGGAATGGGGGATTGGGGATAGTTGGGGAGTATTGGGGAAATAGGGGAATATTTACAAGCGGATATGGAGGCCAAATCCCATATCCGCAACAATATCATAACATGTATTATTGGATAACAATATGTAATATATCATAACATGTATTATTGGATAATAATGTTTAATACATGATAATGTGGCGGACACATTGTCAGTGGGCAATAATTCCGCGCACCAGTGGGTGGCGCGAGCGTCCGGGCGTGGAAGCGCAGCTCGGGCCACGCCCGGAGCAAAGGCGTCACGAGGCGCAGGGTGGAACTGAGATACATGCCCCGCCTTTTGGCCGACCAGCCACGCCCGGGGGCAAGGCGTGGCCTCGGGACATATATGAAGGCTCGATAGTTGAGCCCGCCCAGTGCTTACGTGCGAGCTGTTAATAAAGTGTTTCAGTTTGTACAACGCGTTGTGTCCTACCTTCTTGGCAAACGAATTGGTACAGCACCTTCGACCGCGAGATGCTCGGGCTCTACCTGGCGGTCCGACACTTCCGCCATCTTCTCGAGGGCCGCCCGTTCACGGCCTTCGTCGATCACAAGCCCCTTGTTTTCGCGATGGCCAAGGTCGCCGAGCCATGGTCGGCCCGGCAGCAACGTCACCTCTCTGCCGTGTCCGAGTACACGACGGACATCCGTCACGTCGTGGGTAAGGACAACCCGGTGGCGGATTGCCTTTCCCGGTCCGTCGCACACGCGGTCCACCTCCGGATCGACTATGCCCGGATGGCGGTGGACCAGACCACAGACCCCGACGTCCAGGCCTTGCGGATCGCCGTCACGGGCCCCCGCTTCACCGAGGTGCCGTTCGACATCGCGGGCACTGCCCTCTTGTGCGAGGTCTCCCTCGGCCGGCCTCGCCCCATCGTGCCCGCTGGCTGGCAGCGCCCGGTTTTTGACGCCATCCACGGCCTGTCCCACCCGGGCACGAAGGCCTCCCAGAAGCTCGTCGTGGCGAAGTTCGTCTGGCATGGCCTCAGGAAGAACGTCCGCAACTGGGCCAGGATGTGCCTCGCGTGCCAGCGCGCGAAAGTCCACCACCACACCCAAGCCCCGTTGACCCCGTTTATGGTGCCCGAACGTCGGTTCGACCACGTCCACATCGACTTGGAGGGACCTCTGCCCCCCTCGCGCGGTTTCACCCACCTCCTCACCATGGTGGACCGTACCACGCGGTGGCCGGAGGCCGTGCCATTGGCCGCGACGGCTGCGGCTGACGTCGCGCAAGCCTTCATCGCCACGTGGGTTGCCCGGTTCAGCGCCCCCTCGGACATATCGTCCGACCGCGGCCCCAGTTCACCTCGGAGCTCTGGGGAGCAGTGGCGCAAGGGCTCGGCGTCAAGCTGCACCGCACCACGGCCTACCACCCCCAGGCCAACGGCCTGTGCGAGCGCTTCCATCGCTCAATGAAGGCCGCGCTCCGGGCCAGCCTCTGCGACAGCAGCTGGGCCGACAGGCTCCCCTGGGTCCTGCTGGGCCTCAGGACGGTGCCCAAGGACGACCTGCGCGCGTCCTCGGCGGAGCTGGTCTTCGGACAACCACTGCGGGTACTGGGCGAATTTATCCCCGACTCCACGGCCCCTTGGTCGCGTAGTCGGTGTCTAGGAGGATACAGGGCTCCGCAACAGCGCAACAGCGCAACAGCTCCGCAACAACTCCGCAACAGCGCAACAGCGCTCCGCCCTTCAGGAGACCTCCAGGAGGTTCGCCCCGGTGCCGACGGCACACCATGGTTGCCCGTCCTCCCACGTCGCCATGGAGCTTCGCACAGCGGAGTACGTTTTTGTCCGGCACGACGCCCACCGGGCACCGCTGCGGCCCCCGTACGACGGGCCCTTCCGCGTGCTGGAGACCGGGGACAAATATTTCACCCTGGACATCGGCGGTGCCCCGGATCGTATCTCCGTGGACCGCCTCAAGCCGGCCCACCTCGACCTGGACCACCCTCCGCAAGCAGCTCTGCCTCCGCGTCGAGGCTGCCCCCCGGCGGGCAGACCCCCGGCACCCCCCAACCCCGCCGTCCCGCTACCCCCCAGCCCTGCACGCATCGCCAGAGGGCGTTTCGGCCAGGCCATCCGGCTTCCCCGCAAGCTCACCCTTCAGGTGCGCGGGAATTCTGGGGGGGGCGCGTGTGGCGGACTCATTGTCAATGGGCAATAATTCCGCTCACCAGTGGGTGGTGCGAGCGTCCGGGGAAGCGCAGTTCGGGCCACGCCCGGAGCAAAGGCGTCACGAGGCGCAGGGTGGAACTGAGATACATGCCCCGCCTTTCGGCCGCGTGGCCTCTAGACATATATGCGGGCTCGATAGTCGAGCCCGCCCAGTGCTCACGTGCGAGCTGTTTTTGTTTTTGTTTTTTTTGTATACAGAGTCGAGGCTCGTGAAAGAGCTAACATTTATCAAACAAACAAATCAAACAAACAAGTAAACAAAGTATATAAAAATGGGAGCGGTCGACAAGATGGGGAGAGAAGGGGAGGAAGCACACAAACACAACATTTGAGGGCAGGGACATCGGGAGATGTGTGGGAGGCAGAGGGCCTGGGGGGAGGCAGGATAGGTATAAAACGCAAGGACACCAAGGACTTCCAGGAAAGAAGACAAAAGTCACCTCAAAAAAGTGGATTTGGGGTGAAATTAGCGGGGGTAGAAAAGATCAAGGTTTTGGATTGGGGAAGATAAGAGATGGTGGTGAACAGCCGTTTTAAAGACCTGGAGGGAGGAGTGGGATTGAAGAGAGTGAGGGAGTTTGTTCCAGAGGTGGGAGAAAAGAGGAATGAAGGAGTGAAGGTGAGCAGAGAGTCTTGATTTTGGCAGTTTAACCATAAGAGGGTTGCAGGCAGATCTTGTGCGACCTGCAGGAATATTTGGGGGACAGAGCCCAGAGAGAGCTGGGGGAGCAAGGCCGGAGAGGTGTCGGTAGAAGACGGAAAGACCACCAACCTGCCTGCATTGAGCAACCTGCTTGTTAATAAAGTGTTTCAGTTTGTACAATGCGTTGTGGCCTACCTTCTTGGCAAACGAATTGTGTGTGCACAGCACCACAATAACATGCATTATTGGATAACAATATGTAATATATCATATCATGTATTATTGGATAACAATATTTAATATATTGTTGCGGATATGGCATTTGGCCTCCATATCCGCTTGTAAATATTCCCCTATTTCCCCAATACTCCCCAACTATCCCCAATCCCCCATTCCCTAGTCCCATTGTCTGTAAACAACACTCTGTAGAACCGACCTTCCCCTTTTTCCCCCATTAAATGTCGTGCCCAGGTCCACCGCATCTCACGTAGACAACTTTCGGACATCTTGCTAGTTATTCTTAGTCTATGTCAGTTAAGGACTCGTTTCCATTAATTCTGACTCTTCGTTGCACCAGAATGTGATCGTATGGCACCAGTAGTGAGTTTAGGACCTCCCCATACCTCCTCCCATCTTCCCCATGCAACAACAACAACAACAACTACAACCACAACTACAACAACAACTACCACAACAGCGCGCGGGGAGTGTGCGTCCTCACTCCGGCTCGGTTAGCCGCCATTACCCATGTGCGCCGACGGGGTTACCACGAAGGGGCTGCCTGTCGGCCCCTCGTCAAGGGCGGAGCCGGTAACCCCCCGCACCCAATGAGAAGCAACGGGCCGATTCCATCTGGGGCGGAGCTAACGAGCCGAGGGCGTGTCACTCCCCGCCGAATATACGCAGCGACTTACCGGATGTGAGGTCAGATGCGCCCCGAGCTTGAAGAAGAGCCAGTCGCCACCTCCGAGCGCTGAGTGAGACCTCCCGCATCTTTGGACCGGACCGGGTCGATTTTGTCCCTGAGCCAAGGTGCACCTTGAGCCATCGACTACCCGCTTTCCTTGCCATCAATCCCCATGTGAGTCAGTTTTGTCCTGTTTATCTGTCGTCTGTCGGGGCTATTATAAGACCGTAATTAAGTGCCTATCTTACTATGCTGTACCTCTCATCCCTGTAATCTAACGTTCCGAACTAATATAACCTCCTCCGGAGGTCTTGAGAACTGAACCCTTGGTGTCGTGTCATTTAATCCCAGCCGTTGTGTCCTTTTCCTTCATTGATCTAGCGTAGCGCGACTCGGCCAACGTTCGGGTATAATCGGGTAACTTGTGCGAACACGGCGGCCATTCCGCTCGGCCCAGCATAACATCAAAGTCGTGTCCGTAACAATATCATAACATGTATTATTGGATAACAATGTTTAATGCAGCATAACATGTGTTATTGGATAACAATATGTAATATATCATAACATGTATTATTGGATAACAATGTTTAATATATCATAACATGTATTATTGGATAACAATATGTAATACATCATAACATGTATTATTCAATAACAATATGTAATATATCATAACATGTATCATTGGATAACAATGTTTAATATATCATAACATGTATTATTGGATAACAATGTTTAATATATCATAACATGTATTATTGGATAACAATATGTAATATATCATAACATGTATCATTGGATAACAATGTTTAATATATCATAACATGTATTATTGGATAACAATATGTAATACATCATAACATGTATTATTGGATAACAATATGTAATACATCATAACATGTATTATTTAATAACAATATTGTTATGTCGGGAGGGTGGCGCAATATCTAGAGCCAGATAGATCTGTGTAGGTAGGTATCTGACTGTCGTGATAGGGAATCTACCTGTAATAAGTTCTGTGTGTTATGCGGTTTGTCGGGTAAGAGTCTACCTGTGAACATACCAGGATGTTCGAGTGTTAGATAGAAAAGGGATGAAGAATTACGCCCCTGTGTGTCCAACCTGGTCATCAAACCTTTGTCCCTTATGGCAATGCACACCTGCAGACACTTAGTTAGGCCCTTTTGTGTGATTGTGAGGTTTTTACTGTGCTGGGATGTGATTGTGAGGTTTTTACTGTGTTGTGATGTGATTGTGAGGTTTTTACTGTGTTGGGATGTGAATGTGAGGTTTTTACTGTGCTGGGATGTGATTGTGAGGTTTTTACTGTGTTGGGATGTGAATGTGAGGTTTTTACTGTGTTGTGATGTGATTGTGAGGTTTTTACTGTGCTGGGATGTGATTGTGAGGTTTTTACTGTGTTGTGATGTGATTGTGAGGTTTTTACTGTGCTGGGATGTGAATGTGAGGTTTTACTTTGCTTGGATGTGAATGTGAGGTTTTAACTGTGTTGGGATGTGAATGTGAGGTTTTACTTTGCTTGGATGTGAATGTGAGGTTTTACTTTGCTTGGATGTGAATGTGAAGTTTTACTTTGCTTAGAATGTGAATGTGAGGTTTTACTTTGCTTGGATGTGAATGTGAGGTTTTTACTGTGCTGGGATGTGTTGTGAGTTTTTACTGTGTTGGGATGTGATTGTGAGGTTTTTACTGTGTTGTGATGTGATTGTGAGGTTTTTACTGTGTTGGGATGTGAATGTGAGGTTTTTACTGTGTTGCGATGTGATTGTGAGGTTTTTACTGTGTTGGGATGTGAATGTGAGGTTTTTACTGTGCTGGGATGTGATTGTGAGGTTTTTACTGTGTTGGGATGTGATTGTGATGTTTTTACTGTGCTGGGATGTGATTGTGAGGTTTTTACTGTGTTGGGATGTGATTGTGAGGTTTTTACTGTGTTGGGATGTGAATGTGAGGTTTTTACTGTGCTGGGATGTGATTGTGAGGTTTTTACTGTGCTGAGATGTGATTGTGAGGTTTTTACTGTGTTGGGATGTGAATGTGAGGTTTTTACTGTGCTGAGATGTGATTGTGAGGTTTTACTGTATTGGGATGTGAATGTGAGGTTTTTATTGTGTTGTGATGTGATTGTGAGGTTTTTACTGTGTTGGGATGTGAATGTGAGGTTTTTACTGTGCTGGGATTTGATTGTGAGGTTTTTACTGTGTTGGGATGTGATTGTGAGGTTTTTACTGTGTTGGGATGTGATTGTGATGTTTTTACTGTGCTGGGATGTGATTGTGAGGTTTTTACTTTGTTGGGATGTGAATGTGAGTTTTTTACTGTGCTGGGATGTGATTGTGAGGTTTTTACTGTGCTGAGATGTGATTGTGAGGTTTTTACTGTGCTGGGATGTGATTGTGAGGTTTTTACTGTGCTGAGATGTGATTCTGAGGTTTTTACTGTGCTGGGATGTGATTGTGAGGTTTTTACTGTGTTGGGATGTGATTGTGAGGTTTTTACTGTGTTGGGATGTGATTGTGAGGTTTTTACTGTGTTGGGATGTGATTGTGAGGTTTTTACTGTGTTGGGATGTGATTGTGAGGTTTTTACTGTGTTGGGATGTGAATGTGCGGTTTTTACTGTGCTGGGATGTGATTGTGAGGTTTTTACTGTGTTGGGATGTGAATGTGAGGTTTTTACTCTGTTGGGATGTGATTGTGAGGTTTTTACTGTGCTGGGATGTGATTGTGAGGTTTTTACTGTGTTGTGATGTGATTGTGAGGTTTTTACTGCGTTGGGATGTGAATGTGAGGTTTTTACTGTGTTGGGATGTGATTGTGAGTTTTTTACTGTGTTGGGATGTGATTATGAGGTTTTTACTGTGCTGGGATGTGATTGTGAGGTTTTTACTGTGTTGGGATGTGATTGTGAGGTTTTTACTGTGTTGGGATGTGATTGTGAGGTTTTTACTGTGCTGAGATGTGATTGTGAAGTTTTTACTGTGCTGGGATGTGATTATGAGGTTTTTACTGTGTTGGGATGTGATTATGAGGTTTTTACTGTGCTGGGATGTGATTATGAGGTTTTTACTGTGCTGGGATGTGATTGTGAGGTTTTTACTGTGTTGGGATGTGATTGTGAGGTTTTTACTGTGTTGGGATGTGATTGTGAGGTTTTTACTGTGTTGGGATGTGATTGTGAGGTTTTTACTGTGTTGGGATGTGATTGTGAGGTTTTTACTGTGTTGGGATGTGATTGTGAGGTTTTTACTGTGTTGGGATGTGATTGTGAGGTTTTTACTGTGTTGGGATGTGATTATGAGGTTTTTACTGTGTTGGGATGTGATTGTGAGGTTTTTACTGTGTTGGGATGTGATTGTGAGGTTTTTACTGTGTTGGGATGTGATTGTGAGGTTTTTACTGTGTTGGGATGTGATTGTGAGGTTTTTACTGTGTTGGGATGTGATTGTGAGGTTTTTACTGTGTTGGGATGTGATTGTGAGGTTTTTACTGTGTTGGGATGTGATTGTGAGGTTTTTACTGTGTTGGGATGTGATTATGAGGTTTTTACTGTGCTGGGATGTGAATGTGAGGTTTTACTTTGCTTGGATGTGAATGTGAGGTTTTAACTGTGTTGGGATGTGAATGTGAGGTTTTACTTTGCTTGGATGTGAATGTGAGGTTTTACTTTGCTTGGATGTGAATGTGAGGTTTTACTTTGCTTAGAATGTGAATGTGAGGTTTTACTTTGCTTGGATGTGAATGTGAGGTTTTTACTGTGCTGGGATGTGATTGTGAGTTTTTACTGTGTTGGGATGTGATTGTGAGGTTTTTACTGTGTTGTGATGTGATTGTGAGGTTTTTACTGTGTTGGGATGTGAATGTGAGGTTTTTACTGTGTTGTGATGTGATTGTGAGGTTTTTACTGTGTTGGGATGTGAATGTGAGGTTTTTACTGTGCTGGGATGTGATTGTGAGGTTTTTACTGTGTTGGGATGTGATTGTGATGTTTTTACTGTGCTGGGATGTGATTGTGAGGTTTTTACTGTGTTGGGATGTGATTGTGAGGTTTTTACTGTGTTGGGATGTGAATGTGAGGTTTTTACTGTGCTGGGATGTGATTGTGAGGTTTTTACTGTGCTGAGATGTGATTGTGAGGTTTTTACTGTGTTGGGATGTGAATGTGAGGTTTTTACTGTGCTGAGATGTGATTGTGAGGTTTTACTGTATTGGGATGTGAATGTGAGGTTTTTACTGTGTTGTGATGTGATTGTGAGGTTTTTACTGTGTTGGGATGTGAATGTGAGGTTTTTACTGTGCTGGGATTTGATTGTGAGGTTTTTACTGTGTTGGGATGTGATTGTGAGGTTTTTACTGTGTTGGGATGTGATTGTGATGTTTTTACTGTGCTGGGATGTGATTGTGAGGTTTTTACTTTGTTGGGATGTGAATGTGAGTTTTTTACTGTGCTGGGATGTGATTGTGAGGTTTTTACTGTGCTGAGATGTGATTGTGAGGTTTTTACTGTGCTGGGATGTGATTGTGAGGTTTTTACTGTGCTGAGATGTGATTCTGAGGTTTTTACTGTGCTGGGATGTGATTGTGAGGTTTTTACTGTGTTGGGATGTGATTGTGAGGTTTTTACTGTGTTGGGATGTGATTGTGAGGTTTTTACTGTGTTGGGATGTGATTGTGAGGTTTTTACTGTGTTGGGATGTGATTGTGAGGTTTTTACTGTGTTGGGATGTGAATGTGCGGTTTTTACTGTGCTGGGATGTGATTGTGAGGTTTTTACTGTGTTGGGATGTGATTGTGAGGTTTTTACTGTGTTGGGATGTGATTGTGAGGTTTTTACTGTGTTGGGATGTGATTGTGAGGTTTTTACTGTGTTGGGATGTGATTGTGAGGTTTTTACTGTGTTGGGATGTGATTATGAGGTTTTTACTGTGTTGGGATGTGATTGTGAGGTTTTTACTGTGTTGGGATGTGATTGTGAGGTTTTTACTGTGTTGGGATGTGATTGTGAGGTTTTTACTGTGTTGGGATGTGATTGTGAGGTTTTTACTGTGTTGGGATGTGATTGTGAGGTTTTTACTGTGTTGGTATGTGATTATGAGGTTTTTACTGTGTTGGTATGTGATTGTGAGGTTTTTACTGTGTTGGGATGTGATTGTGAGGTTTTTACTGTGTTGGGATGTGATTGTGAGGTTTTTACTGTGCTGGGATGTGATTGTGAGGTTTTTACTGTGTTGGGATGTGATTGTGAGGTTTTTACTGTGCTGAGATGTGATTGTGAGGTTTTTACTGTGTTGGGATGTGATTGTGAGGTTTTTACTGTGCTGGGATGTGATTATGAGGTTTTTACTGTGCTGGGATGTGATTGTGAGGTTTTTACTGTGTTGGGATGTGATTGTGAGGTTTTTACTGTGCTGGGATGTGATTGTGAGGTTTTTACTGTGCTGGGATGTGATTGTGAGGTTTTTACTGTGTTGGGATGTGATTGTGAGTTTTTTACTGTGTTGGGATGTGATTATGAGGTTTTTACTGTGCTGGGATGTGATTGTGAGGTTTTTACTGTGTTGGGATGTGATTGTGAGGTTTTTACTGTGTTGGGATGTGATTGTGAGGTTTTTACTGTGCTGAGATGTGATTGTGAGGTTTTTACTGTGCTGGGATGTGATTATGAGGTTTTTACTGTGTTGGGATGTGATTATGTGGTTTTTACTGTGCTGGGATGTGATTATGAGGTTTTTACTGTGCTGGGATGTGATTGTGAGGTTTTTACTGTGTTGGGATGTGATTGTGAGGTTTTTACTGTGTTGGGATGTGATTGTGAGGTTTTTACTGTGTTGGGATGTGATTGTGAGGTTTTTACTGTGTTGGGATGTGATTATGAGGTTTTTACTGTGCTGGGATGTGATTGTGAGGTTTTTACTGTGTTGGGATGTGATTGTGAGGTTTTTACTGTGTTGGGATGATTGTGAGGTTTTTACTGTGTTGGGATGTGATTGTGAGGTTTTTACTGTGCTGGGATGTGATTATGAGGTTTTTACTGTGCTGGGATGTGATTGTGAGGTTTTTACTGTGTTGGGATGTGATTGTGAGGTTTTTACTGTGCTGGGATGTGATTATGAGGTTTTTACTGTGCTGGGATGTGATTATGAGGTTTTTACTGTGCTGGGATGTGATTGTGAGGTTTTTACTGTGTTGGGATGTGATTGTGAGGTTTTTACTGTGCTGGGATGTGATTGTGAGGTTTTTACTGTGCTGGGATGTGATTGTGAGGTTTTTACTGTGTTGGGATGTGATTGTGAGGTTTTTACTGTGTTGGGATGTGATTATGAGGTTTTTACTGTGCTGGGATGTGATTGTGAGGTTTTTACTGTGTTGGGATGTGATTGTGAGGTTTTTACTGTGTTGGGATGATTGTGAGGTTTTTACTGTGTTGGGATGTGATTGTGAGGTTTTTACTGTGTTGGGATGTGATTGTGAGGTTTTTACTGTGCTGGGATGTGATTGTGAGGTTTTTACTGTGTTGGGATGTGATTGTGAGGTTTTTACTGTGTTGGGATGATTGTGAGGTTTTTACTGTGTTGGGATGTGATTGTGAGGTTTTTACTGTGTTGGGATGTGATTATGAGGTTTTTACTGTGCTGGGATGTGATTGTGAGGTTTTTACTGTGTTGGGATGTGATTGTGAGGTTTTTACTGTGTTGGGATGTGATTGTGAGGTTTTTACTGTGCTGAGATGTGATTGTGAGGTTTTTACTGTGCTGGGATGTGATTATGAGGTTTTTACTGTGTTGGGATGTGATTATGTGGTTTTTACTGTGCTGGGATGTGATTATGAGGTTTTTACTGTGCTGGGATGTGATTGTGAGGTTTTTACTGTGTTGGGATGTGATTGTGAGGTTTTTACTGTGTTGGGATGTGATTGTGAGGTTTTTACTGTGTTGGGATGTGATTGTGAGGTTTTTACTGTGTTGGGATGTGATTATGAGGTTTTTACTGTGCTGGGATGTGATTGTGAGGTTTTTACTGTGTTGGGATGTGATTGTGAGGTTTTTACTGTGTTGGGATGATTGTGAGGTTTTTACTGTGTTGGGATGTGATTGTGAGGTTTTTACTGTGCTGGGATGTGATTATGAGGTTTTTACTGTGCTGGGATGTGATTGTGAGGTTTTTACTGTGTTGGGATGTGATTGTGAGGTTTTTACTGTGCTGGGATGTGATTATGAGGTTTTTACTGTGCTGGGATGTGATTATGAGGTTTTTACTGTGCTGGGATGTGATTGTGAGGTTTTTACTGTGTTGGGATGTGATTGTGAGGTTTTTACTGTGCTGGGATGTGATTGTGAGGTTTTTACTGTGCTGAGATGTGATTGTGAGGTTTTTACTGTGCTGGGATGTGATTATGAGGTTTTTACTGTGCTGGGATGTGATTATGAGGTTTTTACTGTGCTGGGATGTGATTGTGAGGTTTTTACTGTGTTGGGATGTGATTGTGAGGTTTTTACTGTGTTGGGATGTGATTATGAGGTTTTTACTGTGCTGGGATGTGATTGTGAGGTTTTTACTGTGTTGGGATGTGATTGTGAGGTTTTTACTGTGTTGGGATGATTGTGAGGTTTTTACTGTGTTGGGATGTGATTGTGAGGTTTTTACTGTGCTGGGATGTGATTATGAGGTTTTTACTGTGCTGGGATGTGATTGTGAGGTTTTTACTGTGTTGGGATGTGATTGTGAGGTTTTTACTGTGCTGAGATGTGATTATGAGGTTTTTACTGTGCTGGGATGTGATTATGAGGTTTTTACTGTGCTGGGATGTGATTGTGAGGTTTTTACTGTGTTGGGATGTGATTGTGAGGTTTTTACTGTGCTGGGATGTGATTGTGAGGTTTTTACTGTGCTGAGATGTGATTGTGAGGTTTTTACTGTGCTGGGATGTGATTATGAGGTTTTTACTGTGCTGGGATGTGATTATGAGGTTTTTACTGTGCTGGGATGTGATTGTGAGGTTTTTACTGTGTTGGGATGTGATTGTGAGGTTTTTACTGTGCTGGGATGTGATTGTGAGGTTTTTACTGTGTTGGGATGTGATTGTGAGGTTTTTACTGTGCTGGGATGTGATTGTGAGGTTTTTATTTAATTGCTGCGATATGATTTTGAGTTTTTACTTTTCTGGGATGTGATTATGAGGTTTTTACTGTGCTGGGATGTGATTATGAGGTTTTTACTGTGCTGGGATGTGATTGTGAGGTTTTTACTGTGTTGGGATGTGATTGTGAGGTTTTTACTGTGCTGGGATGTGATTGTGAGGTTTTTACTGTGTTGGGATGTGATTGTGAGGTTTTTACTGTGCTGGGATGTGATTGTGAGGTTTTTATTTAATTGCTGCGATATGATTTTGAGTTTTTACTTTGCTGGGATGTGATTATGAGGTTTTTACTGTGCTGGGATGTGATTTTGAGGTTTTTACTGTGCTGGGATGTGATTGTGAGGTTTTTACTGTGTTGGGATGTGGTTGTGAGGTTTTTACTGTGCTGGGATGTGATTGTGAGGTTTTTACTGTGCTGAGATGTGATTGTGAGGTTTTTACTGTGTTGGGATGTGATTGTGAGGTTTTTACTGTGCTGGGATGTGATTGTGAGGTTTTTACTGTGTTGGGATGTGATTATGAGGTTTTTACTGTGCTTTGATGTGATTGTGAGGTTTTTACTGTGTTGGGATGTGATTGTGAGGTTTTTACTGTGCTGAGATGTGATTGTGAGGTTTTTACTGTGCTGAGATGTGATTATGAGGTTTTTACTGTGTTGGGATGTGATTGTGAGGTTTTTACTGTGCTGAGATGTGATTGTGAGGTTTTTACTGTGCTGGGATGTGATTGTGAGGTTTTTACTGTGTTGGGATGTGATTATGAGGTTTTTACTGTGCTTTGATGTGATTGTGAGGTTTTTACTGTGTTGGGATGTGATTGTGAGGTTTTTACTGTGCTGAGATGTGATTGTGAGGTTTTTACTGTGCTGGGATGTGATTGTGAGGTTTTTACTGTGCTGGGATGTGATTGTGAGGTTTTTATTTAATTGCTGCGATATGATTTTGAGTTTTTACTTTGCTGGGAGGTGATTTTGAGGGAGTGGGAGGTTTTCACCCTTCTATCGGCTTCGTCTGGGTTAGTTTACTCCAGCTGGCATTGCGTGGCCGGAAAACGTGCGTCAGCTATTGGCCGACACGAAGCAAGGCAGTCCAGCGTTACTTTTACTCAAAGAAGATGAGCACTTCAGTGTGAAAGTCTCCTTCCTTCCTTTACTGTAAGTAGAGCATACCGACCAATGTAAACTGTGCTTTAATGTGTCTGACAACACGCTTCGAGTTCAGGTTCCGCAAAGTAGACACGTAATACAGAATTACCAAACAGGGTCCAACTCTTTTGACTCCCATACAGATAGCTGTGCTTTTATGATCAGTCTTTTTATTTCGTTGACAGTTATTTTGTTAACAATGAATTATTGTACCTCAAATAAGTGTGTGTGTGTGTGTGTGTGTGTGTGTGTGTGTGTGTGTGTGTGTGTGTGTGTGTGTGTGTGTGTGTGTGTGTGTGTGTGTCGTTGTTATCTCCACATGCGGTCTTCAGAAGGTGGAACACGATCCTCCCAGGCTTGAAGTATCCACCTCCGTTTCGGTAAGGGGGGAACATGATTTATGGACCAAGCTGTGAAGTTTTCTGTTCTCAAAGTTTTTTGTTCCGAGGCTCTTTGCAGGATCGCTACCGAGCCTCGGACAGCTTCAAATGTAGTTCTTTTGTCGTAATATATCCCAGGAAGGTTATAAGACATCCGTAAGGTTCTTCTTCATCATTCGCATTTCTCCAATGGTCACTGATACTATTTCGGCACTCTTCAGCTTCCAAGATCTTTTGACTTCATTTCTGAGATTCTGGTATTTTGTTATTGTTTTGGTTGATTTCTGTGTTGTTTAGGCCAAAATCGCTGGGTGCTGACAAGTACAATATCCAGCCTGCAATGCTTTGTTATCTATGTTCAAGCATGATATGATCATCAGGTTGTATGTGAGCATTACATTCTCGATTGCAATTATTGCTTTTGGTTCATGTATCCATGAGTTTCCTCAAACTGGGAAATTGAATTTTTTGCAGATGTGCCAGTGGATTAATTACTCTGCATACCTTGTTGTGCCTTTGCGTGTACAGCTGTTCTGATATGAGTTTTTTTTTACATCCCGATAGGTGATTCATGCTTTCTGTTTATACTTTGCAGAATCAACACTTGTCCAATTGACTCAGTCCTACAATTTTTTTTTAAAGCCAATCGTATCGTGTCCTTGGTGTTGGGTATTTATTATATGATTAATTCTCCACCCCAGTTGAGCTAACCTCTACTTAGCCATTCCAATGAGCCTTCTTTGTCTATGCCCAATCTGTCCAACTCTTTATTTTTACCCATTGCACGAAGTGAAAAGCGAGCTAAGCAATTGGTTCACTTTGTCTGTCTGCATGTCCACAAAAATCGGTTTATGATCAAGTAACAATTTCATCTCAATTGAATGTTATATTTTGAACACGAATCAGAACATTAATCAGAAAACGAACCTGTAGTTTAGCAGTACTTTGGATCTGAATTTGTCCCGATCACACTTGCGCAGAGAGGAGTGAAATATTTTTTTTGTCTGTCTGCTTGTCTGACAGTCAAACAAAATTGAAAAGCATTCCAAAAAGGAGACTTGCTATTTTTGTCGACATCATAAAAGACAAAAAACAGGCACGAAGAACGAATGTAACTTGTTAAATAAGATGGTGTAAAGGACGCTGCATCAACGGCGTTAAACTTTCAAAATCCTTTTTCTTTTCTATAATCTTTAAAATCTTTATTTTATTTCAATTGAGTTATACACTTGAACACTGTAGAACACAAATCACCTTTTGCCACTTTCAAAAACCTTTAGTTTAGCAGTACTTGGACAAAATATTATGGCAATTTACATCATCTCGACCAGTCAAATTTGCTGCTCGCAGACCCCACCCATGTCCTTTTTTCTCAAGACTGAGGTTTTCTATGAAATCTCTAGTTCTTAAAAATTCTCCTGCTCTTTTATCTTTCTCCCATTTGTTGGTATATATCTGTTGATATTTCGTTTTAAATATTTATTTTTTGTAATAGTTAGGGCTGTATTTATTGCTGTTTCGGTTTCATGTGTGACATCTTCTATTTGGACCTGAAATTTTTTGCAAGGTCGATAAGGGATACCTTTTATGGTTTGCTGTCTTCATGTCTGCATACAAATTGTGTTCGGTGTTCTCTTGAACTCTTCATGTACTCAGCCAATCATCCATTTGTCACTCCGAGCATGATTGAGCTCCATAAGGTCACTGCCACCTCCTCTTCTCGGCATATACATTCTCAGGATGCTTTGATGTTTGTCGAACATTTTGTGGGTAGTGAGGAGTGTTTACTCGTTTTGATATCTGGTTTATTTATTTCCAATTGAGGCCAATTTATTATTCCGCAACTTTATTGGAATAATGATATTGCAAGGTTTGTGTGTGTGTGTGTGTGTGTGTGTGTGTGTGTGTGTGTGTGTGTGTGTGTGTGTGTGTATGTGAGTATGACTGTGTGTGTGTGTCTTTGCCTGCACCCTGCACATGTACATGTATGTGCGTGTGCATATATAGTTTAAGTTCAACAATCAACAATTACTATGGATCACCTCAGTTTGTGGTTGAGTGTTGTTGGTGCGAGTGTGTGATTGGCTGATCATGTGTCATAGATGTGAGTGATTAATAGTAGGATAAATGTGAGTGTAGTGCAATTGTGAGTGGTTGAGGGTGTGGGGCTATTGTGTGAGTGGTATGAGGGGTTGATAATAGTGGGTGTCGTGAAAATCAAGCTCAGACACGACTTGACCTCTGGGTAGGTTTAATATCATTTAGATCTGAAGTACATCCTGTAAAAAATACATTCATGCAACAGGCATTAAAATCAGGGTATTTCATGAGCAATGGTCGATTCAATATGGCAATGGTCCAATAGAGAGGACAGTCAGCGCAGCATTTAGGGGCGTACATACCATTCAAACTACAGGACTATGTCACAGTGAGTTCCGCTGGAGTGTCCGTGCGCCCCGGTTGTCCCGGGTCTTATAGACGCCCCTTTTGAAGCGAGCACACCCTGGGTTCACCTTGGTATAATTTCACTACATTCTCCCCGCCGTTAGAACTATACTGCCGCTCGGCAGGTTGCAAGCAAGCGTCAGCAATAATCGAATGGGTCACGTCAATCCACGTCAGTCGGTCCACCCGTAGCGGTCGGGGCGGCGAACTTCCCTGCCAGTTCGTGTTCGGAATCTACCGGGCACGGCATCCCCAAGCCCGGAGTCCCCCGCGTCGGAATAGCCGCCGGAGGTGGGAGTCGGAGGGGGCGCCCCAGCGCCTTCGGGCACGGGAGTGGGGAACGACGGAAGTAACGGTGGTAGTTCCATAGGGGAAGCTTCGGTAGAGTCCATAGACTCGTAGACAGGTTCGTCGATATCCCTGTCGTCGTCCCCACATGGGGCGAGATGGCGTACGGAGACAGTAGACTCGCGGCCATCCACCGTTAACACGCGAGCATGCTCGGGATTAGCCTGGAGGACATGCACCTTGTCAACAAGGGGGTCGTACTTGCTAGCGCGAACCGCTCGTTTGAGATAGGTGGGCCCCGGTTCAGCGAGCCAGCTGGGTAAAGATTGGATACTGCCGGAGCTTCTAGGGTGGTGGAATAGTCGTTCGTGAGGAGTCTGGTTGGTGGCAGTACATAGGAGAGCCCGGATCGAGTTTAGAGCGGCAGGTAGCGACCACGCCCATTTATCGAGGCCTCGGCCGAGGGTCGGGAGGCTTAGCATGACGGCCCTCCATATAATCCCATTAAAGCGTTCGATCTGCCCATTCGCTTGGGGCCGGTACGGGGTGGTGTAGCTCGAAGCGACATTATGCTGGAGCAAGTAGCCCCTCACCTCCTGGGACAGGAACACCGCACCCCGATCGGTATGCACGTAGGCCAGATACCCGAACATAGAAAACAAATTCTGCAGGCACCGAATAACCGTGGCAGCCGACATATCCCCGCACGTGTAAGCAAATGGGGAATCGTGAATACTCATCGACGATAGTGAGCAGATAGCGAGAGTTGCTCGACATTGGCAGCGGCCCTTTGAAGTCCATCGCCAAGCGCTCCCACGGTCTAGTAGCCCTAATGAGTGTCCCCATAGGAGGGTTATAAAAACGCGGTTTGAGTTCCGCACAGATCGCGCAATCACGGCAGATGCGGCGGATCTCCTCAATCGAGTACGGCAGATTGCCCTCGCACACAAAATGCGCGAAGCGCGTTACCCCGGGATGACACATAGTGCCGTGCAAAGTGCGCAGTCCCTCCAAAGTTACAACCCCCGCGCAAGTGGCCGGCCTCGATAAGGCGTCAGCGACCAGGTTATCCTTCCCCGGGCGGTATTTGATGGTGTAGCAGAAGTCGGCGAGTTCGATACGCCAATGGGTGATTTTCTCATTCTTAATGCGCTGAGCATGTAAGGTGTCGTACATAAACGCAACGCTCTGTTGGTCCGTGACGATTTGGAAACACCGCCCAAGCAGATACGGCCGCCATCGCCGAATTGATTCGACGATCGCGTACGCTTCCTTTTCGACAGACGAATGCCTCCACTCGGCAGAGGTGAGAGTCCGCGAGAAGAAAGCTACAGGGCGGCCCCCTTGGGAGAGAGTCGCCGCTATTGCATGATTTGAGGCATCACTCTCCAAAACGAAAGAGGCACTCTCGTCAATCATCGCGACAGCGGCGCCAGCGATGTCGACTTTAAGGCCCTCGAAGGCCGCCAGGGCGGCCGGGCCCATGGGGAAAGTGTCGCAGGCCACGAGGGGGCGGAGCTTCGCGGAGAAATTTTGCACCCACTTTGAATAGTGGGCAAACAGCCCTAGAGCGCGTTTCAGCGAAGCCCGATCGCTAGGCGGAGCCATATCGAGCAAAGGGCGCAGACGCTCCTTATCCGGAGAGAAGGAGCCATGGGTCACGGTGTACCCCAAAAGGTCTACCGTGCGTAGAGAGTATCGACACTTAGCCGCATTCATGGTTAGGCGATATTTCCGCGCGACCTCGAGGAAGCGTTTCAGATTAGCGTCGTGATGCTCCTGGTCATACCCACAAACCGTAAGATTGTCCAGATAGACAAAGACATCGGTCAAATTCTCCTTCGCAACGAGGTCATCCATAGCCCTCTGAAAACAAGCGACTCCGTTAGTTACCCCAAAGGGGAGCGCGTGAACTGGTACAACCGCTGACCCGATTCAAAGGCTGTAAAGACGCGATCAGCCCTAGAGATGGGGACTTGATGATACGCACTACGCAGATCGAGAGTGCTATAAACGGAATACAGGGCCACCTGGCATACCAGGGCGTCCATCCCCGGTAAGGGGTAGGCATCCAGATGTGTAAAACGATTAATCGTCTGCGAATAGTCGATTACCATGCGCCGGCGGTGGGCCTCACTCCGCACCACTAAGACTTGGGCCCGCCACGGTGACCTACTGTGTTCTATAATACCGTCCTTTAAGAGCAGGGCCGTTTCTTCCGCAATGAATTGCGCGTCCGCGCGAGAGTAGCGCCGCGATTTGACGGCTACAGGGGTACAATCAGTGGTCAGGTTGGGGAACAGTGAGAGAGGCTCCATGTCCATTTGAGCGAGGGCGCACACAGCGAGCGTGTCCGGCCCACTGAAGTCTATTTCCAAACGTCCATGCCGCTTAAGGAAATCAAGTCCTAACAGAACGTCAGCGCATAAAGCAGGTAATACCATGAGATACACGTCCGGGAACGTGCGTCCCTTTATCACAAGTTTCAATCGACACGCCCCTTTTGTGCTCAACCGAAGTCCCTGAGAGGCCATGAAGATCCGGCGGGTTGTCCCGAGAACCGGCCACCCATGTTGATGCACGAGTCGCTGATCGATAAAACTATCCGTGGACCCCGTGTCAATCAAAGCTTGCGCAAAAACGCCCGCGACCATGAGCGGAATGATGGCCTGCGCAAGGCCGGCAGACCCGGCAGGTATTGTACCGGCCGGGCGAGAAGATCGCGCCTCGCGGGTGGATCCCACGCCGGCTGCAATCCTTCGGGCAGCGTCGGCAGGTTGGGCCTCAGCAGGAGCATTGAAGTCAGTTGGCTCATCAGCAGATTTATTTGCTAGAGTGGGTGTGTGTAGGTCGTAAGAGCCGCCGCCAGATGGCGCTCGAGTCACGTGAGAAAGATCTCTGCCGTCTGCAGATTCATATGCCAAAGTGGGTGCATGTAATTCGTAAGAGCCGCCGTCAGATGGCGCTCGAGTCACGTGAGAAGGATCTCTGCCGTCTGCAGATTCATATGCCAAATTGGGTGCATGTAATTCGTAAGAGCCACCGTCAGATGGGGCTCGAGTCACGTGCTGCGTTTGCCGCACATCGAGAGGAGTTTCCAAAGCAGGAGCATGTCGCTTGTTTGAAGTAGGCGTTCGAACGCCAGTCAAGGTCGGTCGCGCTGCGGCCGGTCGCGTTCGCGCCATTTGTTTCGGCGGCCCGGTGTATCTCACCAAGGTCGGGCGTGCAGCCAGAGGCCCGCGAGAAGGAGAGCGGCTCATCAAAGCCGAGTGAGGCGCCCCGTCCGGCGCTCGATCCGTTGGCTCCGCGATGAGCCCATTCAAGGTCGCGCGGGGACGCGTGCCCCGAGCGGCCTTCCTGCAGACCTTTGCAAAATGGCCCTTGGTGGAGCACAGGTGGCATGTAGCCTCCCGGGCCGGGCATTCAGAGCGAGGGTGCTGCCGATTCCCGCAAAAATAACATTTTGCATACCGGTCAGGCCGTGGCCGGGCAGAGGCGGCAGCCGTGAGGCCGGAAGCGGAGTCCGCTTCAGGAGCTCCCGGAGACTCGGCCGTGATGGTCGGGTCCTCCTCCGTATCCTCGGCGGTAGCCCTCTCCGGTCGCACGAGTTGTGAGGTCCCCGCCACGACTCGTGGGTGATCATATGCGGTGGATTGTTCTCGGGCATCTGTATATACGCGTGCCAGCCGTAGTGCCTCCGTAAATGTCAGATCCGCGACCTGCAGGAGTCGGAGCCGCAAGACTCCAGAATTAATTCCGGAGATGAATGAATCTAGGAGCAAGTCGTCCTGCACTTGCTCGTGGGTCCGGACGTCCTGCACGCAGTCCGCCAACAGGTAGCGCAACTCCTGCGCGAAGCGATCGATCGATTCAGATGGTTGTTGTCGCCGCTGGGAGAGTTGATGCCGGCCGTGCACAGCGCTCCGTGTCTTTACGTATAGGCGCTTCAGCTTGGCCAGAGCCGTAGCGTACGTCTCAAATCGAGAAATGTTCCGGAAAACGGTGTGATAGACCTTCGACTGTAACACGGACAGCTTCATCGCAGCGGTGGGCTCTGTTTCGTGAGCAGCAAAGTAATTCTCCAGCGTTTTGAGCCAGTGTGTGAACTCCGATGCTGATCCCTCAGCTTGAGAGTCGGCTCCGAGAATCGGTACCACGATCATCTTGTGGTCAGCCATTCCGGCGATCTAAATGATATTAAATGTCGTGAAAATCAAGCTCAGACACGACTTGACCTCTGGGTAGGTTTAATATCATTTAGATCTGAAGTACATCCTGTAAAAAATACATTCATGCAACAGGCATTAAAATCAGGGTATTTCATGAGCAATGGTCGATTCAATATGGCAATGGTCCAATAGAGAGGACAGTCAGCGCAGCATTTAGGGGCGTACATACCATTCAAACTACAGGACTATGTCACAGTGTGTTCCGCTGGAGTGTCCGTGCGCCCCGGTTGTCCCGGGTCTTATAGACGCCCCTTTTGAAGCGAGCACACCCTGGGTTCACCTTGGTATAATTTCACTACAGTGGGTAAGTTTTAGTCGATAGTATTTGGTAAGTATGAGGGGTTGGTAGTGTAGGATAAGTGAGTGATGTTTGGTAAGGGTTCATGGTTGAGAATATTGGATAATTTTATTGTAATCTCTGATGATAGGATCTCCCATAAAGCTCTCAACATTATTATAATCTCCCGTGATGAGGCCGAAGCACAATGTCTGTTGCTTTGACATCGCAGCAGGTCGGTGGTCTCTCTGTTTTCTACTGTCTATTCTCAGATATTGCCCCCTCTGCTCCCAGTCCTCCGACCCTCCCAGTAACTCCAGCATACATTCTTCCAGTCACCCCTTCTGGTTAAGCTTCCAAAATCCAGGCTGACTGCACACCCAAAATCTTGTATTCTGTGCCTCTCTCATCTGTAGAATCACCTTCGAAAGACTATTCTATCGCACTCTTCCCTCCAGGACTTCAAGAAAGCATTGCACTGCCTTCTCGTCAGTTGTCACCCCCAATTCTGGCCCAACATTTTTATTCTTCTCATTAATAATTCCTAACTCAACCATTGCACTTGTTCATTTGAATGTTTATTCGCGTGCTCATCATATCCTGTTGTTCATTACTTTGATGTTCATCCCACTGTCAGTTCTATCTCGTTTTTTTCATGAACCTCACTGTTGCAAAAAATAAATAAATAAACAAGTCGTTTCATTGGCAATGCTTGAGTACCAGCCTCCTTCCTTCACTTCAGTCGGTAGAACAGCAAGACTCATGTTTGTTATCAGTTTGTTAACCATCTCGGGTGACATATCGTTTTTGTGGCTGATCCAATTGCCCATTTCCGGAATGTCATTCCCTCTATGTTTAATTAGCCCAAAGAAATCGCTTTCAGCTTCATCATGACCATTAATGGGATGGCCCTGCCTGAGCAACTACTGTGTGCATTAAATCTGACATACGCGCCCCTTTCTGTGTCTTCGCTGCTCTTCCTTCGATGCTTCCTTGAAGGTGCACAGAAATGCAGAACATTTTTGACTTATTTGTATGAGTATCAGTTTAAAAGAAAATAGAAATCGATTTATTGTAATAAGTAATAGCTAAAAAAAATTAATATAATTTTTTTCCTTTCCTTTTTAGCGCTCTTGCACCCTGCTAAGCCCCGCCCTAAAAAAACCCGAATTTCACTACTACCAGATCACATGACGTATGACGTCACCTCCAGAACGAAGTCCATGCCATCTCGATTCGCTATGCTTCGGTCCACGATCCGTTCCATGTAATTTGTACGTACTCTACTTTTGATTTGCTTGATCTTGATCTGAGGTATGCTGAGACACATGTGTGTCACGCCTCGCCTCGTTGATAAGCCCGCAAGGTCGCTCCGTGGAGCGGCCTACACATCTATATAATAATAGCGTAAGGACTCGACTTTGTTATCCCTTTTATGCCGCACCCAGTGACCCGATGCCCACGGCACGAATGAATTTACGATCTACGAACCGTGCTCTTTGTTTATCACGTACAGGCATACTCTAAAAATCGGAATTAGCCGACGTTGGGGCCCAAAAGCATCCGATTAACTGCCGATACGACGCCATCTTATGACGCCATCGTATTGGCGTCTGCTGGGCGAAGGCGAAGCAAGCAGGCCACTGATTGGACAGTCAAAGGCGACACCAAGCCGACCACTGAGTGGACAATCCCAGAGTGGTGCTATGCCGATTCCTATTACGAATCCATTCATTTTTCAAAAGTATATCGTAGCGTCGTCATTTAAGTAGATTGCAATAAATATGTTGTTCATATACGCACTCTTCATTCTCATCTTTCTTCCTAACTCTTACTCGGACAAGCAAATCCCCTATGCCATCCATAATGGTACACTCTATCCATACACCACATCCTCCCTTCCGTGGATGTTCCACGGGTTTCGGCTAGTATTCAACTATTACTATGTGTGAATTATATAAACTAGGGCATGCCCGTACTATATATATGCCCGTACTATATATATATCTAAAATTATATCCCCCCCCTCTATTTACATGAAATGGTTTGGTTCATTCGCAACGCCAAAGCGAACGGCGAACGGCTTGCGAGTACGGTGACAATCCCCCCCCTCTATTTACATGAAATGGTTTGGTCCATTCGCAACGACCACAGAACCCCCCCCTCTATTTACATGAAATGGTTTGGTCCATTCGCAACGCCAAAGCGAACGGCGAACGGCTAAATCGCCATAGCTCGGTAACTACTTGTCCGATTAATTTCAAACCTTGAAAAGGCACATCCTCGGGTCCCCAGCAATATACCTGGCAAGTTTAAAGTATATCGGACCGGTAGTTGTCGAGAAACAGCGGTCACAGACAAACATACATACATACATACAAACATACAAACATACAAACATACACACAGAGATTACTGGAATTATAGATAGACTAGGGCATGCCCGTACTATATCTATATCTAAAATTATATCCCCCCCTCTATTTACATGAAATGGTTTGGTCCAAAGCGAACGGCTTGCGAGTACGGTGACAATCCCCCCCCCTCTATTTACATGAAATGGTTTGGTCCAAAGCGAACGGCTTGCGAGTACGATGTTTTTTATCGGACCCGTGGAATTATAGATAGTAGTTTTAATTAGTTTTAAAACATAGTTTAACGCCAACATAGTTTGCCAACGTGAAATAAATGAATACGCTCTCAAATGTGCCGTCCGAGGCAGAGTCTGTTCGGCACGTTCGGCACACGTGATAGCTCGCTGCTCTCTGATTGGTTGAATCGTTTTTTGGACATAGCTCGGTAACTACTTGTCCGATTAATATGAAACCTTGAAAAGGCACATCCTCGGGTCCCCAGCAATATACCTGGCAAGTTTAAAGTATATCGGACCCGTGGTTGTCGAGAAACAGCGGTCACAGACATACATACATACATACATACATACATACATACATACATACATACATACAAACATACAAACATACAAACATACAAACATACAAACATACACACAGAGATTACTGGAATTATAGATAGATTACAACTCACGGTCTGAGGTACCTCGGCTAAAAATTATCCGATTTGCACCAAATAAAGTTTATGAATGGTTGCACAGACCCCTACTTCTCACTAAAAGTGGAAACAGAATGTAAATTGGAGTTAAAACAAGTGTTTGATTTGTATCAAGCAAATTCACGTGGAGCCTGCTTGCGAGCGAGCTGCGTTCTGGAGGTGACGTCACATGGATTACGTCATCGGCTTTGAGGTATGGGGCAGAATTTTTAGCGCGTTCCCAAGTGGTTCGGTTTTCTTTCATTTTTAACGTTTCAGAGTGAATATAACAAAAAATCAATGCCATATTTGAATTCACCATAAAAAGACTCGTTTAGATGACATCAAATGCATTTTGAGTGAGATTCCGTGGCTGTGGTCCTTTAAGTTGCACATCGACCACAGTCCTCCCGAAGCTTCCAGATTTAGAACGGCTTCTGTACGTCCATGACTGACCGTGTTCCTTCAGTCTCAAGATTTCTTCCCCTTCTGAAATGCAATATTTATGTGAAGGTAGATTTTCTGTGTTTTTACAAAAACAAAACAATTTGATGTTCTTCTGCTGCTGTACAAACAAAGCAAAGTTTATTCCTAGTCTCACGCAGGGTCATCCACTGGTGTTTCTCAAACCACTCGACTTGGACACTTCGGGTCCTATCTTTGTATTGCCTGCCTCTTCTCCAGAGAATCGCCTTGTCCTTGGGTTCATGTGGAAAACGTCTCCTTGGCTGCATATTGTCGATCATGTTTGCTGGCCTCCAGAGGCCTGTTCATATGGAGAAATAAAACACAAATATGTGCGATCAGTTATAGTGTTTCTTGTGGAATCTTGATGTGTATGTTTAACCCTAACCTTAGTTCAACTTGTCCAAGCCAAATACACCAGATCTCTCGGAGGCAAAATGCCATAAAACATTGTTAGCACCTTGTGCAATACGCATCTAACACAAGGGGCACCACTCTGTTTTGTCAATGTAAACGGTTTTCTCTACACCTCTATATATTTACAACTATTAATTAATTTATTCATTGTAAATATGATATTGCAAATTATTCATCCTACCATTATTTTTAGGGGGCGAGGAGGGGTGCTTATATTTTGGGTGCTGTCAGTCCGTACATTATTGGTCTATGTGTGGTGCATTTACTAACCAATCTCTCATCAAGTAAAGTTAACACAAACAAAAAAGCTGTACTTATTGTCACACTCCATTTTTGGGAGGGGTTGAAGGGGGGGCGGGGAGGAGGAGGGGAGAGTGGTCATTTATGAAAACAGGACCGATAGTCTAACACGGTGTAGCCAGGCTTGTTTGATACTTTCCTTGAAGAGGATAGTATGACCTGGGTGTGGCTCCCAAATAATGTAAGTATTAAATTTTTAAACTTCAGGCATGGACAGCTAGTTCGTGAATGTCTTGGGTAAAAAAAACAAAAAACGGCGAATGGCAAACCATGAACCAATAAATTCCACATTTCTGTGTCACTTTCAGTCGAACATCAGGCTTTGACAGCACATTCTCCATAATTTTCATTCCAAACACCATCATTCTAATCACAAATGAATACTACAGTATTGATATATTAAAAAATAATCTTAAATCAGGATTGTATTGAGATATTATCAAACCAGCCGATGGTCATCATCTGTTCACTTCCGTATTCGGGAACAAGGTCCATGTAGTCCGTGGGCTGAGTAGGGTTTACATGCACCCCCCCCCCCCCACAACTTAACTTCCCGTGTATGTCCATGTACCCCCCACCCTAGGGGTTAGGAAAAACCATGTTAACAGAAAAAAAACTCATTCCCAAGGTACCTCCCACGCATATTTTGATGTCCCCCCCCCCCCCCTGTGTCAGTGATTTCCGAAAATTAGGGGTAGGCGAAATTCAAATGGCCATAACTTTTTACCTCGTCATCCTATGGTTGCATATGACCCCTCAAAATGTTTGTCCTGGGACACTCTTTACAATGATATGTGTTATATGCAAATGAGGTCACTAATGAGGTCACCAGAGGTCAAACTATGAGGGAATGAGTTTTTTTCTGTTAACATGGTTTTTCCTAACCCCTAGGGTGGGAATTATAGATAATATAATTATAGATAATTATAGATATCAGGCTGATAATATTGGGGGGTACATGGACATACCCGGGAAATTAAGTTGTTGGGGGGGTGCATGTAAACCCTACTCGGCCCACGGACTAATGTCGATCACATTTCAAAATCATAATTGTATTGAGGAATTTCTGAAACCTCCAACCTACCTAAATCATAACCCCAAAACGTTCCACAGAAGGTTATTATATTTCATTTCAGTAAAATATGCAAATATAATGGTTACTAAACGCTGTCCCCCTGCCACGTGACCAGATCCTCAGCTCTGATTGGTGTACATTTGTGAGGACATACAGATAGACAAATGCTGTTCGAGATGGCATTGCCTTCGGGCTACGCCGTAAAAATGAAGTTACATTATTCGCTTTAATATATTTTGAGATTTAAATGAGGCAGGGGTATTTGGAACAGGCGGAGGTAATCGATATCGATAGGGTAATCGATTTAATCGCTTTTATTTATCGTGAAAAAACTTTTCAAGGATAGTGCAGGTGGAGGCCCCATGGGAAGTAGAATGGCGGGGGGTGTGGGGGGGGGGGGGGGAGGGATCAGGATTTAGATGAGAGTGGCAATTTCGAAATGGTTATAACCATAATTCTGTTCCTGAATGCAAATCAGCCTCACGGAAATATGGGAATATGAGAAATATACTGTGGATGAGAGGAGTCGAGTTAGTACCATTTCCTGTTAATACGTTCTACCATTGACCGGGGACATATAAAACACATGCGCACTTCAACCTTTATAAATAGATGCAAAAATCAGGTATAATTTATCTTGTGGCCCCGGAATGAAACAAACAATATAATTATAACAGCCCTCACAGATCCGGTAGAATCCCAAGCCCCAACATTATGAATAGTAAATGTCATCATTTTAAACTTACCATGTATATCACAAGCCCCAGATCCCATAGAATCCCATGCCCCAACATTATGAATAGTAAATGTCATCATTTTAAACTTACCATGTATATCACAAGCCCCAGATCCCATAGAATCCCAAGCCCCAACATTATGAATAGTAAATGTCATCATTTTAAACTTACCATGTATATGACAAGCCCCAAATATGTCCTTCCCATTGGTGTTCTGAATAGCCTAAGCCAGATACACAGTCCATTCACTGGTTGTGATATGTTGGCGGTTTGTGTAGCACGCACTCGTCCACTCAGGCCTTGCACCGGCCCACATGGTGTGAAGTTTGTACTATGAGCAGCTGCCCGTTCGGCAAACTGAGAAAGTTCTCCAATTAATTTTGTTGTGCAGAGGCACCTGCTTGAAGTCCCGGAGTTGTGGAGATCCTTTCTCTCAGGTAATTTTCAAAGTATTTTTGGCTTCTTTCAGAAGTTTGGTGAGCCATTTCAGGTAATAATCCTTATCACGGACACACAATATATTTTATTTCGCCCTGAACCCTGCATCTTCCTGGGGTTTTTGCGCATGCCCACCAAGTATTTTGGAGCGGACTAGGTCACGTATTGGTTCGAGGATTGAGAAGATTTATTGAAAATGGTTTGTGTAAAATGTAAATCATAACTAATTTACCTTCAAGTGTACTTCTTCGGGAGTTAAAATACAGAGTGTGGATTAAAGTGTTAATCCATAATTAATTAAGTTTGCTAATTGTGAGTAAATATTGCTTGTCATTTTACTGTGCACAGACAATGAGTTCACAGAGACCATCTCGTGCGCACTCAGCACTCTGGGCATCGCTGTGTTTTCTGATCGCTGGACTAGCACTTGCACAGAGAAAGGATGTGGCAGGTATTCTGGGGGTTGGGGGTACTTGTGTCTTGCTAACACCACTGAGTGAGCAGCAAGTGTATATGTTTTCTGCCCCTCTTTGAACGTGCCCATTCCTGAGATGTGGTTAACGAGGAATGTGTGTTTTTGTCAGTGTGCAGGAATGACTTGGACGTCGTGTTTGTAATTGACGGTTCATGGAGTGTCGGTGAGACAATGTTTGAAAACGCAAAATATTTCCTGGCAACAGTATTGCAAAGTCTTGGTGATACGGTTGTGGAGAATACCCGTGTCGGTGTGCTACAGTTTGGTACCAAGCCCCAATCAGAATTTTCTCTTCATACTTTCTCCACGGCAATGGACTTTGCTCACCGTCTTCAATCAGTACCGTTCAGAGGTGGCGGGCGCTATCTTGGTCGTGCTATAACCTTTGCATTGAATGAGTACCTACCACCACCGTCTGACAGAACAACAGTTGTGGTGGTGCTGATAACAGGCAATAGTCAAGATAACATTCATCCCATCCTGGAATCCATCTTTCAGGGAAAGCTTCACCTGTTTGTGGTCGGTGTGAAAAATGCCCCCAAACCTATGCTGAACTTGCACCGATTTGACAAAAGCCTTTTTGCTTCTGACTTTGATAACCAGCAGGGTCTGGTGCAGGATCTAGCAGATGCGCTTTGTCAGTTACAGGACCATGACGCTGATTCTACTGCTCGAGCCCCCCCATTTATGCGTACGTATGTGTTCATGCAACATCTCTCTTGGTTCCCTACTGTTGCCTTTGGAATGTTGCACCGTGGTTATGTTTTAACCTGGTCAATTTTGCACTGTCGTGTGGGGCCAATTTTGCACTGTCATGTGGGGCCAATTTTGCACTGTCGTGTTGGGCGTGTGGGGCTTTCCACTCTGGGCTGGGTCCTTTCCGATTACACATGCTACGCTCTCTTCAAATCTGTACGCTCCACATCTAGGGCAACCATTGTCACCTCTATGTATGTAGAAGTACATGACTTTCTATTTTTCATTAGTTATTATTCAACGAGCTAACTAAAACTCCACATCACAGCTTGGCTCTCTATGATACACTCACTTCCAGGGAGATTCAATTTCTTCCTACAGATGCATTCCACTTCCATTCGCTTCCAACATTGTCACCTCATCAATCGCCCGATTAGCCGACTCTATGTCCGCTCTGTATTTCTATCCTCATTTGTCTGGTTCCAAGTACAGCATTGTACTTGGAACACCTTATACATGGAGCAATCACAAAACACCTTATTGTGTGCACATTTTCAACTAACGTTCACAATGTACAGACAATTGCTCCAACTAATGGGGGGTGCATGAGTGAATGAACAGATGCAGGGTGTTCATTTCAAGAGAAGGAGAAGGACTTTTGCTAATGATTCCTTCCTGTATCTGCTTTGTTCTTTTACCAGGAAGCAGATCTTATTTGTGTTTTATTGATCACATGTTCCTGCATAAACATTGAACTGCCAGAATTATCACATCCTAGTTACCTTTCCTTCAACCTCTTGCAATGCATTGGCTCTTAAAATGCATGTGTTTCAGGACATACGTGTGAGCTATCCATAATGTAACTAATGCAAAGTCCTTGTCAATGCCTCCCTCACAGAATGTCATAACGACCTCCTAGCAGACATTGTTATCATGCTGGGTAGCTCAGAGAATGGGCGACAATACCAGAAGATCAAAAATACTCTAGCTTCAATTGTCATGGACTTACCAGATGGCGTTCGCTTTGCACTTGTCCAGTTTGGCGAGGATGTGAAAACACAATTCAACCTAGATACTTATAATGAGAAACAGCTTATGAGAAAGGCTATCAGGAAGCTGAAACATGAGCCAGGTACCCTTCACGCTGGGAAAGTGCTGCGATATGTAAGGCAGAAGCAATTTGTGAAGTCCGCAGGTAGTCGGATTGCAGACGGAGTCCCCCAGGTGGCCATCATTGTGCTTCCAGAGAAGTCCCACGATGCCGTCAGTGCCGCAGCCTCTGAGCTCAGACACTATGGTGTGAGTGTCTTTGCTTTTGGCACTCAGAATTCAGACCAGCAGCAACTGAAGAACATAGTGAATGAGGAATCGAGTTCCTACATTTCTTACATTGATAAGGACCCAGTGGAGTCACTGGTGTTACAGCTGTGCAGAGGCATCTACAGTGAAATACATGCTGTTCCACAGGCCACGACCACAGGTAATTTCTGTTTTTACCCCAAATGCTCTGTGTTGCCCCACCACCTTCCCCCTTCCCACACCTGTAGGTTAAAGCAGGGAAGTTGTTCAGATAGTTCATGAGCTAGGACCAGAAATTTCGTATTGTGTTTTTCAACGTTTCAAACAACGTTTTTCTCATCACATGACATATGTAGGTAACAGAAACAACTAGACTGGCCACGTCAGAGTGGCAGCTCAGTGAAAAAGGGCAAATCCAAGATAGCGTCCAAAAAGCCGTGACATACAAGGAGATAGCCATTGATCAAACTACAAGTCACCGTTTTTGTCCAATTTGTTTGAATTTTGGCACAATTGTTAAGTCGAGGTAGTGAATCGTCTCCTGTGTTGTATGTTTAGGTCATATGACTCGGAGGTAATACTGCACCTGATTTGAAAATTGAAACCCTTGGTTCCTCCAAACGTTTGTGTCCTTGTTTTTGGTCTTCTTGATCACTTGATCAACTAGTATCTGACAAAAAAATAATTTATCTCCAAACCACACAGAAATCCTCCATTTACAATCAGTGAGTAGACATCTGGGTGATTCTCGGATGGCTTGGTCATATCTGCATGCTACACTGACAGGTATCGACTGGAGTTGATATTGTCATATGCGAAACACCATGGTAGTATTGAACAGATGGCGACCAAATGGAGCATCTCGACTCCTTTTCTTGATGACCTGATCAGGCCGAGAAGTATCTCCACCATATCAATGTAGGACATCCAGAACTATGCAAGTGAGCCAGCATGCGGTCAAGGTACTTGTGGACGAGCACAATGATCCGGGTGAAACATGGTTGTTGCACAAGGACATCCATGTTTTCTTGTGTCGTTATCTGATGCAGTTGACATAAATTCCTCCAGGAATTATGATTCTGCTTCTTGGCTTCCTGGAAACCACTGATTCATATCAAACTGACAGCTTTTAGAAATTAAATTGAACTGGGTCATCTGACCTGAATTAAAAGCATTGGGGATATTCATTTCGATTACATGAATAATCTTAGGAAATTTTCCAATGATCAATCAAAAAGTACAACCAGTAGTGGTGGCTAAGGATGCCGGCAACTAAGGATGCTGGCAATAGCTCACTTAATCTTTGCAAAGGACACCGTGGGATCTTTAATGTCCACCTACTAATGCTGGTAAACAGGATGTCAGTTTAACCTGCATCTGAGAGACGGGGTATACTTTGATGCGCCTTGCCCTGTGAAACGCCAGTATGCCAGTTTGTAGCTGGGTCAATATTCAAACCCTGGATAAACAGCTCAGAGGGGTGTGCACATCTCTAGACTATCCTTCCAGTCTTTGAATTGATGTGAACAAAGTAATGGGAGGATTTAGAGTGCGAAGGAGAAATACGAGTTATTGCTGGATGTGTACCCCCACATGGACGCACCACAAGTGCCATTCCTGATTAGGGTTTGGATTGGACCAAAGACAATATGTTTTCTATTCAGTTTTGGAAATTTTGGGTAGTGTTGCGTTTTCATACATAGTGATTGGGTGCCCATTCCAAGTTGTTCTGAAGGCAATGGGTCGGCTGCAATCTGTGCATCATTGTCGAGGTAGACTGGACCAGGGGAGACAGGCACTAGATTACCCTTAAATCTCATCTATACCTGTTGCTTTTACAAAACATTGTTTGCATCTGAATGCATACTTTCCTTGGGTTTTTCTTTGTTAAACCTCTCTGACCTCATTTGTCTCCTGTTTACCCTTTTGCAGTGCACTCGGACATGCACATGTGTGATGTGGTAATTGTGGTGGACGGCTCGCAAAGTGTCAGTGAAATCAACTTCAATCACATGCGGAACTTTGTGTACAGCATGTTGTACGGAATGGAGCTTTCAATGGAAATGGCCCGCGTCAGCCTCGTACAAATCGGAAATGTGCCTCATGCAGAGTTCTTCCTGCGTGATTTTGCCAAGAAAGAGAGCCTGCTGGATACCGTTATGACTCTAGATCCTAGAGGTGGGACCCGCATGATTGGTCGCACATTGGACTTTGTGATGACAGACGTGCTTTCGGATCGCACCACATCACGGCAACCGGACCGGACAAAAACGGTCATCATCTTGACGATGGGAAAGTCCGCAGACAGTGTGCAAGCCCAGGCAGAGAAGCTCAGCAGAGAGAGGGTCAACACTTTCACCATCGGTCTCAAGGATGAGATAGATGACGACTTGGCGCTAATGGCATCTGCACAAGAAAAGTCACATCTGTTCGCCCTGACGTGCTTCAAGCAGTTGTCACGAATACCAGATGAAGTTATCAGTATTATGACGAGACAAACCGTAAAAGTTTCGGCCCTAACTCCATATATTTCGGGCGTTGATTTGGAAACGAGTGAAGGTAAGTCTCTTTATTGTAATATTGTTTTTAATATTGGAATTTCAAGAGTTTAGAACTGCACAAAACAGACATACTACAGATGGTTCCTCAAGCCCAATGCTTATTGATAGTTAGGTTAGGCCTCGGGCAACTTTATAAAGCAGTTAGCTACTCTAACAGCGATACAAGGACAAAATCTTGTCTCAGAATCGTCCAACCACAGTGCGAGGAATAAGCCATACTACAATAGGGGACCACATATTTCTGGGCTGTTACTCTTTGGTCCTTCGTCATATCATTTGCTCATGTATGCTTCAGAAAAGTTATTCAGCCTTTCATTCAGCTGTATTTATCTTGTCTTCTGTTTTTTGTGCCGTGGTCCACTTAAAAAAAAATCTCTTCGATGATGGAGGCCTTGCAACAGGCTATCTGAGGAACTAGGTCAGGTTCAGTCATTTTGAAACTCCCAGGTGCCAATGGTGCAGGCTATCTCTCACATGTGAACGAGTCCCAATGGTGCAGGCTATCTCTAACATGTGAATTAGTCCCAATGGTGCAAGCTATCTCTAACATGTGAACTAGTCCCAATGGTGCAAGCTATCTCTAACATGTGAACTAGTCCCAATGGTGCAGGCTATCTCTCACGTGTGAACTAGTCCCAATGGTGCAGCTGTCTCTAACATGTGAAATAGTCCCAATGGTGCAGCGATCTCCAACATGTGAACTAGTCCCAATGGTGCAGCTGTCTCTAACATGTGAACTAGTCCCAATGCTGCAGCTATCTCTAACATGTGAACTAGTCCCAATGGTGCAGGCTATCTCTCACGTGTGAACTAGTCCCAATGGTGCAAGCTATCTCACATGTGAACTCGTCCCAATGGTGCAGCTATCTCTAACATGTGAACTAGTCCCAATGGTGCAGGCTATCTCTCACATTTGAACTAGTCCCAATGGTGCAGCTATCTCTAACATGTGAACTAGTCCCAATGGTGCAGCTATCTCTCACATTTGAACTAGTCCCAATGGTGCAGCTATCTCTAACATGTGAACTAGTCCCAATGGTGCAGCGATCTCCAACATGTGAACTAGTCCCAATGGTGCAGCTGTCTCTAACATGTGAACTAGTCCCAATGCTGCAGCTATCTCTCACATGTGAACTAGTCCCAATGGTGCAGCTATCTCTCACATTTGAACGAGTCCCAATGGTGCAAGCTATCTCTAACATGTGAACTAGTCCCAATCGTGCAAGCTATCTCTAACATGTGCACTAGTCCCAATGGTGCAGGCTATCTCTAACATGTGAACGAGTCCCAATGGTGCAGGCTATCTCTAACATGTGAACTAGTCCCAATGGTGCAGGCTATCTCTAACATGTGAACTAGTCCCAATGGTGTAGGCTATCTCTAACATGTGAACTAGTCCCAATGGTGTAGGCTATCTCTCACATGTGAACTAGTCCCAATGGTGCAGGATATCTCTAACATGTGAACTAGTCCCAATGGTGCAAGCTATCTCTAACATGTGAACTAGTCCCAATGGTGCAGGCTATCTCTCACATGTGAACTAGTCCCAATGGTGCAAGCTATCTCTCACATGTGAACGAGTCCCAATGGTGCAAGCTATCTCTAACATGTGAACTTGTCCCAATGGTGCAGCTATCTCTCACATGTGAACTAGTCCCAATGGTGCAGCTATCTCTAACATGTGAACTAGTCCCAATGGTGCAAGCTATCTCTAACATGTGAACTAGTCCCAATGGTGCAGGCTATCTCTCAAATGTGAACTAGTCCCAATGGTGCAGGCTATCTCTAACATGTGAACTAGTCCCAATGGTGCAAGCTATCTCTAACATGTGAACTAGTCCCAATGGTGCAAGCTATCTCTAACATGTGAACTAGTCCCAATGGTGCAAGCTACCTCTCACATGTGAACGAGTCCCAATGGTGCAAGCTATCTCTAACATGTGAACTTGTCCAAATGGTGCAGCTATCTCTCACATTTGAACGAGTCCCAATGGTGCAGCTATCTCTAACATGTGAACTCGTCCAAATGGTGCAAGCTATCTCTAACATGTGAACTAGTCCCAATGGTGCAGGCTATCTCTCACGTGTGAACTAGTCCCAATGGTGCAAGCTATCTCACATGTGAACTCGTCCCAATGGTGCAGCTATCTCTAACATGTGAACTAGTCCCAATGGTGCAGGCTATCTCTCACATTTGAACTAGTCCCAATGGTGCAGCTATCTCTAACATGTGAACTAGTCCCAATGGTGCAGCTATCTCTCACATTTGAACTAGTCCCAATGGTGCAGCTATCTCTAACATGTGAACTAGTCCCAATTGTGCAGCGATCTCCAACATGTGAACTAGTCCCAATGGTGCAGCTGTCTCTAACATGTGAACTAGTCCCAATGCTGCAGCTATCTCTCACATTTGAACTAGTCCCAATGGTGCAGCTATCTCTCACATGTGAACTAGTCCCAATGGTGCAGCTATCTCTAACATGTGAACTAGTCCCAATGGTGCAAGCTATCTCTAACATGTGAACTAGTCCCAATGGTGCAGGCTATCTCTCAGATGTGAACTAGTCCCAATGGTGCAGGCTATCTCTAACATGTGAACTAGTCCCAATGGTGCAAGCTATCTCTGACATGTGAACTAGTCCCAATGGTGCAAGCTATCTCAAACATGTGAACGAGTCCCAATGGTGCAAGCTATATCTAACATGTGAACTAGTCCCAATGGTGTAGGCTATCTCTCACATGTGAACTAGTCCCAATGGTGCAAACTATCTCTAACACTTGAACTAGTCCCAATGGTGCAGGCTATCTCTAACATGTGAACTAGTCCCAATGGTGCAAACTATCTCTAACACTTGAACTAGTCCCAATGGTGCAAGCTATCTCAAACATGTGAACTAGTCCCAATGGTGCAGCTATCTCTAACATGTGAACTAGTCCCAATGGTGTAGGCTATCTCTCACATGTGAACTCGTCCCAATGGTGCAAACTATCTCCAACACTTGAACTAGTCCCAATGGTGCAGGCTATCTCTGACATGTGAACTAGTCCCAAGGGTGCAAGCTATCTCTAACATGTGAACGACTCCCAATGGTGCAGTCTATCTCTCACATGTGAACTAGTCCCAATGGTGCAAACTATCTCTAACACTTGAACGAGTCCCAATGGTGCAGGCTATCTCTCACATGTTAACTAGTCCCAATGGTGCAAACTATCTCTAACACTTGAACTAGTCCCAATGATGCAGGCTATCTCTCACATGTTAACTAGTCCCAATGGTGCAAGCTATCTCTGACATGTGAACTAGTCCCAATGGTGCAAGCTATCTCTAACATGTGAACTAGTCCCAATGGTGCAAGCTATCTCTAACATGTGAACTAGTCCCAACGGTGCGGGCTATCTCTAACATGTGAACCAGTCCCAATGGTGCAAGCTATCTCTAACATGTGAACTAGTCCCAATGGTGCAAGCTATCTCTAACATGTGAACTAGTCCCAATGGAGCAAGCTATCTCTAACATGTGAACTAGTCCCAATGGTGCAAGCTATCTCTAACATGTGAACTAGTCCCAATGGTGTAGGCTATATCTAACATGTGAACTAGGCCCAATGGTGGAGGCTATTGTTACGGGTTCGTCACTTCCGCTGTTGTGGTTTTCACCCACTTGACCTGTTTCTGATATCATGTATTATTATTATTCTCAAAAGGTTTAGAATTCAGGAACAGCTATCTAAAGTTAAAAAGGCTAACGTAAAATGATACAGGAAACCGACCCGGAAGAAAAAGGCGGGGAAGAAGAAGAAGGCGTGAGGACAGTGAAACGACGCGTTCTGAAAGTAGCTCTGTACGGAGCGTGGTTGAGTGAACGTCGTGAGTGGACTTTGAGTCCGTGAAAGGAATCGTGCGATTTGGTGTTATCGCTGGAGGAGTGGAAAAGCCTGCGAAGTCAGGTACAGGCGTGAGGTTCTGGAGAATCCTTGCCTCGAGGCTTTGGGTTCGAGCAAGAGCCGCCGCCATTTTGGACCCTCACGCGTCGTTCACTGGAAAAGGTTTCTGCCGCGTTCGCTGGTCTCACCCTCCGGTGGTCTGCCGGGGCTGAGTGTGCACTAAAGCGGTGTCTGAAGATTGCACTGCGGTTCGCTGATTGAACGGTGCAGGTGCACGTCTGGATCGCGTCTTTGGGAGTTCCCTTTCCACTGCCCGTTTGCTGTTGGTTTGGATCACGTGACAGTCCACGCCTTGCCTACACCTCTTTACTCGCCATTGCCCCGTCGCCTCATCTCCGTTGAGTTATCGAGACATTGAGAAGGGCTCGGTTTCTTTCCCTGGGGGGTACCGTGAGTTTGAGCTAGGTTACCCTCTTAAGATCTTGATTGAATGGTTGATTGCCACCATTGTTGTATGGTTCTTCTTGTGTGTTTTTAATATATTATTTCTTCATTGACAACCACGGGTGTGGTTTCCTTATTGATTTGATTGTTTCATTGGATGGTTTCATGGATGGTTTCATTAGTGATTGATTTTGAAACTGAATAACTATTCTTTCTGCCGTGACCCCCCTCAGGGTTCGGGGGTATACCGAAACCAGAAGGTCGGGGAGGAACACGTAACAGAAATTGGGGGCTCGTCCAATTGACTCGTGGCCTCGAAATTGGGTCTGCGTCTGGGATATAAAATTCCCTAAATTTAGTCCGGGAAAGAATTCCCTAACATTCCCAGAATTCCCAAATTTGGAACTTGTTGCAACATTCCCAAATTTTTCCAAAAACAAACAATTTTTTTTTTGTTTTTTTTGTAAATTTATTGTGTGAAGGTTAACAGGTGTTAACAATAGTCACCATGGAGTTTGACGCAGAGAGGTTTGCAGTGACCCCTAGTGAAGCACAGTTCAGAGCGTTAGTAAAATCGGACCTCTTGAAATTGGCCAAACATTTTAGCTTGGAGGTCCGAACTAATATGAGGAAGGCAGAGATGCAGACAGTGGTGATACAATCTATGGTGGGATTAGGAGCATGGGAAGAGGTAGCCTGGGATTGGTTACCCGAGGAACCAGAAGATGTGGAGCTCCAGAAACTGGAGTTGCAATTGCAGAGCCAGGAAAGGTTAAAAGCAGAGGAAAGGAAAGCAGAAAAGGAAAGGGCAGAACAGGAACGAGAACTCCAGGAAAGGTTAAAAGCAGAAAAGGAAAGACCAGAACAGGAACGAGAACTCCAGGAAAGTTTAAAAGCAGAGGAAAGGAAAGCAGAAAAGGAAAGACCAGAACAGGAACGAGAACTCCAGGAAAGGTTAAAAGCAGAGGAAAGGAAAGCAGAAAAGGAAAGAGCAGAACAGGAACGAGAACTCCAGGAAAGGTTAAAAGCAGAGGAAAGGAAAGCAGAAGAGAGAAGAGAAGAGAAACAAGCAGAGGAAAGGAGAGTGGAAAGAGAACTCCAGGAAAGGTTAGAAAGGATGAAAGCAGAGGAAAGGAGAGTGGCAAGGGAGCAGAGGAGAAAAAAGCTGAAAGGGAGTTAAAGGCACACGAAATGGCACTTGAGCAGGAAATTAAAGCCAAGGAGCTGGATTTAAGGAGAGAACGAGAGGTACCATCCATGCCGACTGGTTCGACAACTAGTCAGAACACATGGGATGTTGGCAGACATGTGAGGCTGGTTCCACCCTTCAATGAAAAGGAGGTAGCCAATTTTTTTTCACACTTTGAGAAAGTGGCTCAACTGCTAAACTGGCCTGAGGAGTCCTGGACCATATTAGTGCAAAGTGTTCTGGTGGGTAAAGCTCAAGATATTTATTCAGCTTTACCGATTGACCAGTGTGCAGATTATGAGGTATTGAAGAAAAACATTCTCAAAGCCTATGAATTGGTCCCGGAAGCTTACCGACAAAAATTCCGGAATGCCAGGAAGAGGGAGAGCGAGACCCATGTGGAGTTTGCCCGAATGAAAGAAACCATGTTTGACAGGTGGTGTGATTCCAAAAGGGTTGGGAAAGACTTCGAACTATTGCGACAATTGATCCTGGTGGAGGAATTCCAGCAGTGTGTCCACGAGGACATTAAAGTACATCTGGAGGAAAGGAAAGTACCAAAGTTGTATGAGGCAGCAACCATGGCAGATGATTATGCCTTAACCCACAGGATGGGGTTCCACAAACCTAACTTCTCGCTGAGACTTAAACAGGGGAGCTAAGGTACATCCGGTGCGGAGAACGAAAATTCATGGGGGTGGCCTCGAGATGACTATGAGGACAACTCTGATACCACAACTTTTAGAAATCGGAAGACTACGGCTCCAAGACAGACCTATCTTCCGGGGAGCTCGAGGCAGACCACGAGGTTCTCCTCTGGGCCTACTTGCGCTTTTTGCCATAAACCTGGACACTTGATGTCCCACTGTTATGCTCTGGGAAAGGAAAATCAGGAGTGGAGTTCGACTAGTACCACTCTGAATGCAATGGCCATTGTGAGAAATCGCCCTCAAAAGGGTTACCAACCATTTATTTCAGAGGGGTTTGTGTCACTGGATGGAGCCTCTACTAACCGGAGACCTGTTAGGGTATTGAGGGACACAGGAGCACATCAATCTTTAATGCTTGAAGGCATCTTGCCATTGTCAGAGGAGACGGCAACTGGTGATAGTGTTCGTTTACAGGGGATTGGTGGCTGTGTTAGTGCTCCACTTCATGTCATCCATTTGGAGTCGGATTTGGTGTCAGGACCGGTCACCGTCGGTTTACAAGCCACTCTTCCTGTAGAAGGAGTATCTTTTGTTATCGGGAATGATTTGGCCAGTGGTCAAATTTCTGGTAACCCGATGTTTGTTGAAAAGCCTAGTAGGAAGCGCCCTGAAGAGAAGAGGAAATACCCTGAAACTAAGTGTCAGCACACGCACGTCAGGGATGGAGGAAATATTGACAAGCTCTTTGTAGGGGGACTGAACTTCAAAACAAAGGAAGATGTTCTGGAGTCTGCCTTCAGCAAATATGGACCGCTTTTGGCAGTGCTGCTGATAAAAGATAGGGAGACACAAAAGTCAAGAGGGTTTGGCTTTGTCACGTTTGAAAACTCAAAGGACGCCAGAGTTGCAGAAAAGGATCTGAATAGCAAGGAGTTGGAGGGTCGGACCCTAACAGTAGGGAAGGCGTTTCCTAGGTGTCGAGGGGGCTACAGAGGACGACCACGGAGTAGTAGTGGTGGTGGCCGCTATCGATATTATTATGGAGGCTTTCAGAGTTATGGCAGCTCCCGAAGGAAGAATGATCAGAGCAGTGGCCGAGAAGGAGACCGCTATTCATGTGACTACAGTGACAAGTGGTCCAACCGTGATTGTTAGGAAAGTTAGAAAGAGTTGAAGCACTGAATGCTGTGGAGCAGCCGAGCCAAGATTCCTACACGGATTAACCGTGAACGCCACATTCCTAAAGGCGTCCATGTAGTGAACTTTTCTACATGGATTAACCGTGAACTCCACTTTCCTGAAGGCGTCCATGTCGTGAACTTTCCTACATGGACCAACCGTGAACTCCATGTTCCTAAAGGCGTCCATGTAGTGAATATGTCCAGGCCTCACCACCCAACCACCATGGAACCTGGGCCTCAGCTCGGCTTCCCGGAAAAAAGTGCTATCGATTTGCTTGACTTTGGATTTTTGATCAACCCCTTAACCTTCATTCAAAAGAAACTAAAAGTAAAAATCAGAGGTTGATGAGATGGAGTTTGGCTTTGCAGGGGTTCCACTTGGAAATTGAACATGTAAAGGGCAGGGACAATGTTGTTGCTGATGCTTTGTCCAGAGTGAATTAACGTTGGAAATCTCTGTGGGTCGTGTGAAATTTTGTTGCTTTATTTTTGGGAGATATTAATTGCTGCTCATGGGAATTGGTGATTTGGGGTTGTGAGTTTATTTTTGTTTGTTTAAAGAGTTTGCATGCAAAGAAAGTTTTTGCTGTGTTCAAACTTTCTTTCTTGAGGGGTGGAAGTGTTATGGATTCGTCACTTCCGCTGTTGTGGTTTTCACCCACTTGACCTGTTTCTGATATCATGTATTATTATTATTCTCAAAAGGTTTAGTATTCAGGAACAGCTATCTAAAGTTTAAAAGGTTAACGTAAAATGATACAGGAAACCGACCCGGAAGAAAAAGGCGGGGAAGAAGAAGAAGGCACGAGGACAGTGAAACGACGTGTTCTGAAAGAAGCTCTGTACGGAGCGTGGTTGAGAAAACGTCGCGAGTGGACTTTGAGTCCGTGAAAGGAATCGAGCGATTTGGTGTTATCGCTGGAGGAGTGGAAAAGCCTGCGAAGTCAGGTACAGGCGTGAGGTTCCGGAGAATCCTCGCCTCGAGGCTTTGGGCTCGAGCAAGAGCCGGCCGCCATTTTGGACCCTCGCGCATCCTTCACTGGAAAAGGTTTCTGCCGCGTTCGCTGGTCTCACCCTCCTGTGGTCTGCCGGGGCTGAGTGTGCACTAAAGCGGCGTCTGAAGATTGCACTGCGGTTCGCTGATTGAACGGTGCAGGTGCACGTCTGGATCGCGTCTTTGGGAGTTCCCTTTCCACTGCCCGTTTGCTGTTGGTGTGGATCACGTGACAGTCCATGCCTTGCCTACACCGCTTTACTCGCCATCGCCCTGTCACCTCATCTCCGTTGAGTTATAGAGACATTGAGAAGGGCTCGGTTTCAGTCCCTGGGGGGTACCGTGAGTTTGAGCTAGGTTACCTTCAAGATCTTGATTGAATGGTTGATTGCCACCATTGTTGTATGGTTCTTCTTGTGTGTTTTTAATATACTAGGGCGTGCCCGTACGTGGGTGCAAAAAAACATGCGTGCAAACAACAACAACAAAAAAAAACTTTGAAACCACGTGGCAGTAACGACCACAGAACCCCCCCCTCTATTTACATGAAATGGTTTGGTTCATTCGCAAAGCCAAAGCGAACGGCTTGCGAGTACGGTAGAACCCCCCCTCTATTTACATGAAATGGTTTGGTCCATTCGCAAAGCCAAAGCGAACGGCGAACGGCTAAATCGCCATAGCTCGGTAACTACTTCTCCGATTAATATGAAACCTTGAAAAGGCACATCCTCAGGTCCCCAGCAATATACCTGGCAAGTTTCAAGTATATCGGACCGGTAGTTGTCGAGAAACAGCGGTCAGAGACAAACACACACACACACACACACACAGACACACAGAGATTACTGGAATTATAGATAGATAGATAGATTATTTGTTCATTGACAACCAAGGGTGTGGTTTCCTTATTGATTTGATTGTTTCATTGGATGGTTTCATGGATGGTTTCATTAGTGATTGATTTTGAAACTGAATAACTATTCTTTCTGCCGTGACCCCCCTCGGGGTTCGGGGGTATACCGAAACCAGAAGGTCGGGGAGGAACACGTAACACTATCTCTAACATGTGAACTAGTCCCAATGGTGCAAGCTATCTCTCACATGTGAACTAGTCCCAATGGTGCAGCTATCTCTAACATGTGAACTAGTCCCAATGTTGCAGCTATTTCTCACATGTGAACTTAGTCCCAATGGTGCAAGCTATCTCTCACATGTGAACTAGTCCCAATGGTGCAAGCTATCTCCAACATGTGAACTAGTCCCAATGGTGCAGCTATCTCTAACATGTGAACGAGTCCCAAAGGAGTCGTCTATATCTAACATGTGAACTCGTCCCAATGGTGCAGCTATCTCTCACATGTGAACTAGTCCCAATGGTGCAAGCTATCTCTAACATGTGAACTAGTCCCAATGGAGTCGGCTATATCTAACATGTGAACTAGTCCCAATGGTGCAGCTATCTCTCACATGTTAACTAGTCCCAATGGTGCAGCTATCTCTCACATGTGAACTAGTCCCAATGGTGCAAGTTATCTCTAACATGTGAACTAGTCCCAATGGTGCAGCTATCTCTAACATGTGAACTAGTCCCAATGGTGCAGCTATCTCTCACATGTGAACTAGTCCCAATGGTGCAGCTATCTTTCACATGTGAACTAGTCCCAATGGTGCAAGCTATCTCTAACATGTGAACTAGTCCCAATGGTGTAGGCTATATCTAACATGTGAACTAGGCCCAATGGTGTAGGCTATCTCTAACATGTGAACTAGTCCCAATGGTGCAAGCTATCTCTCACATGTGAAGTAGTCCCAATGGTGCAAGCTATATCTAACATGTGAACTAGTCCGAATGATGTAGGCTATATCTAACATGTGAACTAGCCAAAATGATTTAGGGCATCTCTCACATGTGAACTAGTCCCAATGGTGCAAGCTATATCTAACATGTGAACTAGTCCCAATGGTGCAAGCTATCTCTAACATGTGAACTAGTCCCAATGGTGCAAGCTATCTCTAACATGTGAACTAGTCCCAATGGTGCAAGCTATCTCTAACATGTGAACTAGTCCCAATGGTGTAGGCTATATCTTACATGTGAACTAGCCAAAATGGTTTAGGGCATCTCTAACATGTGAACTCGTCCCAATGGTGCCAGCTATCTCTAACATGTGAACTAGTCCCAATGGTGTAGGCTATATCTAACATGTGAACTATTCCTCATGGTTTAGGCTGTCTCCAGCATTTCAAAACTTTAACAAAGACATTTTTGATGCTATATATTGAATGTTTTCTCATGTTGTTATTTCCCAGCATGCCGAGCATCTATTGCTGACATCCTAATTGTGATGGATGGCTCGAGTAGTATAATAGGAAAGAACTTTAACATTCTCAAGAAGTTCTTCTGCCACTTTGTGGGAAACTTTGAAATTGGCTCCCAATACATGCAGATTGGCATGATGCAGTACAGCACTGATCCACATACCGAATTCCTGTTCAACGAGTACCCCAAAAAGGAAGACGTGGTGAATGCAATTCAGAATATCATACAGGTAATTGGAGACACTTACACAGCAAAAGCTCTTCGTTATGCAGTCAAGAATTTCTACACCAAGTCGGCTGGGAACCGCCTGACTGCCCAGGTGCCTCAGATGGCGATCGTGTTCACGGACGGTGAAGCTCATGACAAATATGAAGTGGAGGCCAGCGCAAAGGACCTTAAAGAGCTGGGTGTGAAGGTCTTGTGCATTGGTGTAAAAAATGCTTTAATAGATGAGCTAAAGTTGATCGCCTCTAGTCCTGAACTGGTGTACTACGTGGATGACTTCACAGACTTGGAAAATATTGAGAAGTATGTCAGTGACATGGTTTGCGACCAACCAAAAGGTACTTCTTATCTATTCATTTTCCATTATTTTATCTGATGATCTTTGTTATGGATCTTCTGTTTTCTTTTTATTCTTCCTTGAACTCTTCTTGTTTCTTGAGCATCTGTATATGTATGTCTGGGACACATTCCTACCCTCCAGGTCGAAACTTCCATAGAAACCAATGGAGACCAGTAGGACATTTCTATGGGTCTCTATTGGAAATCACGGTTTCTATTGGTTACTGCAGGAATCGGTGGAGTTTCCAGTAGAAACATTAGCAGATTCGGTTGAAACCAATAGAAACCAATAGGAATCTTTAAGTTCAACTGGTCCTGTAGAAACTATTAGAGTTAACTGGTTTGAAGACCCACAAACCAAACAAAATACATTAATTATATTTTGTTATAAACAAGCGCAAAACACACAGTTCCATATTGAATTGAGTTATAGTCATGTTCTTTATGACAGGGTTTCCCTGTAGAGTCTTTGTTGTATATGTGAATGGAAGGTGTTTTCCTTCCAGGAACTAGATATCTCAGATGACAGAGCACAGGTACAGTTCACCACCAGAGGACCTGGGTCCAATTCACAGACTGGGCATGTCATTTTCCCACTTATGTCAATTGGTTATTTTCAATCCTGTTCGTTTATATATTGGTATTCTGTTGGTCTCCTACTGGTCCCATTGACCGACTTGTTTTTATTGGTATTTTCTACTGGTCTAATATTTCACTTTCCTTTTTGAAACCAGTAGATCCTACTGGTCCAATTTCCTATTGGATGTTTATGGGATTTGTCCTATTGGTTTTCTATGCAACAAGAATGTTGATTTATGCTATTGCCAGTTAGTAGTGATGATGTGCTCACTTTTTATACTTCTAATTATTCATTATTATCCATGTGTTATGATTACGTGATAAACTAGAAACATTTTTTCCTGCTCACAGATTGTTCCATGGATGTGCTCGTGGGTTTGGATGTCTCGGAAACCAATGAAAAGCATGAAATTTGGGGACAGCAGTTTCAGCTGAAGAGCAAACTTCAGGAAGTCCTTGAGAATTTGTCTAACTTGAGTCATGTTTGTAAAGGAGCAGAGTCAATCGGTGTTCACATGGGTGTTGTCGCATTTGGCAAAGACAAGAAAGTGTTGGTGGACACAGGACTGAAGCCGTACAGTCCTGAGATACTGGTGGAGATTGGCAAGAGCACAGGGCCATCGTTCTTGCAAGGATCGTCCATCGAAGGCCTAATTAATGTTTTCAACAAAAAAACCAGCACAGGATCCATGAAGGTAAGGTTGTGGTCTTGCTTGGCATTGCCACAGTTAAGAACCTGGGTGATGGCAGCCTGGCGGGGTCTGTTGGTGCAAATTCTCAGGAGATTTAATGCAGGCTGAGTCAGTGGTCTCGGATAGAATGGAAAAAAGTTCTTAAAGTCTTTCTGTGTTGGTGGACAGGTGGAATAATGGATGGAAGCAACAGAATGTTAAATCAAAGTACACTAACGGCGTGCGAAGCAAGGAGAACCTAGTATCAGGCATTAACTCTGCAGATGAAGGGTTACCACCAAAAATGTCAGCTTATCATTGTTTCCCATGTTTGTTAGCTTACCTCGATGAAGGTTCTGTTGATTTAATCTATCATTCACTTATATCGTCTATCACATCTCTTATTGACAGCATAGATAAAATTATTGTGGAAGTTATCTGTTATGAGTTGTGACATAAGCCTGATGTCCACTGAATCATGCCTGAGAGTTTTGGAACATGGACAAGCTCCGCTAAGTGGGCTCTCTGTGGATAGTAGGAACAATGCACACACACTCACACTCACTCACTCAAACTCAGACCATCATGACCATGACAATAGGTCAGGTGCCAGTATATGTATCACAGACTGGCCTTCACAGAAAGTTCACCAAGGACAGGATTTCCCAATTAACTACATAATTATTGTTGGGTGTTGGATCTTCTGGGAAGTCCTCCCATTGAACAGATGGGAAGTCCCAGAAGATTAGGATACAGTGTAGTGTGGATTAATGACTACTAGAAAGATTAGGACTACTATCTTCCGCACTTTCCTCCCTCACTTTCGTTAATGGAGTTTTCCTGGTTTGCCAGAAAGCCACTTGTCTAGTCCCCTGATGAAGAGGACTCTTTTGCTGAAACTTTGAGCCTTATCCTTTCATCCCATCAAGTTTCAGTTGGTTGTGTCTTTGTAATGACAGCTAACAGGTTGACACCATCTCTTGGAGAAACCTTCTTTGTTTGGTGGACCCATAGCTCATGATGCTGGCATCCCAGGTTAAAATCCCATGCAGTGTGTACATGTGTCCATTGTTTACTCATGTCTTACCTCTCCGGTCATTTGGCATGTAAAATGCACTTGCTTGTCCTTGTCCTGCATCTAATATATTTATGTACAAACTCTTAACTGAGCATTAGACACAATAACTCCAACAATATTTTGTATTTGGAAGGCTAATCTGTTATTATTTAACAGCTCTGAATAATCCCATATTCTTGTGGGGTCAGCCACAGGATATACCTTGGCACATTCCTTTCATGAACTGGTTGGTCTGTCAAGGTGGTTTGCGCAGGAAATTTCAATTTGTTCAGGATGTTGGCGATAACTCAACTATTCTCCATGAAGGATGCCGTGGGATCTAATGGTGTCCGGTAGGGCACCCAGTTTAACGTCCATGTAAGGCCCAGCGCACCACTATGATGTAACATCTTGGCCCGTGCAGCACCTGCAATCTGACAATTTATTGTCAGGTAGGGAATCAAACCCAAACTCAACAGCTCATAGGAAAGGCACTACCTCTGCACTATTCTGCCCGATCTGGTATAACATCAGTTGCATACAAATAGATTATCTGACAAAACATCCAACACCCACCCCATTTGTGCCTTTTTGTGAGGCATTTGTGCCTTTTATGAGGTATTATAATAAGACGAGTAAACAGCTCATCAAAAACGATGGTGTGGAACAGTTTATTCGATGGTGCAGCCTTGTGAGCATGCCAAAGTCTGAAGCCTCGGCCTTGTGTCAGTTGTGCTTATATTTTTTATTTATTAGACATCATATGGATGTAAATGAACATTCGTTTCACTCTGCGCACGATTCATATCGCATGCAGCGAATTTCACCTCCCTGCGCCTTGTATTTATTATTATTTGGAAAAAAAAGTTTCTGTACACCGCCCTTTTGGCTCGGTTTGCAGGCCACCATCTATAATTCCAATAGAAGAGATAAAATTACTCTTTTATGGAAAATGTTTTTAGAGTTTGTTTTATCCTCAAAAATAAACCAGAGTGAACACACATTCGTATTAAAAGATTGGCCTTTAAAACCTACCCTTATTAAGGGGGACAGATGTCGGTACAAACACACAAACTGCCTTTGTGTTTTGTATTTGTGTAATGTCGATGAGTAATCTTAATAAATGCACCAAATGTCCATCCGTCTGTTCCCAGGTACCGCAAAAACGACTGAACCGATCGCAACGAAATTTTGGGTGTGTAATCCTGGGACCCCCTGGTGTAAAATAGGCCATGTTGTTTTTTCCAATTTTTTTTTCTTCCAATTTCCAATTTTTCCAATTTTCCAGTTTTTCCAAACACGATGGAATAATATTTACCAATATGAAGAGTGATGTGGCTTTTATTGAAATTCTACAAATACTGTTTAGATTTTAATGATTTGCGTGTGATATGATTTAACGGATGTTTATATGAATCATTTAAAATTAAAAAAGCCTTCAATTTCTGATATTTTTCTTTTCATTTGGGCCTCCCAATTGAAGCCCTGCCCGTAGGGTGGGTACCGTTGCTAGTGTACATAACACAACATTATGGTTTAAGGCAAAGGGCATCAATGTAAGCATCATGTACAATTCACAGGAGTACCACCCCAATCTGTAACAATGAACACCTTTGCTTTTCCTTTTAACCCATGTGTTTAGAGGTGTGGTTATGTCTCACTGACACTTGTACCAAAACGATGGCTGCATTTTCCAGGTGATGATGCTTTGTAATGTGTTGACACCTTGCACAGGTTGCCGTTTATTTTACGGATGGACTAGATGAGGATGTAAGAACCATGCAGGATGATGTGGAAAGGCTCCGCGCATCAGGTCAGTACCCAAAGTGACTCATCTAGTCCATGTTGGATCTACCATTGAACCAAAAGAAATGCAAACTCAGTAAAATATGCTACCTTTCCTTACACTGTCACAACCGGCCAGTTGAAGTATATGATGATGGGTTTATTGTGTTGTTGCGATATGGGTACCAATATAGTCACCTGCTTGTTGGAGACATCCGTTTATGGTATAACCAGAAAAACATAACCTTAAATAAGCATGCATGGTCCGATGTAGGATCTGCTGTGCTAGTGCCATATGGATTGCCAACATGAATCTCATACCAACAAGGCAGGTATGATCATTGTACGATGTAGGTCGGATCTGCTGTACGAGCACCTTTTCGATTGTAAACAGGGATCTCATACGACGAAGTCAGGTACAATCAAGGTATGATGTAAGAGCTGCTGTGCTGGCACCTTTTGGGTTACCAACACAGATCTCATACCACCAAACCAACACGATAACTCTAACAGAGCCCTGGTCATTTATGTGTGTTTCAATGCCCCCAAGTAATGCTCAATTTGTGTTTCTATTCAAAATAACAAACGTATCTCACCTGCCACCCTTCCTCTCCATGATATTGTACAGGAGTGTCAGCCCTGTTGATTGTGCTGTTGGAGGGAGCGACTGATGCAAAACAGCTTGCGAGTCTTGAATTTGGACGTGGATATCGGTACAGCAAGCAGCTGCAGCTCAAACAGTTGGACCTGCCTTATGAAGTGCGGGAGGATGTGGTGAGAATAAAAGCCTCAATTAGAACGGCATTCGGTAGAGAGCATACCTCCGCCTGGTTGGCCATATCACTCAATGGTGAAGAATCACTTTAAAAATTCCACGAGCCGGATCCAGATCTTCCCCAAAATTGAATCGATTCTTCCTTGTCACACACACAACCTTTCCAACAAGTTTCGTCCAGATCCATCCATAACTTTTTGGGATATCCTGCTATGTATCGTTTTTGGCTCTATGTCTCAATGGTGAACCGAGAAGGAAGTTGACGAAGCGATAAAAGCAATGAAGAGTAGAAAAGTGGGAGGGCCGACGGGAGTTGTGGGAGATATGTTGAAGGCAGCGGGAAATTGGGGGTGTGAAGAGAATGACAGAGATCTGTAATCTTGTGGTGAAAGAAGGTCGCATTCCAGTGGATTGGGAACTGAGTACCCTCGTCCCTCTATACAAGGGGAAAGGTGACCCTCTGGAGTGTGGCTCGTATCGAGGGATAAAGTTATTGGAGCATGGAATGAAGGTATTGGAAAGGGTGTTGGAGAGGAGGATAAGGAAGAATGTGAAGATCGACGAAATGCAGTTTGGATTTATGCCAGGAAGACGAACGACAGACGCGCTTTTTATTGTGAGGCAGTTGCAGGAGAAGTACATGGAGAAGAGGAAGAAGTTGTTTCTTGGGTTTGTTGATCTGGAGAAAGCATTCGACAGGGTTCCACGTGAAGTAGTGACATGGGCATTGAGGAAGTTAGGAGTGGAGGAATGGTTGATCAGAGTAGCGATGGCAATGTACAAAAGAGCGCGCACAGCTGTATGGACGAAGGACGTGAACAGTGGTGAGTTTGAGGTGAAGGTGGGAGTGCATCAGGGGTCGGTACTAAGTCCACTACTATTTGTAGCTGTGATGGAGGTGCTGGCTCAGAACGTAAAGGAGGGTTTACCGTGGGAGTTGTTGTATGCAGATGATCTGGTGTTGATTGCAGAAAGTATGGATGGACTGAAGGAGAAGATGAACAAGTGGAAGGAACGTATGGAGACAAAAGGTCTGAAGGTGAATATCGGAAAAACGAAGGTGATGGCAAGTGGTAAAGCATGTGGTGAGGTGGAAAGAACTGGGAAGTGGCTGTGTGCTGTGTGCAGGAAGGGCGTCGGAGTGAATTCCATTCAATGTACAATGTGCGCTGAGTTGGTTCATCAAAAATGTAGTGGTTTGAGAGGGTCATTAACCAGTGTGGCAACTACATTCAAGTGTAAGGTGTGCACAGAGGGAGCTGCAGATGGAGGAAATGTTGAGTTGGATCTTGGAGGCGGCATGAACCTGGAAAGTGTGAAAACATTTTGTTCCCGAGGAGACATGCTGAATGGAGAAGGTGGATGAGACTCGGCAACGGTTGCTCGAGTGAGATGTGCATGGAAGAAGTTTCGGGAACTGAGTGGCGTGCTGATGAGGAGGGGAGTGTCGTTGAAGCTAAAGGGAAAGGTGTATGCTGCATGTGTGAGAAGTGTTATGATTTATGGGAGCGAGACATGGGTAATGAACGTAGAGCAGCAACGAAGGCTGGAAAGGGTGGAAATGCGAATGGTTCGGTGGATGTGTGGAGTATCGTTGAGAGAGAGGAAGACAAATGATGAATTGTGAAAGATGATGGGAATAGAGCGTGTGATGGATGCTGTGAAGAGAAACAGGATGAGATGGTTTGGTCATGTGTTGAGGAAGGATGAAAGTGACTGGTTGAGAAGAGTGATGGAAATGAATGTAGAAGGAAGTAGAGGACGGGGAAGACCGAGAAAGACTTGGCTAAAAATGGTCGAAGAAGAAATGCGGGCAAGGGGGTTAACAAGGAGAGATGCAGAAAATAGGGCAAAATGGAGAACATTGTCATGTGGACCGCAAGGCTAACCCCTGCTCTTTAAGGGAAAATGGCCTTAAAATGCCTGTTGTTGTCTCAATGGTGAAGAATCACTTAAGAAATTAAATAATTCTCATATTCGAATCCATATTCAGATCTTCACCAAAATTGAATCGAAGCGCCCTTGTCAGACACTCAACCTGTCGGGGTTGAAAATATCAAGGTTTTGGATGGGGGAAGATAAGCGATGGTGGTGAACATCTGTTTTAAAGACCTGGAGGGAGGAGTGGGATTGAAGGGAGTGGGGGAATTTGTTCCAGAGGCGGGAGAAAAGAGGAATGAAAGAGTGAAGGTGAGCAGAGAGCCTAGGTTTTGGCCGTTTAACCATAAGAGGGTTGCTGGCAGATCTTGTGTGACCTGAAGGAATACTTGGGGTGGAGAGAGAGAGAGAGAGAGAGAGAGAGAGAGAGAGAGAGAGAGAGAGAGAGAGAGAGAGAGAGAGAGAGAAAGAGAAAGAGAAAGAGAAAGAGAAAGAGAAAGAGAAAGAGAAAGAGAAAAAGAAACAAACAAACAAGGCCGGAGAGGAGTCGGTAGAAGACAGAAAGACCACCAACCTGCCTGCGGTGAGTGAGTGAAAGGCCCTCGGATTTAGCTTCATCGCGGCAGATTCCAATGATTCTGAAAGCTTTGGTTTCAACAGCGTGAAGCCGAGCTAGGTGTGAGGCAGGAGCACCGGCCCAGAGGGGAGAACAGTATTCCATTGACATGTGGATGAAAGCCTTGTATGTGGTGTGGAGCTCAGGTGTGCCAAGGAAGGACTTCACATGACGGAGGATGCCCAGTCCGCGACTGACTTTGGAGGCCAGCTCGGAAATGTGGTTTTCCCAGGAAAGATCATGGCAGATAGTGAGACCCAAAAGCTTGAGCCACAGAACTTCTTGGAGAGGATTGTTGATAAAGAGTAGATGGGAGGGTTGTCCAGTCGGTCTTTTCGGAGAGGCATAGTAAGAATGTGAGATTTGTCAGGATTGAAAGACATGTTCCACTTGTTTGACCAGTCTGTGATTTTGTCCAGGTCTGCAGAGAGTGAGGAGGCTGCAGACTGCCGATCTGAGGGATGAGGAATGGAGCGGCAGAGAGTGGAGTCATCAGCAAAGAGATGGAGAGGATTTTCCAGAGAGTCGGAGAGATCATTGATGAAGACCAGAAAAAGCACAGGGCCCAGAACACTGCCTTGGGGAACTCCAGCCTGAACAGGAAGGGGAGATGAGAGAAATCCATTCATGGCCACACGTTGACTACGACCAGAGAGGAAGTCCGCAAGCCATGTGTGGAGATTTCCATGGATACCATAGGAGGAGAGTTTGCTGAGCAGAGCTGGGTGCCAGACCGTATCGAAGGCACGTGATATGTCAAGGGAGACAGGTCTGATTTCCTGTTTGGCATTGAGGACCTCCATCCATTGTTCAGACAGCAGAGGCAGCATGGCCAGAGTAGAATGGCCTGGTCTGAAGCCAAATTGATGATCAGAGATCAAGCCATTGGAGAAGAGGAAGGATTTGAGATCCGAAGCGATAATGGATTCCATGACTTTGCTGATAATTGGAAGCAGGCTGATTGGTCTGTAGTTGCAAGGATCTGTTTTTGCATCTTTTTGTGTAAAGCGGTAATGTGTGCTGATTTACAAGATCCTGGCAGATGACCTTGAGCAAAACAGAGGGTGAAAATAACACAGAGAGGGTGAGATAGACCAGCAGAGCAGGATTTTAGGACCCATGGGCTGATGCCGTCTGGTCCAGTTGCAGAATCAGAGTCGAGGTTTGACAAAAACTTCTCCACCTTGTCAGGAGAGAAGGACACAGAGCCTAGGAGCAGTTGGGTTCGACTGGGTAAGGTGGGAACAGAGAGAGATGGGTTTGGGACACAAGATTTTGAGGCAAATACAGAGTTGAGGCATTTGACTTTGTCATGTGCGGTGTCAACTGTGTCGCCATTTGAGGTAAGGGAGGGGGGAGGGGGAACAAACACCAGAAACGGATTTGACCAGATGCCACCAGGATTTGGAGGTAGGAGACAGGTTTGAGAGTTCCTTCTTGAGTGTGGATAGATAGTGCTTCCTGGCACTTCTGAGGGTAGACACACACTTGTTCCTAGCTTGGTGGAAGGAACTGAGATTTCCTTCAGTTGGATTTGCCTTCCAAGAGGCAAAGGCAAGTTGTTTCAGGGCAACTGCCTCACCACAAGATTCAGTGTACCATGGACGGGAGGAAGGGAAAGACAACTGAAGACGAGGTGGGATAAATCTGTGCATGAGAGAGAGCAATTTGCTTTGGAAGAATTCCCAGGAAGAATTGATATCAGAGGCAGTAGAAATGGGAGACCAGTCCAGATGATTGATGGCTGCTTGAAGACTGTGCCAGTCGGCCTGAGTGAAATGCCAGACTCGTCGGCGCTGAGGAGGCTCTCTGAGAATGGCCAGAGAGATGTCCACTTCAACAAGCACATGATCAGAAGAACCAATTGGAGCAGAAGACGAGCAGCAGACATTTGCAGGGAAGTTTGCTATCACCAAGTCGAGAAGAGAAGATACTCCATTGACTGAGATCCGGGTCGGGAAATTGACAGATTGTGTCAGTCCCAATGAGTCACAGAAGTCCTTGGCTGAGGTGCCATGACTGGTGAGAGAGGAACCCACACCCAGCCAGCTGGCATGATGACAGTTGAAGTCGCCACATATGAGGAAGAGAGAGTTGGGATGAATGGATAGAAGTTGGTCCATGTTGTCAGACAGCGAAATTTAAATGGAGTCATCACTGTTTGGAGAACGGTACAGAACACATATGAACAAAAGGTGGGAGCGGAGAGGAAGCCGTAGCCAGAGGTACTCCTGGGGGGTGAGGTGGAGAGAGGGCAGTGCAGGGAGAGTGAGGAAGAGAGTTTTTGATAAAGATAGCAACCCCATCACCAGGACGAGGCTCAGGTCTATCATACCGAAAGAGGGAGTAACCAGGAAGAGATATTAAGGAATCAGAGACATCTTGAAGGAGGAAAGTTTCTGTTAAGCAGATCAAATCTGGATTGTCAGAAGCAACCTGTATAGAGAGATCAGTCAGGTTTGAGCGAAGGCCCCGGATGTTTGAGGTCCATACCGTTAATGAAGAGAGAGGGGGTGCATCGGGTGCAGGACAGGGGAGGGGTAGGGTAGGGTTAGATGAAGGATGAGAGGGGGAGGTAGGGAGAGCAGTTGATAGTGTGTCAGAGATTACAGAAAAGTTACAAGAAAGGGAAGGATGAGGAGGACAAAAGGTTTGATGGTGATGGGATGAGGTACAGTAATGGGTTGCTTGAGGGGGTGGGGGGTCAGAGGAAAGTAGAAGGTTGGGGGAGGTGGAGGTATGAGATAGAAGGGAGACGAAGTGGGGAGGAGGCGGCTTTGAGGAGGAGGGTGTAGGGGGAGAATTGGAGAGGGATGGTGGGGGGGGATATTTGAAGGGGAGGGGTGAGGGGGAGTTTAGGAGGGGAGGGGCACGGGGGGAGTTTAGGAGGGGAGGGGCATGGGGGGAGTTTATAAAGTGGATGATTAATGAAAGACAAACATTTATAACAAATTGGGTTTATTGTGATTTTCAAGTCAGAGATCCGTTTAAGAACGATAGAGGAGGGGTGAAATGAAAGTGAGTTTAGAACATGTAGTGAGGAAGAATTGGAAGAGATTGAATTTTTTTTTTGAAGTGGGATGAGTTGTAGAGGAAATTGAAAAAGCCTTTTAAATAGGAAGAAAAACAGTGTGTTATAAATTATAATATACCACTGAATAAAACACTGCAGGGGAAAGTTTAAACATATTTAAATAATATTTAAACAGAACTGTGAAGAACAATCTTATTTTCAAAAAATACCAATGGGGAGAGGGCCAAGAGGGACAACCACGAGTCACGTGAACACTTGAGTTGCCAATGGCCAATTTCCAACTTATGTAGTGGCTTGTCAAGTATTCCATGGTCTCGCTAATGGCGGAGATACACAAGCAGCAAGTTATTGGGAGCAGAAACCGAATATCTGTAGAAAAGAGAAAGAGAGCCAACTTTGCGCTGTAATTCAAGCGGGTCGAGTTTTGAGGTCAGATTGGGAGAGTTGATGTCGGATTACTTTCGATTCAAATCTGTCCAGTAAGTATGTGGAGCTAAAACCACCCCAGATGTGAGAGCAGTACTCTACACAAGGACAAATCAATCCTCTATATTGTTGAAGTACAGTGCATTCAGAAGGTATTCAGACCCCTTCATTTTTTTCACATTTTGTTATGTTGCAGCCTTATACTTAAATCGTTTAAATTCATTTTTTCCCTCATCAATCTACACTCAATACCCCATAATGACAAAGAGAAAACAGGATTTTAGAAAGTTTTGCAAATTTATTAAAAATTAAAAACTGAAATATCACATTGACATAAGTATTCAGACCCTTTGCTGTGACACTTGAAATTTAGCTCGGGTGCCTCCCATTTCTCTTGATCATCTTTGAGATGTTTCTTCACCTTGATTGGAGTCCACCTGTGGAACATTCAATTGATTGGACATCATTTGGAAAGGCACACACCTGTCTATATAAGGTCTCACAGCTGACAATGCATATCAGAGCAAAACCAAGCCATGAGGTCAAAGGAAATGCCTGCAGAGCTCAGAAAGGATTGTGTCGAGGCACAGATCTGGGGAAACCTACAAAAATATTTCTGCTGCATTGAACGTCCCCAAGAGCACAGTGGCCTCCATAATTCGTAAACGGAAAAATGTTTGGAACAACCAGGACTCTTCCAAGAGCTGGCCGCCCGGCCAAACTGAGTGATCGGGGGAGAAGGGCATTGGTAAGAGAGGTGACCAAAAACCCGATGGTCACTCTGGCTGAGGTCCAGAGATCCTGTGTGGAGATGGGAGAAACATCCAGAAGGACAACCATCAGTGCAACACTGCACCGATCTGGGCTTTATGGCAGAGTGGTCGGATGGAAGCCTCTCCTCAGTGAAAGACACATGAAAGCCCGCTTGGAGTTTGCAAAAAAGCACCTCAAGGACTCTCAGACTGTGAGAAACAAGATTCTGTGGTCTGATGAAACCAAGATTGAACTGTTTGGCCTCAATTCTAAGCGTCATGTCTGGAGGAAACCAGGCACCGCTCATCACCTGCCCAATACCATCGCAACAGTTAAGCATGGTGGTGGCAGCATCATGCTGTGGGGGTGTTTTTTAGCAGCAGGGATTGGGGGACTGGTCAGGGTTGAGAGAACAATGAACGGAGCAAATTACAGAGATATCCTTCATGAAAACCTGAAACAGAGCGCTCAGGACCTCAGACTGGGCCGAAGGTTCACCTTCCAACAGGACAATGACCCTAAGCACACAGCCAAGACAATGCAGGAGTGGCTTAGGGACAACTCTGTGAAGGTCCTTGAGTGGCCCAGCCAGAGCCCGGACTTGAACCCAATCGAACATCTCTGGAGAGACCTGAAAATGGCTGTCCACCGACGGTCTCCATCCAACTTGACAGAGCTTGAGAGGATCTGCAGAGAAGAATGGCAGAAAATCCCCAAATCCAGGTGTGCAAAGCTTGTCGCATCATACCCAAGAAGACTCGAGGCCGTAATCGCTGCCAAAGGTGCTTCAACTAAGTACTGAGTTAAGGGTCTGAATACTTATGTCAATGTGATATTTCAGTTTTTTCTTTTTAATAAATTTGCAAAACTTTCTAAAATCCTGTTTTCTCTTTGTCATTATGGGGTATTGAGTGTAGATTGATGAGGGAAAAAATGAATTTAAACGATTTAAGCATAAGGCTGCAGCATAACAAAATGTGAAAAAAGTGAAGGGGTTTGAATGCTTTCTGAATGCACTTTAACTGTTGAGAGGAGAAGAATCTTCGACATCTGAACAGGACTCCCAGTTTCTTCGAGGCCGACTTAGCTATTTGTGTCGTGTGTGGATTCCTGGATAAATTTTATGTTAGGGTAATTCCTAGTAGGTTTATTGAATCACATGGTGTGTTGTTTCGTATGCAGCCTGTGGCTGCTGGTTGCATCATTTTTGTGGAAGCGCATTTATGCCGTTGATGCAGTGCCTCAATTACCAGTGAGCTGGTACTCAATTTTCTGACCTCAGAAGGATGACAGGCTGAATCAACCCCCCTGGCGTTAATTTAACGATCGACCAGGATTCAAACTCAGGATCCTAGGATCCCAAGCCAACACCCTAACCGTTAAGCCAACACCAGGCTCACATGGTGTAATTGTGGAGCTTTCAAAGGAGATTAGAGAAAATTGAGATTGAGAAAATTGAGATTTCAAAGGGGATTGGAGCTGAAAGAGAATATTTATGGCATCTACAGGGACTTCCTGTCTACTTTTCTCTGACAATAGCTGCATAGACTTCCCATTAATAAATCAAACTTGAGAAGAATAGTACTTAAGTGTTTTTACTGCCCATCTTAGATGGGCACTTCAGCTCGTGTTTATGATTCTCCAGTATAAAATTTCTAAAAGTGGTTGTAACGTCACAAACAATAAATGAAGAGTAAAATGACTTGAATTACAGTAATGAAGGAGCCGTGCTCCCACGTCGATCGGAAGAATGGACGCGACAAAAAGCTGGAATTCGTCCGAGTTGCTTTATTCAAACAAAACAGCTCAGGTACTCTCAAAAGCCCGTTTATCGGGCAGCAATATATATACACACATTATCCCGGAGCGTTTGCCCGGGAACGGCGAGAGGGGGCAAGCCCGGGCATCCCGGACGCGGCCTGGCAAGTCGAGAGCGGGCGTGCCCGGGCATGCCCGGGCGTCCCGGCCGAGGCCTGGCAAGTTGAGCGCGGGCCTGCCCGGGCGTCCTGGACCAGCCCGGCATGGTGATCGCTCCGCGCCCTTGGTAGGTGCAAGGCGATTGTGAAAACCCAGCGGTAGTCGCTACACACGTCCCCCCAGAATCGACTTGCACCGGCAGGGTCAATTTGAGGGGGGTCCTGATGACCCGGCCGAAGCGACCCCTGGCGGGTCGTGGGGGGGGGGGGTCTGGTGTGGTAGTGGGGGGCACCGTGGACGGGGGGCAGCCTCGCCGCGGCGGAAGGGCCAACCGTGGCGGTTGGTCGATGTCCACGTGCGCCGGCTTGAGGCGGTCCACCGCAATCCGGTCCGACCTGCCGCTGATGTCGATGACGAACGACTTGTCGTCCCGTCGCAGGACCCGGAAGGGCCCGTCGTACGGCGGCCGAAGTGGCCCCCGATGTGCGTCATGACGCACAAAAACATACTCCGCTGTGCGAAGTGCTGGGGGGACGTAGGACTGGGGGTCACTGTGGTGGGATGTTGGCATGGGGGCAAACCGTCGGGCGGCCTCCTGGAGGTCCGAGCGCTGGCGAGCTGCGGACCAGGGACTGGTAGCGTCGGGCACGAACTCGCCAGGGACGCGTAGCGCCTGGCCGTAGACAAGCTCGGCGGTGGATGCCCGGAGGTCCTCCTTGGGGGCCGTGCGGAGGCCGAAAAGGACCCACAGCAGCCGGTCGGCCCAACCGCCGTCCTGAAGGCCGGCCATGAGCGCGGCCTTCATGGAGCGGTGGAATCGCTCGCACAACCCGTTGGCTTGGGGGTGGTAGGCCGTAGTATGGTGGAGCTTGACCCCCAGGTTGCGGGCGACCGCGCCCCACAGCTCGGAGGTGAACTGTGGTCCGCGGTCTGACGAGATGTCCGCCGAAGCGGGCGACCCAGGTGGCGATGAAAGCCTGCGCCACGTCGGCGGTGGTGGTGGAGACGAGGGGAACGGCCTCCGGCCACCTGGTGGTCCTGTCCACCATGGTGAGCAGGTGTGTGAACCCCCGTGACGGGGGGAGGGGGCCCACCAGATCCACGTTGACGTGGTCGAAACGTCGTTCGGGCACGGTGAAAGGTGCCAGCGGGGCCTGGGTGTGTCGGTGGACCTTGGCCTGTTGGCAGGCTGTGCAGGTGCTGGTCCAATCGCGGACGTCCCGTCGAAGGCCGTGCCAGACGAATCGCGCCGACACCAGCTTCTGGGAAGCTTTCCGGCCCGGGTGGGAAAGGCCGTGGAGGGAGGTGAAGATGCGGCGTTGCCAGGTAACGGGCACGATGGGGCGAGGCTGGCCTTGGGAGACGTCGCAGAGCAGGACAGTGACCGCGAAGGGGATGTCGGCCAGGCGGAGGCCCGTGTCCGCCGCCCGGAGGGCTTGTACCGTGGTGTCGGTGGTTTGGTCCGCCGCCATAAGCGCGAAGTCCACGCCGAGGTGGACCGCGATCGCGCTGGCCCGAGAAAGACAGTCGGCCATGGCGTTGTTTTTGCCGGTGACGTGCCGGATGTCCGTGGTAAACTCCGACACGGCGGAGAGGTGGCGCTGTTGGCGGGCCGACCACGGCTCCGTGACCTTGGCCATTGCATAAACCAACGGCTTGTGGTCGACGAACGCCGTGAAGGGTCGGCCCTCCAGGAGGTGGCGGAAATGTCGAACGGCCAGGTGTAGACCGAGGAGCTCACGGTCAAACGTACTGTATTTGAGCTCGTTCGGCCGGAGCTGCCGGCTGAAAAAAGCGAGTGGCTGCCAAACCCCGTTCACCCATTGCTCATGTACGGCGCCCACCGCGTAGTCAGAGGCATCCGTGGTGAGGGCGATGGGAGCGTTGAGCACCGGGTGAGCGAGCAGTGTTGCGTCGGCGAGGGCCCGCTTTGAGCTTTGGAAGGCCGCATCCATTGCTGCGGACCAGACGATGTCGTGCTTGGCCGGCTTGCCCCGGAGGGCTTCGTGGAGGGGCCGCATGAGTTGAGCAGTGCGGGGCACGAAGCGGTGATAGAAATTCACCATTCCCAGGAATTCCTGCAGGGCCTTTATGGAGCGGGGACGGGGAAACGTGGTGATGGCCTCAACCTTGGTTGGCAGTGGCACGGCCCCGTTCTTGGTGATGTAGTGGCCCAAAAAAATCAACGGCCGTCGTGCCGAAGTGGCATTTGGCCGGGTTGACGATGAGGCCGTGCTCGCTGAGGCGCCCGAACAGTGTTCGGAGGTGGAGGAGGTGCTCGGCCCGGGACGTGCTGCCGACGAGGATGTCGTCCAGGTAAACGAAGAGGAACGGCAGGTCACGCAGCACGCCGTCCATCAAGCGCTGGAACGCCTGAGCCGCGTTCTTGAGACCAAACGGCATCCGTAGGAATTCGAATAAGCCAAACGGCGTGATGACTGCCGTTTTAGGGACGTCGGCGGCCCTGACAGGTACCTGGTGATATCCCCGTATGAGGTCGATTTTTGAAAAAATGACCCGTCCCGCCAGACGGGCGGAGAAGTCTTGGATGTGCGGGATCGGATACCTGTCGGGGGTGGTAGCGTCGTTAAGACGGCGGTAGTTGCCACATGGGCGCCAGCCGCCCCCTGGCTTTTGGACGATGTGTAGTGGCGAAGCCCACGTGCTATCGGAGCGCCGTACGATGCCGAGGTGTTCTAAAGCGTCGAACTCGGCTTTGGCCACGGCGAGCTTGGCTGGGTCGAGGCGGCAGGCTCTGGCGTAGACCGGCGGGCCCGTGGTTGGTATGTGGTGCTCGATCCCATGTCGTACTGCGACGGCCAAAAATGTCGGCCGCGTGAGGGCCGGGAACTCCGTGAGCAGGCGAGCAAACTCGTTCGCCGACGGGAGGGCGCATGCCAGCTCGGTCGGAGCGGAGCTGCTCAATGTGCATACCAGGGAGCTGAAGGTTTCGGCATTGATTAGGCGACGCCGTTGGACGTCCACCAGCAGTCCGTGTGCACAGAGGAAGTCGGCGCCTAGCAGGGCCATGGGCACGTTTGCGGTTACAAACGTCCAAGTAAAGCGTTGGCCGCCGAAGCAGAGGGTGACGTTGCGCGGGCCGAAGGTGCGGATGGCCGATCCGTTGGCCGCAACCAAGGAGGGGCCGCAAACCGCGGACTGCCTGTCCTGGTCAGAGGCGGGTATGACGCTCAGTTGGGCGCCGGTGTCGCACAGGAAGCGCCGTCCGGACGCTTTGTCCGTGATGAACAGTAATTTGCCCGTGTGGCCGGCGCTCATGGCTGGTAATGAACGCCGGCCCGGCCGTTTCCCGGCCTGCCGAAGGTGCACGGGGGTCGGCATGTCTGGGCCTTCTGTCCGAACCTGGCATGATAGTAACACCACGCTTGGTCAGGTGGAGGCCCCGGTCGTCGTGCTGGAGGTGGTCGGCTCGGCGTAGCGGTCGCCGATTGCGTCGGCAGTTCGGTCGTCGACCGTGCCGGGTGCTCGGGCGCCATGGGTGTTGCGTCGGACGGCGGTGGGCCCCAGGTCGCTGCTGCAATGCGTTGGCCTGCCGCGGAGATCTTGTCGGCTTCCCTGGCGAGGGCACGGGGATTCGTGATCGTCGTGCTTGCCAGGGCGAGGCGTACCGGGCTAGGCAGCTGACGGAGGAACAGCTCCCGGAACAGGAATGCCGGAGAGTGCTCGCCGAGCAGCGAAAGCATGTAGTCCATTCGCTCGGACGGGCGCGTGTCGCTGAGCTCGGGCAGGTCGAGCAGGCGCCGTGCGCGTTCCGCCGATGGGAGGGTGAAAGCGTCGAGGAGGAGCTTTTTAATCGCGCCGTATTTGTCAGCGGCTGGCGGGCTCTCGAGGAGGCTCAGGGCGCGGGCCGCGGTGGCTGAACCGAGCGCTGCTACCACATGGTGGAAGCGGGTGTCGTCGGCCGTGATGCCTTGCAGGGCGAACAGGGAGTCCGCCTGTGCGAACCAAACCGCCGCGTGAGCCTCCCAGAAGGTAGGCAGTTTGAGGGCAACTGCCGTGTCCATGTCGGTAGGTGACCAATGAAGGAGCCGTGCTCCCACGTCGATCGGAAGAATGGACACGACAAAAAGCTGGAATTAGTCCGAGTTGCTTTATTCAAACAAAACAGCTCAGGTACTCTCAAAAGCCCGTTTATCGGGCAGCAATATATATACACACATTATCCCGGAGCGTTTGCCCGGGAACGGCGAGAGGGGGCAAGCCCGGGCATCCCGGACGCGGCCTGGCAAGTCGAGAGCGGGCCTGCCCGGGCGTCCTGGACGAGCCCGGCATGGTGATCGCTCCGCGTCCTTGGTAGGTGCAAGGCGATTGTGAAAACCCAGCGGTAGCCGCTACAGTAAAACATTTTCAGTGGCATTCACTGTGACGTGCTTTTTATATTATAATTATTATAAAGTAAACCTCGTGAAAGGGCAACATTTTATTCAGGCTAAAGGAGACAAACGACTAAATAACGATAACCATACTGATCGTGAACAAGTGGTTTATTTTTCATGTAAGTATTTGAAAGCACAATTGAAGCATGCAGATGCAATAAGGATAAAAAGGAAAAACAGAGGAGGAGAACCTGTGCAGAAGATCATACAAGCTGAAAAAGGCAGCAAGGCCACAAATGGTGGGAAAAGTGTCAAGTATACTATAAGGATGTTAATTTGGCCGGGCTGGTGTGGTCCGTGTGGATTAGTGAAATATTTCGAGTTTAACCCAAATCTGATCCCTAATACGAGCCCAAATTACTTACCCTAATCCGTATGCCAACCCTAACCTTCATCCTCACCCTATTCCGAATCTGAACCCTAATCATAACCCAAATCCCAATCAGAATACTAACCCTCATCTTGACACTAATCCAAATCCCAACCCGATAATCCGGTTTGGGGTTTGCTGTACATGGATGTCATTCAGATCAGCAATTCCTTCTTCCAGTTCATCAAAGCTGTTTCTCAGACCAGATGTGTTGTTTTACTGTTTTATTTTCATTCCTGTGTTTCTGGTCACGTTTCGTCCAATTTTTCTGTTCCAAACCGTGTCTTGTTGTGTTAATTGTTGAGTTCATGTCCCTGGTAAAGTTTCGTCTACTCATGAAAAGCTGGGCTCATCGGTTGTTGCTTCTGCATCCGTTTTTGATCGCACGTGCTTCGTTGTCACTCCTTTTATCACAAGTGTTGTTACTTCTGATCCTTCGGCTTAATCCTTTCCCCCTCTTCACTCCAAAAATTACAAACAACAAACCACTCTTCTTCAGTCCCCCAACACTCCCCAAACAACAAAAAATAAGAGAAAAATGACCACAGTGTGGTCACCACTCACCAGCTGCGACGTGTAGAATCATGAGGATATCCGTTGCAACATGCGCTACCAAATTCGACCAGTCATTAAATTATACGCATGCACTAGCGCCTTTTTGTCTTTCAGTTCTGGTCTTGTACTTTGTTTTGCGACGCAACATGCTTCATCAACTGGTTACACCTAATTTGTGTCAAGTTCTGTGAAACGAGATTGATATGAAAACATTCATGTTGTCTTTGTTGCTAAATTTATTCTGGTTTCTTCAAACAAATCGCGATTTTAGTCCACGATGTTCTTACCTCATACCAACGCACGTCCGAGTGTATGCGCATGCGCTATTCAAAAAGGCACTCCAACAACAAGAACAACAACGCGGTCCTCTCATAGAGCTGCTCGTCGCAGCTCAAAACACCAACAACATCATAAAAAACAGAACTCTATCTCCAATGTTCAGTTACTCTTTCATTCCCTCTTCCTTCACCTTTTCAATATCCCCAAACTGAATCTTCACTTAATAAAGCATTTCTTCCTTTATAACTCCTAATAACATGAAAAAAACGCTTCAAAAATGTATTTTTAAATTTCTTGCTCTCATGACTATTCCATCAGGAACAACCCATTCATTTGTCTTCTTCTTCTTCATAAAAATGTCTTCCTTTTTGGTTCACGAGTTATCAAGTGACCACTATATTCGTCATGTCTGTTTGTGTGTCTGTGTGTCTGTCCGCAGCACAACTACCCGATGATATCATCCGATCTTGATGAAACTTGGGTGGGAGGTTGATATCATGATCGAGTTGTGTCCTGCCTAGAGTGGGCGCATTGCGCCCATTGTGGGCGGAGCCACACCCGAAAAAGATGTCTTTTTAGGGGGTAATCGAGTTCAAGCTACATCTTCTCCGAGGGGTTTGGTGGAATCTGGCAGGGGTTTCGATATTTGGTTAGGCCAATGTCATGTTTCTAGCCCCACGGAGCTCGATTTTGAATTTTTTTTTTTCATTTAAAAATTTATTTGTTTTCATTTCATTTTTCACCGAGTTTTCGGTATTGTGTAGCTAACTAACCCCATAACTGATTATACATTATTTTCTATCATTTCAAGCTCAGTAATCTTCGTTTTGACATTTCCGGGCCTGGCCTGGCCTGTTTCGGTTACAGTCTGTGCTTTGTCATTGAATACCGCTCGCTCGTGAACCATCGTCGTCTCCTGACTTGTTTTTTTCATAAGGCTTATTTCCCAAAACCTCTTCCCTCCAAAACACTTAGTTCATCCGGCCACTTATGCCTGCTGCCACATTTTCATCCATACCTTCAAACAATTTTTTTTTTTTACTCCAGTAAAAGCCCCAGTCCTGCTCCTTACAGATTCGCCCCAGCCCCACACCCTCTCAGCCCCACAACCTCTTCTTGATCCTTTCTACATTCCTGCACCCTACCAGCAGCTCCTCCTCCCATCTTCTTAATTGTGTGGATCACAACCATTCAAGGCTTCTGCTCCAACCTGACATCTCTCAGCACCGCATGCTTGTTGGTGTGTTAAACCTCCTCCAAACAGTGACGACTCCATCTACATCCTTCTCTCAGATGCATTATACCATCTTTTAACCAATCATCCCAACTCTCTTTCTCTCTTCCTCATATGTGGTGATTTAAATTGTCACCATGCCAATTGGCTGGAAGTTAGTACCTCTCTCACTACGCATGCCATTTCTGCAAAGGACCTCTGTGACTCCATGGGACTGACTCAATCTGTAAACGTTCCCACCTGGAGTCCTCTTCGTCTTCCGGTTCTCGATCCGGTTTCATTTTTAAAACATTCCTTTTACCTTTTGACAATAATAATTGCTATTTCCCTCAAACAACAACAATAATAATAATACATGGAACCAGAAATGTCTCAAGTGGATGAAAGCCACAACAACGGAAGTGACGAATCCGTAACAATAGGTCATAGTACCTGAGATGATGATGATGATGATGATGATGATGATGATGATGGTGGTGGTACCTATCCATTCTGTGCTTATTATAAATCCTGTCTGTAAATATTATTAGCTCGTTTTGTGGTTATTACTTATCCTCTCTGTACTTATTACTCACTGTTTCTGGACTTATTACTTGCCTTTTCTCTTCCCTTTACAAATGTAATCTTTACTTATTGTTTACCCATTCTGAATATATTACGAACCCATTGTATAATTATTAATAACTCATTCTGTAGTTATTATTAACCTTGTCTACGTAACTACATGTGTGCATTTTAGCAAAAAAAAATTCCCCATCATCCAAAAGCGAACAAATCAGTTTAATTGCCCATTTATTAATAAGGTGACAAAGGACACTTTGGTTGTGCCCTTGGTATCTGTGACTTTGGAAAACTTGGGATTGTTCATGGCTACTGAAGACCTGAGATTACTAATTAATTGTCTCTGAATACTAGGCTTAGAAAATGTACCATTATGCCTTGTTTATATTATTAACAAAGGAATAATAAAGACCTTGTTGCTGCACCGGTCGTAGGAGGCCATTGCTGAAAAGACTTGCTGTGGAGTGATGTGCAGATGCATTGGCCCACCAGGATCCAGTGGTCCACAAGGATCAACAGGCAAAACGGTGAGTTCCGACTTGCATTAGTAGGGTGACTGAAAAAGTACCAGCCAATCAAATAGTCTCATTGCCGATTGGGGAATCATGAGGGCATTATGTAGATGCATATCCCAAAGGCAACAGGCAGATAGCAAAGCACACTGCCCTGCGGGCATGTTTTCCCCGTGAATGAGCATATTTACCCCATAAGTGCGCTCGTCCCCAAGAGCGCGTTTGTCCCCAAGAGCACATTTGTCCCCAGAGTGCGTTTGTCCCCAAGAGCGCGTTTGTCCCCAAGAGCACATTTGTCCGCAAGAGCACATTTGTCCCCAGAGTGCGTTTGTCCCCAAGAGCACGTTTGTCCCCAAGAGCACGTTTGTCCCCAAGAGCGCGTTTGTCCCCAAGAGCGCGTTTGTCCCCAAGAGCGCGTTTGTCCCCAGAGTGCGTTTGTCCCCAGAGTGCGTTTGTCCCCAGAGTGCGTTTGTCCCCAGAGTGCGTTTGTCCCCAGAGTGCGTTTGTCCCCAGAGTGCGTTTGTCCCCAGAGTGCGTTTGTCCCCAGAGTGCGTTTGCCCCCAGAGTGCGTTTGCCCCCAGAGTGCGTTTGCCCCCAGAGTGCGTTTGTCCCCAGAGTGCGTTTGTCCCCAGAGTGCGTTTGTCCCCAGAGTGCGTTTGTCCCCAGAGTGCGTTTGTCCCCAGAGTGCGTTTGTCCCCAGAGTGCGTTTGTCCCCAGAGTGCGTTTGTCCCCAGAGTGCGTTTGTCCCCAGAGTGCGTTTGTCCCCAGAGTGCGTTTGTCCCCAGAGTGCGTTTGTCCCTAGAGTGCGTTTGTCCCCAGAGTGCGTTTGTCCCCAGAGTGCGTTTGTCCCCAGAGTGCGTTTGTCCCCAGAGTGCGTTTGTCCCCAGAGTGCGTTTGTCCCCAGAGTGCGTTTGTCCCCAGAGTGCGTTTGTCCCCAGAGTGCGTTTGTCCCCAGAGTGCGTTTGGCCCCAGAGTGCGTTTGGCCCCAGAGTGCGTTTGTCCCCAGAGTGCGTTTGGCCCCAGAGTGCGTTTGTCCCCAAGAGCGCGTTTGTCCCCAAAGAGCACGTTTGTCCCCAAGAGCGCGTTTGTCCCCAAGAGCGCGTTTGTCCCCAGAATGCGTTTGTCCCCAGAGTGCGTTTGTCCCCAGAGTGCGTTTGTCCCCAGAGTGCGTTTGTCCCCAAGAGCGCGTTTGTCCCCAAGAGCGCGTTTGTCCACAGAGCGCGTTTGTCCCCAAGAGTGCGTTTGTCCCCAGAGTGCGTTTGTCCCCAAGAGCGCGTTTGTCCACAGAGCGCGTTTGTCCCCAAGAGTGCGTTTGTCCCCAGAGTGCGTTTGTCCCCAAGAGCGCGTTTGTCTGCAGAGGACGTTTGTCCCCAAGAGCATGTTTGTCCGCAGAGGACGTTTGTTCGCGGGGGTACGTTTATCCCCGAGAGCGCGTCTGTGCCCAAGAGTGCGTTTGGCCCCGACAGAGCGCGTTTGAGATAACGCATTGGTCTTGACAGCAATCATTCTAATCAATAATTTCTAGGTTGATTAAATGGAATGTGTTATTTGACATTTGCAGGAGCAGTTATAATTTGACATGTTGCAGATTAGATTTTTATTTCATATAAAATGAAGAAGTTTTTCATTAAATCATTTTTTCCACCACAGGGCAATCCTGGAGTTCCTGGTTTTAAAGGTCACATGGGGGAATATGGCTCAGTGGTGAGTGAGTAATACCATCTAATTTCCTTTGTCTTTATTACTCAATACCGAATGTCTACAATATTAGGTGAAACTGGCATGGGTAAAAAGCCAAATCCTTCAGTTGTTTTTTTTTCTACCAGGGTGAAACTCGTGGAAGAGCAAGGTTAAATTGTCAGTGGGGTACCAGAGCAACAGTTGGGCACAACCAGCAATGGGATAAAGGAACAGGGAAGAGAGAGACAGAGAACAGAAAGAGAAAGAGAAAGAAACAGAGAAAGAGACAAAGACAGACAAACAATAAGAAATTTTCCTTGGATTTAAACTCACATTTATCTGGAAATAGACACACATGCCCTGGATTTAGACACACATTTCCCTGGAATTAGACACACATTTCCCTGGATTTAGACACACATTTCCCTGGAATTAGACACACATTTCCCTGGAATTAGACACACATTTCCCTGGAATTAGACACACATTTCCCTGGATTTAGACACACATTTCCCTGGATTTAGACACACATTTCCCTGGAATTAGACACACATTTCCCTGGAATTAGACACACATTTCCCTGGAATTAGACACACATTTCCCTGGAATTAGACACATTTCCCTGGAATTAGACACACATTTCCCTGGATTTAGACACATTTCCCTTGATTTAGACACACATTTCACTGGATTTAGACACACTTTTCCCTGGATTTAGACACATTCTTCCAGATTAAAACTCTAATTTCCCTGGATTTAGAATCATATTTCCCTGCCTTTAAACTCACATTCCCTGTATTTAAACTTGCATTTCCCTGGATTTAAACTCGCATTCCCCTGGATTTAAACTCGCATTCCCTGGATTTAAACTCTCATTTCCTTGTATTTAAACTCGCATTTACCTGGATTTAAACTCACTTTTCCCTGGAATTAAAGACATTTCCCTGGATTTAACCTTACATTTCCCTGGATTTATACTCACATTTCCCTGGATTTATACTCACATTTCCCTGGATTTATACTCACATTTCCCTGGATTTAAACTCGCATTCCCCTGGATTTAAACTCGCATTCCCTGGATTTAAACTCGCATTCCCTGGATTTAAACTCTCATTTCCTTGTATTTGAACTCGCATTTACCTGGATTTAAACTCACTTTTCCCTGGAATTAAAGACATTTCCCTGGATTTAACCTTACATTTCCCTGGATTTATACTCACATTTCCCTGGATTTATACTCACATTTCCCTTGATTTAAACTCACATTTCCCTGAATTTAAACTCGCATTCCCCTGGATTTAAACTCGCATTCCCTGGATTTAAACTCGCATTCCCTGGATTTAAACTCTCATTTCCTTGTATTTGAACTCGCATTTACCTGGATTTAAACTCACTTTTCCCTGGAATTAAAGACATTTCCCTGGATCTAACCTTACATTTCCCTGGATTTATACTCACATTTCCCTGGATTTATACTCACATTTCCCTTGATTTAAACTCACATTTCCATGGAGTTATACTCATATTTCCCTGGATTTATACTCACATTTTCCTGGAATTAAAATCACATTCTCTGGATTTAAACTTGCATTTCCCTGGATTTATACTCACATTTCCCTTGATTTAAACTCACATTTCCCTGAATTTAAACTCACATTTCCCTTGATTTATACTCACATTTCCATGGAGTTATACTCATATTTCCCTGGATTTATACTCACATTTTCCTGGATTTTAACTCACATTCCCTGGATTTAAACTTGCATTTCCCTTGATTTATACTCACATTCCCCTGGATTCAAACTTGCATTTCCCTTGATTTATACTCACATTCCCCTGGATTCAAACTTGCATTTCACTTGATTTATACTCACATTCCCCTGGATTCAAACTTGCATTTCCCTTGATTTATACTCACATTTCCATGGAGTTATACTCATATTTCCCTGGATTTATACTCACATTTTCCTGGATTTTAACTCGCATTCCCTGGATTTAAACTTGCATTTCCCTTGATTTATACTCACATTTCCATGGAGTTATACTCATATTTCCCTGGATTTATACTCACATTTTCCTGGATTTTAACTCGCATTCCCTGGATTTAAACTTGCATTTCCCTTGATTTATACTCACATTTCCATGGAGTTATACTCATATTTCCCTGGATTTATACTCACATTTTCCTGGATTTTAACTCACATTCCCTGGATTTAAACTTGCATTTCCCTTGATTTATACTCACATTCCCCTGGATTCAAACTTGCATTTCCCTTGATTTATACTCACATTTCCATGGAGTTATACTCATATTTCCCTGGATTTATACTCACATTCCCTGGATTTAAACTTGCATTTCCCTTGATTTATACTCACATTCCCCTGGATTCAAACTTGCATTTCCCTTGATTTATACTCACATTCCCCTGGATTCAAACTCACATCCCCTTGGATTCAATCTCACATTTCCCTGGATTTATACTCACATTTCCCTTGATTTGAACTCACATTTCCCTGAATTTAAACTTGCATTTCCCTTGATTTATACTCACATTTCCATGGAGTTATACTCATATTTCCCTGGATTTATACTCACATTTTCCTGGATTTTAACTCACATTCCCTGGATTTAAACTTGCATTTCCCTTGATTTATACTCACATTCCCCTGGATTCAAACTTGCATTTCCCTTGATTTATACTCACATTCCCCTGGATTCAAACTCACATCCCCTTGGATTCAATCTCACATTTCCCTGGATTTATACTCACATTTCCCTTGATTTGAACTCACATTTCCCTGAATTTAAACTCACATTTCCCTTGATTTATACTCACATTTCCATGGAGTTATACTCATATTTCCCTGGATTTATACTCACATTTTCCTGGATTTTAACACACATTCCCTGGATTTAAACTTGCATTTCCCTTGATTTATACTCACATTTCCATGGAGTTATACTCATATTTCCCTGGATTTATACTCACATTTTCCTGGATTTTAACTCACATTCCCTGGATTTAAACTTGCATTTCCCTTGATTTATACTCACATTCCCCTGGATTCAAACTTGCATTTCCCTTGATTTATACTCACATTTCCATGGAGTTATACTCATATTTCCCTGGATTTATACTCACATTTCCATGGAGTTATACTCATATTTCCCTGGATTTATACTCACATTCCCTGGATTTAAACTTGCATTTCCCTTGATTTATACTCACATTCCCCTGGATTCAAACTTGCATTTCCCTTGATTTATACTCACATTCCCCTGGATTCAAACTCACATCCCCTTGGATTCAATCTCACATTTCCCTGGATTTATACTCACATTTCCCTTGATTTGAACTCACATTTCCCTGAATTTAAACTCACATTTCCCTTGATTTATACTCACATTTCCATGGAGTTATACTCATATTTCCCTGGATTTATACTCACATTTTCCTGGATTTTAACACACATTCCCTGGATTTAAACTTGCATTTCCCTTGATTTATACTCACATTTCCATGGAGTTATACTCATATTTCCCTGGATTTATACTCACATTTTCCTGGATTTTAACTCACATTCCCTGGATTTAAACTTGCATTTCCCTTGATTTATACTCACATTTCCATGGAGTTATACTCATATTTCCCTGGATTTATACTCACATTTTCCTGGATTTTAACTCACATTCCCTGGATTTAAACTTGCATTTCCCTTGATTTATACTCACATTCCCCTGGATTCAAACTTGCATTTCCCTTGATTTATACTCACATTTCCATGGAGTTATACTCATATTTCCCTGGATTTATACTCACATTTTCCTGGATTTTAACTCACATTCCCTGGATTTAAACTTGCATTTCCCTTGATTTATACTCACATTCCCCTGGATTTATACTCACATTTCCCTTGATTTGAACTCACATTTCCCTGAATTTAAACTCACATTTCCCTTGATTTATACTCACATTTCCCTGGATTTATACTCACATTTTCCTGGATTTTAACTCACATTCCCTGGATTTAAACTTGCATTTCCCTTGATTTATACTCACATTCCCCTGGATTCAAACTTGCATTTCCCTTGATTTATACTCACATTCCCCTGGATTCAAACTCACATCCCCTTGGATTCAATCTCACATTTCCCTGGATTTATACTCACATTTCCCTTGATTTGAACTCACATTTCCCTGAATTTAAACTCACATTTCCCTTGATTTATACTCACATTTCCATGGAGTTATACTCATATTTCCCTGGATTTATACTCACATTTTCCTGGATTTTAACTCACATTCCCTGGATTTAAACTTGCATTTCCCTTGATTTATACTCACATTCCCCTGGATTCAAACTCACATCCCCTTGGATTCAATCTCACATTTCCCTGGATTTATACTCACATTTCCCTGGATTTATACTCACATTTTCCTGGATTTTAACTCACATTCCCTGGATTTAAACTTGCATTTCCCTTGATTTATACTCACATTTCCCTGAATTTAAACTCACATTTCCCTTGATTTATACTCACATTTCCATGGAGTTATACTCATATTTCCCTGGATTTATACTCACATTTTCCTGGATTTTAACTCACATTCCCTGGATTTAAACTTGCATTTCCCTTGATTTATACTCACATTCCCCTGGATTCAAACTCACATCCCCTTGGATTCAATCTCACATTCCCTGGATTTAAACTTGCATTTCCCTTGATTTATACTCACATTCCCCTGGATTCAAACTCACATCCCCTTGGATTGAATCTCACATTCCCTTGGAATTTTTTGGTATACATAGTCAAGGTTCGTGGAAAAGCTAGAATTAGTACACTGAACGGATGAGGACACATCAGGACAAAGGGAACAGTAGAGAAAGGGGGTAAACACCAACAGCAGAGTTGAAGGCCAAGATAGAGGCCGACTTGGACAAACAGTGGGCGTGGTGAGGAATGAGGGGCAGGAGAGAATGCATGGGGTGGACAAGATGAATACAGAAGGAAACTATCAGGAGACTGGAAATTTGGAAGGAGGAGGGATTGGGGTGGGAGTAGGGGAGGAGGGTCTATGAGGGCAGAAAAGGTCACGGTTTTGAATTGGAGGCGATCTGAGATGGTGGTGAACAGCTATCCTGGAGGGAACAGTGACATTGAACAGGATTTAAATGCACATTCCTCTGGATTTGAACACACATTCCTGGAGTTAAAAAAATTCCTTGGATGTAACATAAATGCAGATTTTCTTTCCTTTTGGGGAAATCCATCCGACATTTCTTCAGCTATTCTTTGCCACGAGTGGTGGATTTACAGTTGGAGGTGAGAGGAAGCAGAAGTGTAGTGGTCGCAGCCCTCCCCATAGACCAAAATATAACTTAAGAATAAAATACAATAAATGCTGATGTACCATCAGGTACCAGGTACCAGCAATAATTATATTTGGCAAAGAGGCCACTGTGATTAAAAGGGTGTGATTATAGGAATTAAACATGCTTTGTAAATGTTTCCTAAATATGTAAATTTACTTTTACGTGTGTGTGTGTGTGTGTGTGTGTGTGTGTGTGTGTGTGTGTGTGTGTGTGTGTGTGTGTGTGTGTGTGTGTGTGTGTGTGTGTGTGTGTGTGTGTGTGTGTGGTGTGTGTGGTGTGTGTGGTGTGTGTGAATATTTTAAATCAACTAGTTAGACTATGCGAGCAAAGGGAGCTACAATTGGCATATTAAAACAGGTTTTTTCTTGAAGATCATAAAACAACACCAAATATAATTAGTGATATACAATATAAATATTGGCAGTCTGTGGATCATGCATTTCTGTTAGGCTGATTAGTTTATGTTTTGTATCCCACTGATAGGCCAGATATGGATTCAGACCTGAACCAAAATTTAATCTGCTTGTCCATGTCACCATAACTCGTCCACAACTTTTATAAACATAAAAAAAAAAAATCAGTGGTTGCTTTGAGATGCAGTGCAGCATGTAGAAAATCAGTTATAAGAAATGGTTTAAATATTAGAATAACAGTTTAATTCAAAGGTAAGTGGGTTGGATATGCTGGGTGGTGGACATGTTATCTTTAAGTAAGGTTTGCATGATTTAAGGTATTGTCATATAATGGAATAATGTGTGATGAGAGTTATGAATACGTGATAATAAATTAAATCTTCGATCAAAACGATTTGAATGGTGACATTACATTGCTGGGTTGACTGACTGCCTCGACGCAAGGTTGTGTATCGATTGATGTGGGCAATCTACTGATGTGGATCCACGACTGAGCTTGTGGATCCTCCATTCGGAAAGGTTCTGGGCTGAAAGGATCGAAACTTTGAGGAAGTACGATGCCCAGGTGATGATCCTGGCCGTTGGGAAATCAGTCAATTGATAAACAAGTTTAGCTTGTTACTTTCAGTACTGTGCAATAAATAAATAGAATTGTGAGGATCAGACATGGGAAAACGAAATGTGTGTGTATGTGTGTGTGAATTAGGGCCATCGATGTATTACGTGTGCAATTATGGTGAGATAAAATGCAAAATATGAAATGAAAAACACGAAATAAAAATTAATTTTTTTTGCATTTTATTTTGCACTTTAAAGTGAATAAATATTTCAGGAAATTGGAGGATTGTATATGAAGTAATGTGTTTTTACATCTTGCTAAAGTGAGTATCAGGGAGGGAGGGGAGCGGCATGTATTTATGAAGTGTGCATTTTGGGGGGTGGGTTTGGGCCTTGGGGGTATGGTTGCAGGTTAGGAAATTCCCATGTATATATGTGTATATATATATATGTATGTATTTATGTATATATGTATATATGTATATATGTATATATACAGTATATGTGTGTGTATATATATATATAAATATGTATATATATAAATATGCATGTGTAATAATTATATGAAAAAGAATCACCTTTAGAGGCCATCTTTTTTCCCCGCAATGCAGGGGTTGGCCTTTTTTTGGGTACCGTGCTCCCCTTTTTGAACCAATGTTTTACGGCCAGATGCCCTTCCTGCCGCCAACCCTGTTAGTTGCCTCTTGTGACACACAGGGAATTACCAGTGAACTGGTACTCAATTTGCCGACCTCGGAAGGATGACAGGCTGAGTCAACCCCCCTGGCGTTAATTTAGCGATCGACCAGGATTCGAACCCAGGATCCCAAGCCGTCACCCTAACCCATAAGCCAACACCAGGCTTCCGTAATAATTATATGAGGAAACGAAAAATAATTCCCCATCTCCAAAGAATGCTTTAACCTAATTATGACCTTGACAATTACTTGCCACCCACCCATTCCCATCCCACACACTACAACTGCAAGGAAATGTTTCTCTATGAAATCAACCGCACTGCCCGTTCTTATGGGTAGTTAGTTCCCTCCACCCACCTCTGCCTAAACATTCCTTGCTGTGTCTGGAATGCAATCTGTTGTTTCGCAAATCTCTGTCTGAAAGCTGATCAGGTTCCAGACTTTGAGTGAGTAACCCCAAATGCAGACATGTCTTGTGAAGTGGTGTGTGTGTGTGTGTGTGTGTGTGTGTGTGTGTGTGTGTGTGTGTGTGTGTGTGTGTGTGTGTGTGTGTGTGTGTGAGAGAGAGAGAGAGACTGACTGTGAGAGAGAGAGAGAGAGAGAGAGAGAGAGAGAGAGAGAGAGAAAGATAAAAAGAAAAAGAAAAAAAAATGAGAGAGAGAATGAATGAATAAGAGAAAGAGAAAAACCCTCCTTGTGAGCATATCTCGCTGCCTCCTTTGTCATGGACTTTGAGGTTTTACACACTTATAACCACTGAGATGCTCAGTAGTGGCACAAGGAAACCACGTGAGCACTTGCGAATGAAGATATTCACCATATACAGTCTCAATACAGCTGTGTCCACCAACAAACAGCACATCACATGAAATGGCTGACATTGCAGATGTTATACTGAAAACAGCAATGAAGTGAACCATACGGTCGATACATTACAATTCCCCCTCAACATTCTCATGGCAATCGCTGCATGGGTTGGATATGGAAATATAACATACTAGAATAAAAACAACAATGTTTTTAGTCAATTGTTTAAAAATTGCAATTGCAATTAAAAATTGCAAAAAGTTGCAGGTCGAGTTGGATTAACCTTTTACAAGGAAAGGCAGATTACAGAGTCCACCCAAGAAGATACAGATCAGCAGGATGAACGACCACTGCTGTGTTAGTTTGCGATGGTTGCATTCGTCACGCAAACTTGCAGGATTGTTTATTTATCCATGCGTATACTCCAAATGCAATCCGAATCTGGTTCTCTTTTGGCAAAGGAAGATGGCTGGCTGCAACCAAAAAGCGCTCAACAACAAGTACAACTGTAAAGCTTCCTTAACGGAGGGTCCTTTGTACCTAACTCTACCTAATATAGGATGTACAGGTACATAGACATTGTATTGGCTAGACCTGAAGTTGTGTGGTCATACCGAACAGCTGGAACGTGTGATGACAAGAGCACCACCTGCATCTTTTTCAGTGAGGAGGAAAACCTTAATCTCACAATGAGGCAGAGCTCAGCTGAACACGAGTGCAGAAAAGTGCAGAAGTACTGACTACCTCAATCAGACAATAACACAACAAACTATACTCTAGAGTCTAGACCAGGGGTCGGCAACCTTAGGCTGGCACGCGGCAGCGTAGTCATTGGCGCACTGGCGAAAGCAGTGCCCTCTCCGCTGCATGCCAAATCACCTATTGAACAGCCATTGGCTGTTGTGCGTGTTGCACTATAACAGTATCCCGGTGTGATTGTGCAGGGTGATGAGGTAGATGGATCAGAGCAGAGTCACCATTCCAATTCCAAATTCTATTACTGGAATAATAATCAAAGATGCACAACATGAGATGCCGGCCTGGCACATTCAAACACAATATTCGCGGCAACAGGATGTGCTGTAAGAACAGTGGTGTTGTTCACAGCAGATGGTCCGAGGCTGCATCTCCACTCATTATTATTATTTGGACTGGTTTCTGAGTTTTAATATTATTAATCATCATTATTCTGAATTGTATAATAATCGCAGATATAAACTAGAACGGGCACTCGGTAGAGCGCATACCTTCGCCGCAGCTACTGTTCTGTACTTTGCATGGGAGTGTAGGGAACAGAACAACAAAAATACGATTTTGACCTTTTCGTGACCTTGACCTTGACCTTTGACCCGATTGCTCCCAAAATCTAATCAAATGTGTCCCGTATAATAACCAATCATCCCACCAAATTTCATGCAATTCGGTTGAATACTTTTTGAGTTATGCGAATAACATACACACACACACACAGACATACAAATAAATACACAGCGATCAAAACATAACCTTCCGCTTTTGCGAAGGTAAACAGGAGATGCAGGCTTGGTGCCTTCTGATATGCCGTTCGCGGCAACCTGAGGTGCTGTAAGAGCGGCTGTGCTGTTAACATCCGGTGGTCAGCGGTTGCATCTCCACTCTTTGTTATCATTCAGGCTGCCTTCTGCGTTTTAATATTGATCTCGTCATTATTTTGAGTTTTTTATGGGGTGGTAGTAAGGAAAATGGGGGTAGTAGTTTTTCTCGTAACACGCGGCCTGTCTTATTAGTCCCCTACCGGTGTACACCGTAGGGGACTATCGGTTTGCACTCCATCCCTCCGTCTGTCAGTCTGTCGATCCGTCAGTCCGTCACGCAAAGAACAGCTTTCCGGACTTTTTTTTCTAAACTCTTAATGCTAATGATTTCAAACTTGGTACATGGTTTCGTCATGACAAGTTACAGATCAAGTTCCAACTTCACGACGTTTCGATCATTTTTGACAAAGTTATGGCACTTTGAACTTTGGGAATTTCCCCAACAGTTTTCCGGACTATAATTTGGAGTGCGGTGAGTCATAATGCTGTCTTCTATGACAGTGCTACCAATGCCGGTAGGGGACATGTATTGCAGTGCAATACTCAGAATGCTTGTTTAGTTTGATTGACGGTACGGCCTCCCGCTCACATTTCCCACAGGAATTGCAGTGAAGCGGTTCAGGTTCGGTAGATGTTCGGTAAATGTTTCTTTAAAATGTTGTTGCTATGCATGTAGCCGATATGGATGGAATAAAATTCCATGTCTGTTGGAAATATTTTTTTGATGTGGTGTCAAAATTAAACTTAATGTTAAACTTAATGTTGATATGGCACACTAATTAACAAGAACATTTCAAACTGGCACTTCATGTCAAAAAGGTTGCTGACCCCTGGTCTAGACGAATAATAAAATGGGGACTAACAATCATGGCTGGAGCATATAGAGGGGAAATATATCATCCTTTACCCATAATGCCAATGCTGCATACAAAGCAGGGGGAATGTTAGTTCTATTGCCAAACATATTCTGTGCTGAAGGAAACATAAAAAGGAAAACTCAAAAAAAAAAAATTATTTCTTATTTTATTTCTTCAACATGGTCAAGGCTGGCAGGATAGTCTAGACCTCGAGAAGATTTTCTCCTTTTTTCTATTTTTTTTCCTATTATCTCTTCTCTATTTATTTTCTAGACCTATTTTGTCCCAGACCGAGAGGAAATGCACACTCCTCTCTGAACGGTCTAGCCTGGGTTTGAATCCCGACCCAGCTATAAACTGCCATCCTGCTGATTCACAGGCCGGGTGATTCGTCAATGCTCAGGGAATTTGGAACTTGTTCAGGGTGCCGGGGATAGCTCGCCTGCATCGGAACGTTGACCCGTCCAGACTTGTAACCCGAGCCAAGAAATTGCTTTAGCAGAACTGACGCTCTGTATAGAGCATGCTACATGAGGATGATGATATGAAAGAGCTAGAACATGGAATGGTCCACAACATAACAGAACAAGAAAAGAGTGAAAAAGGGGTAGGAGGGTGGAGGGACACAAGGGAGGGAGCCTTGGTGGAGGAATGGGCATAAATAAGAATGAGATGAAGGGAAGCAGAAAGATGGAGTATATAGGGGGTGAACAAGCTGCATACAAGCTGAAACACAGCAAGAGAAGGAGAGGAAAACCAAGGATGAAACGGAAATGTCGATTGGAGGAGGCATGCCAAGCGGGTGTGTGTCTGGGGAAAAATATTGGTAGGCCCAAATAGTTGAGGCAGACACACACAATGAAAATAACCAAAAGGGCATGGAAAAGAAATGACAATGAGCGCACAAAACAAACAACAATCGAAACAAACAAAAGGGAACAATAATCGATGGCAAAAGAAAAAAATCTGGAACGATTTACTTAGTTTGGGAAGCAGGTCACTTGAAGTGAAGAGAAGCTGCCACCACTGGAAACTGGAAAAGAAAACACCACTTTAGTTTTGAGGAACAACTAAAAAAAACGAAAAAAAAAACTAGAGATCATGCAACTCAAGAAGCATCACGTTGGTAGCACATCAAATCCACAAATGGCTATCAAAAGACAAAATGAAGGAAATAGCAGAGCACGTCAGACTACAAGCAGTCGGATATCGGATATCGATGACCCCAAAATAAATCGCCGAGCATACAATGAAAACCCAGTCGAAAATGAAAAATGGACATTACCGTGTGCCATGGAATATGCCGGAAAACAGTCCATGGAGATGGCCACCATACGGATGGTGGTGGGACCGCTACGCACTATGAAGCGTCGGGTGACGGTCCCAATGCCGTCCTTTCGAACTGCATCCCATCAAGGGTCCTTTATTCCCAGTGCCCACACATTGAGGGATTCGCTGTCGGCGCACATTGTGGAACATGGCAGCAAACAGAATTTATACCTACCTCAGAATTTTGAGTCAGCTCAGTATTTACCGAATGTTGCTATTAACACGAGGATTAATATTAAACAAGAGTTATTGCATGAAGGGTGGATGCCCAATTTAAATGAACAGAAATGCCTGAAGCACAACAAAGTGCTGCATAAGGAAGATCACTTGCTCATAATAGTTGTACTTAAATATTGGGCAAGTGTATATGTAAATAAATATATGTTATATGATATGATATGTTAACAAGTATATATGTTATGATTTATGGAAGCAAGACATGGGTAATGAACGTAGAGCAGTAACGAAGGCTGGAAAGGGTGGAAATGCGAATGGTTCGGTGGATGTGCGGAGTATCGTTGAGAGAGAGGAAGACAAATGATGAATTGCGAAAAATGATGGGAATAGAGCCTGTGATTGATGCTGTGAAGAGGAACAGGTTGAGATGGTTTGGTCATGTGTTGAGGAAGGACGAAAGTGACTGGTTGAGAAGAGTGATGGAAATGAATGTAGAAGGAAGTCGAGGACGGGGAAGACCGAGAAAGACTTGGCTAAAGATGGTGGAAGAAGAAATGCGGGCAAGGGAGTTAACTAACAAGGGGAGATGCAGAAAATAGGGTAAAATGGAGAAGATTGTCATGGGGACCGCAAGGCTAACCCCCGCTCTAGCAGGGAAAATGGCCTTAAAATGCATGTTGTTGTTGTTGTTGTTGTTGTATATATGTAAATAAATAACTAGAACGTCACTCGGTAGAGCACTTACCTCCACCAGGCTGAGCAGTTTCGGTTTTGTATCCCACTGATAGGCCGGATTTAGATTCGGACCTGAACCAAAATCTAATCGGCTTGTTCGTGTGACCAAATCAACCCATTCACCTAGTTTAGTCATAACCCGTCCATAATTTTTTGAGATATCCTGCTATATATCGCTTTTCACCCGATCTCTCAATGGTGAAGAATCACTCAAAAATTCTCTGATCCAGATCTGGATCCAGATCTTCACCAAAATCTAATCATTTCGTCCTTGTCACATACCCAACCTGTCCACCAAGTTTCGGCCGAATCCATCGACAACTTTTTGAGATATCCTGTGCGCAAACAAACAGACACAGGGGTGAAATTAATTTGAGGCACAGACAGGAGTGAAAACGTAACCTCCATCCACCTTCCGTGTTGGAGGAAATCCTAATAAAAAGGTACAAAACTATACAGTGTAGAGTGACTACAAGAAGGTAATCAGTATTTGTGGATCACACAATGTATGGACCTGTATAAAATAGAAGAAGAAGACCACTATTTTTGCATCTTCAAATGCATAGGGCTCCCAAAGCAGTTTCTTGGCCATTGGGAACGATCCTGGATGGGTCGCCACTCCTGCGCAGGACACTCGAATGGCTCATTTATCCCAGTAAGCAGGTACTCATTTTGCCGACCTCGGAAGGATGATAGGCTGAGTCAACCCACCTGGTGGTAATTCAACGCTATGACAGGGGCTTGAAACTCGGGACCTTGAGATCTCAAGCCACCTTAACCGTCAAGCCAACACCAGGGTTTGTATATAATAGACACAGGTATAATTGACTCGAGCTGTAAGGACAACCTATGGAACACCTTGCTACGACATCAATCCCAGATGTTCGGAACAATTGAAATCCGACATTGTAATCACAGTTCTGTTGTTGTGATTTGTTGTGGATTGCAGGGTCAACGGGGAGCGACTGGTCCTCCTGGATCACCGGGGATTCAAGGGTGCCCTGGTGTTCATGGCGCCAAGGTTTGATTTCACACTTACTATGGTATACCTCTTATCCTCACTCACATCATTTAATTAACAACCCTACCTGTAAACACCTTACATCTCTCTTTCACAGCCTCATCAGCACCACACCACCATACCTGTAAACACCTTACATCTCTCTCTTTCACAGCCTCATCAGCACCACACCACCATACCTGTAAACACCGGACAGTTCTTTTCAGGTTAAATATCAAAAATAAATACATCCATTTTTTCACAAAGTTTGATTAAACCCAATTTAAATTGTTATTTACCCTAAATCACACGATTTGAGTTATTGTTTTATCGCCATCGATAGTTTAGATTGATTTATGTGGGAAAACTACACGCCCAGACCAGGAATCGAACCCAGGTCCTCTGGTAAACCATGGACAATGCTCTGCCACTTGAGCTATATGGGCAACCTTGACTGAGCATACAATTTTGCCCATATAGCTCAGGTGGCAGAGCATTGCCATGGTTTACCAGACGACCTGGGTTCGATTCCTGGTCTGGGCGTGTAGTTTTCCCACATATATCAATCTAATTAATTAATCCTGTTCATTAATCTAATCCATACTTTACTTTATCTTTGAGAGTCACTTAATTCAGTTTGCTTGTATCTATATTCGCTCGGATGAAGGGTTAACACTCACATCAGCTGCACCTGGTTTTCCACAGCGCGTTACCTCCTCTTCGCTAGTTGATAACATGCAATGTAATGTCCTCTCATATGGATGGGAGGGTTCCGAGTATGTGAGTGAAGCTTGAGTCCTTATTCTACTGTTTGTTTCCCCACAGGGGTCTCATGGACCACATGGACAAATGGTACGTTGAACTACACTAACCCTGCCGTGCACCACCACTAACAACTAGTAACGAGGTACATAGACCAATAGACCATGGTGTAAATGGCTAGGTTATAGAGGTGTCTCTTTTTTGCGATCTTCGTTACATATATTAGGATAGGCTGACAGGATGGCCTACAGGTACATACACTCACCTCTAAGCTGTCTCATCTGGGTTTGAATCCCGACCCAGCTATAAACTGTCACCCGGTGTTTCACAGGTAGGGTAATTCATCAATGTGTGTGCCGTCCCTCGAATGGACGTTAAATGGGATGCCAGAATTAGTTGGTGGATGTTAAAGACCCCACGGTGTCCTTCGCAAAGAGAAGGCGAGCTATCGCCGGCACCCTAAACAAATTCTTGCCCTAACCTCAGTCGAACGTCAGGCCTGGCCAGCCATTTCGTGAAAGACCTGGCCAAGATTCCATCAGCCGACACCACAATAACGGAAGAATGATTGCGGACATGAAAGACAAAGTTACATGGATTAGGGTTACATATGAGGCTTCGTTACGTAGGTTACGGTACAGAGAAGATACATGTTCCTTTATCCACATGCAATGTTCCTTTAACTGGACTCGGAGCGCAATTCGACAAACAGACAGACATCTTTCAACTCTATTTGCACATCAGTTGGCACATCTTAATTGTGAAAGCTACTGAAGTCCTTGTTCTAATAAACCACCGTTTAGAGGCCATTTTTCCCCGCAAAGCCTTGTTCTAATATGAGAGGTTATTTATAAATCATCTTTATCGTAACATATGGATGTGTGAGTGTCCTGATTGAGCAATTATGTTAAACACAGAATTTGCATTCAACCTAACCCCTAAAACCCATATCCCTAAACCCAATCCCTAAACCCAATCCTTAAACCCAACACCTAAACCCAATCCTTGAACCCAATCCTTGAACCCAATCCTTGAACCCAATCCTTGAACCCAATCCTTAAACGCAATCCTTAAACCCAATCCTTAAACGCAATCCTTAAACCCAATCCTTAAACCCAATCCTTAAACCCAATCCTTAAACCCAATCCTTAAACCCAATCCTTAAACCCAATCCTTAAACCCAATCCTTAAACCCAATCCTTAAACCCAATTTCTAAACCCAACCCCTAAACCCAACCCCCTAAATCCAATTTATAAACCCAACCCCCTAAATCCAACCCCTAAACCCAATTTATAAACCCAACCCCTAAACCCAATTTATAAACCCAACCACTAAACCCAATCCCTAAACCCAATCCCTAAACCCAATCCCTAAACCCAATCCCTAAACCCAATCCCTAAACCCAATCCCTAAACCCAATCCCTAAACCCAATCCCTAAACCCAATCCCTAAACCCAATCCCTAAACCCAATCCCTAAACCCAATCCCTAAACCCAACCCCTAAACCCAACCCCTAAACCCAACCCCAAAACCCTAACCCCTACCGTTGTCACAACTGCATTCCATGAATGTGTCTTCAGGGGAACAAAGGAGATGTGGCATTTGATGGCGTCGATGGAGAAGAGGTAGGCATTGATCGTGCAGAGCAGAGAACGAGTGCACTATTTCTCTTCGATGAGTGGGCCTGACTCAGTGTGCATCGCTAAGTGTGTGCAGGTTTGCATTGTCGAGTGTGTGTTACTGGATTTGTTGCAAAGTGTTGCTGGGTGCAGTGCTGACTGCACAGCTCGGTTTGGAGTGTGCAGCACGCTGAGTGTGCAAGCAGGCATGCAGAACTCACTGTTGGAAAGGAAGTGTGTGAACTTAATGAGGGTGCGAGTGCATGAGAAGTAACAGCATTATGGAACAAGGGCTTTTCTCACGGCCACCTCCCTTCCCTCCTTCTCTACTCCTCATCCATCATCACTCCGTGTGATCATCAGGGGGATAAGGGGCCTCCAGGACAGGCTGGAAGGAGTGGAATTCCTGGAGATTGGGTAAGTGATAATGTGCTTTTAATGGCCATACTCTGTACTTGGGGTTGGTAAAAGGTACTTTTGTAGTTTGTGCATGACTATTATTCCAATAGCAAGTGTATGGTTTTATTTAGACTATTCAACCATGGGATTTACTAAAACTTCTCTTGAGCAGCAACACAATTCCACAGGAATGAGCTCATCCCAAAACGATCTTCGTGGGAACTCAAGTTTTGGTGGAATGGGATCAATCCATGTCTAAACTTGTTTGTATGATGTGTAGATATGGGCCACCACATCATGGAGCACGCCACCATCCTTCAGGTCACATGAAGTTATATTCAAACCCCGAGATGGAGAAGAGGTTGCATGAAAAGAAGAGGTTGACATTTGGAAGTTGTCGAGTCCGAATGTAGTTCAGTTTCCTTTTCCCTGATAAAACTGAGACAGGCGTTATACGTGCTTGCTCGTCGTTCCACTCCATGAGAATAGGCCGAGTATAGATGGCATCAACTTCAACATGCGGCCGAAATGGCATCAACTTTAACAAAGGCACAAATTTATACATGGAATGTCTGCAGAGAATTCCTGCACACGAACATTAACTCATCCCAGTTTGTATTCCCATGGGTCCCACCCCTCACCCCCTTTCCTAACATGTCCCACACCACCTGCAGCAATTCCAACCCTCCACTCCTCCCCGCATGTCCCACTCTCCCCCCTCGGTTCCTGCTCAACCCGCCTCCCAATCATTCATCCCTCTCCCCATAATCGTACTATGCAGCTCGCTCCCCCCTCCCATGCCACGCATTCCACTCCCATTCCCCCATCACGTTTCTTTCCTACTCGCCTTTCCCCAACCATGCCCCCCCCCCCATTCCCACCGCATGCTCAATCTCACACTCCACCCGCTCTTCTTCTCCTCCTCCTCCCTCTCTCGCAGTGTGGTCTACCAATATCCTAGATCTCAGTTCAAATATTTCTAATATCTCCATTCATGTTGCTGCTGCTCTAGATGTATGTTTAACTGAAACGTTTCTCTCGCATGATGTTTTCAATTTTTCTGTGTGTCTTCCGGGCTTTTCTCTTTTGTACTTTGACAGCCCCTTCCCCAGATCCAGAGGCAGTGTTGTCATGTGTGTCAAAAACTCCACTGCTCATTGTCCATTGTCCTCACGATAAACCGCTCCAAGCCCTCTTGAAGACCTACGGCTGGGAATACCTCCACTACCACTTAATCTTGTCTGTGTGGTATACCGTCTACCCAACAAGGATGACTCTATACATACCTATTTCATAGAACATGTATTGACTCATAATCACCCATTCCAACTCTCTGTTTCTCATCTGCGGCGTTTTCAACTTTCACCATGTCAGCTAACTGGGTATTGGCTCAGCAACAACCAGTCATGGCATTGCATTAAAGGGCATCTGTGACTTTATGTGATTGAACCAATCTGTAAACTTCCTAACCCATAGTTCTAGTACTGGTACATGTTCATCCTCCTTCCTGGACTGAGTAATGATTATAACTTTCCATCTTGATTTCCCTTCTGCCCCTATTGGCCCTTCTATTCACTTTCTTGTTAAGACATATATCTCTCTGGCCAACTCAACAACGCAGAATAATGCAGGACCTCCTCAACAATGCAGGGAGGCACCTCAACAACTCAGAACAATGCAAGGACCTCCTCAACAATGCAGGGAGCCACCTCAACAACACAGAACAATGCAAGGACCTCCTCAACAATGCAGGGAACCACCTAAACACCACAAAACAATGCAGGGAGCTACCTCAACACCTCAAACAATGCAATAACCTCCTCAACAATGCAGGGAGCCACCTCAACAATGCAGAATATGGCTGTTCGCACAGGTCAACTGGCTGGGAATTCAATCTGCCCTCTCACAAAACGATTGGGCCATCATCTCCATAGCACCTGGCATTTATTCCATCTGGGAACACTTTCAGTGTTCTTTCTTGTTTCTGAAACACTTTCTCTCATGCACTTTTTGATCCCATTCCGTTTTATGGCTTTCCGATCCATCCTCTATAACCGGGTACAATGAATCCTGTGGTGAGGCAGTTGCAGTCAAGCAAGTTACTTTCTCAGTTGCCATCAAGTAATAGTGAGGGCATCCACTCCGAGTCTGAAAGGTTAGAGGTTCGAACTCTGGCGAAGTCATACCAAAGACGTTTTTAAAAGAATGGTACATACTGCTTCCTTGCTTGACGTTCAGCATTCATAACATTAAGAGCATGGACAATCACCATAGGTTGGCAACCATGTGGAGGAGGAAATGCCTCTGAGTGCAGTGAGAAAAGCAGCGTCATTGTTGTGACATCGCTGGCACGCAGAGTACCGGTACCATAGGAACTGACGGTACTTCCCTCAAGCTTAGTGGCTGTGTTTATCTTGTCTAACAGTTTTGTATTGTGTCACTTATGTTGGTCTGCATGTACATGTGTGTGCATGTGTGTGGCAACTCCACGACGAGCCTTATGGATAAAAAAGAAAGAAAAACAAGGCAAGCAACTTGTTGTTTCTCAACATGGAATGCTAACCCAGCTGAGTGTAACTTTTGTTTATTCTCACCCTAACCCAGACTTTGCCTCCAAATCTCATAACCCAACCCATTCTGCTCTGTCCCCATATTACCATGACATGTCCACTCTTCACTAGACTTTGGCAATGGACCCAGAGAGCAACAGTGTCCCATGTTCTCAAATCATGCTCCGCCATTATTGCTTCCTCTCTTTCTGCCCTACTCCACCTGTCCTTCCCCTTTGGTCACCTCCACTCTACATGGAAGTCAGCAAGCATAACTGCAATCCAAATGAAAGATACAAAAACAGACCCTACCAATTCAGGACCAGTGACATTGGTTTCAATTACAAGCAAAGTCATGGAATCCATCGTTGCTCTGATGTCCTGTTTTCAAACAGACTTGCTTTTCATCATCAGTTTGGATTCTGTCCACATCACTCAACCCTGGACATACTTCTGCTCATCTCTCATCAATGGAAATGACATTCAATCCTCAAACAAGTGGTTAGGACCATCTCCCTAGACATATCTCGGGCATTAAACACAATCTGGCAATCCTGATTTGCTTTGCGAGCTTTATGCCTGTGGTATGGAAGGCCACCTTCATTCCTAAATTTCAAACTCCCTCCAGACATACCTGTTCTCCCCTTTCCCAGTGGAAGGATTTTAGGCCCATTGTTGTTCCTCTATCTCTACGTATGATCTTCCCCAATGCTCTGCAAAACTAATTTTTGCGGATGACTCCACATTTTGTGGTACAGTATGCCATCCCTCTGTTAGTCAGACAGCAGATGTGTTTCTATCTGCTGATCTGGAAATGATTAGACTCGGGTTTGACAAATGGAAATGTTGTGCAATCATGGAAAATCTCAGTCTCACCCTATTGCTCCGTAAGGATCATCAAATGAACTCGCATATTTCCTTGGTCATGCATTAGAACACGTTCATTCTCTTGAACCTGTCAGCCTCAACACTAGCCGTGACTTCTCCTGGGCCAACCACATAGCAATCCCGGCCTCTAAAGCCAACCTCAGACTGGGCATTCACTGTTGCTTCAAGTCTTTTCTTGGAATATCAGAGATACTCAGTCTACAAGGCTTTTGTATTTAGCTCAAACTATCTGCTGTGGGCTGTCACCCAGCATCACATCTCTCTCTCGCTCTCTTTCTCTCTCTCCATCTTCTGGATTCAGTGGCATCTAAATCTCTCAAAATTATTGAAATCTCTCATGATGAGGTGGAAACAGAACATCTGTTGCCCTCACATATTATGCAGGTTGGTTGTCTCTGTTTTCTTCCTTCTATACTTCCATATTGCTCCTCCTGCTCTCTCAATCCTCTGACCCTCTCTATCTAATCCAGGGTACACGCTTTCTTCCAGTAACCACCAAATTTCCAAAATCCAGGCTGACTGCACACCTCAACTCATTTATTCCTCGCTTTTCCCATTTATGGAACTGCCTTCAAGATGCTGTTTTGTCTCACTTTTTCCTCCAGAGCTTCTAGCAAGTAGTGCACTGCCATATCTTGTCATTCCTAAATCTGACCCATAATCTTTATTACCCCCATTATCCTTACTATCCTTACTGTTAGTTTCAGTGTATCTTCCTATCCTCCCTCTCCTATTCCTGTTTGTTCATTCCCTTGATATTTCCCTACTGTTGGCTCTACCTTGTTCTTCCATGAGTCTCACTACAAATGTTTTCTTTTGCAATAACTCATGTCAGGATTCGAGTTTAAATATGAACTCACCTCCAGGGTTCGAGTTTATACAGTAATTTACCTCCAGGGTCCAGGTTTCAAGCAAGGCCACGTTCAGTGGTGTGGTCTGGCGGCCAAAACTTTGGTGAACTTAAAGCAAAAATTATTGTCGTAAAAATAACGATGATAATAGGCTTAGATACCAAGTATGAGGTTTCATTGTCTATCAGGCTTAGAGCGGAAGAGAGGAAACAAAGTCACGTGCTGTTGTGAGAGTCCTTGCGAAAAGAAACGGAGTCCGAGCCAAAGCAAACGCGTCAGAAATTACCTGACAGCTCGAAATGAGGGGCCTTTACAAGTTGGACTAACATAGTAATATGTGGATACTTTGCTTCGCATGGAAGTTACTCAACCAAATCGTCAACCTCATAGCAACGTCAGCAGTTGTAAAATGTTTGTGCAAGTTTGTACAATTTGTGTACAATAAAAATTTGTTTGTGCAATAAAATGTTTGTACAATTTAAAGGTGAACACAGTGTTTGATACTGGTCATGTGTTACAGAAGGGCTTTTGTATTACAGGGTCCTAGCGGAAGTCCTGGAGCTCCAGGACACAAAGGTTTACCTGGAATTCGTGGAAATATTGTGAGTTTTTCACTTTTGCCACTTTGTCTGCTAGGCTGGCATTTCCATTAGAGGACAAGACGGTCAGTCTCGTGTCCTGAAAGTTTGTACATTTATTTCCTCTATATACACACTTCAGCCAAGATATGAGAAGGTTGGACACCTATTGGTGGTATCTAACAAATATTCTGTTGACATCGGCACCACAATGATTGCAGGGTAAATTAATCAATGATGGGTTTCAGGTTAAGTCTTCGTTTATATCATAATTCAAAGACAAAGTCTTCATCTTCAGTGGATTGTTTAGATCTAAAGCCGAACATAGATCGTTTGCCATAAGGGAGGTTGAATTTAGAGATAAACTTGGAAATATGGTTATAAACAAGTCTGGATGCCATAAAACCATAAAAACCATAACCCCTGATACCAGAAAACAAGAACGGTTTACGTGATACCACATGGTGTCACGACATGAAGATGTACAGCACTAAAGTATATCAAAGACTTTTGTTGCTCTTTGTTTTTATTTGAATCAATGAGCTGTTTATTTTTCCATACTTTGTACAAGGGTAAGTAAAAAGAAAGAACAATTCACATAAGTGTGGCACAAAGTATAGGGGCATTTCCATAATGCTAAAGCTTGTGGTGAAATGGCTTAACAAACTGTCAACAAATAGACAAGAACTATGAGAAAGACTATGAACAAAAGCAAACACAAGAATGGACAAACTACTGAGATACAAGGATTGTTTTAACATCATCAGGGGAATATTTTGTGCTATAGACCTGCATATTTGGATATGAAGAGGTTCTTGTAGGAAGATTTGAATTTGTTCATGGAAGGCTGGTCCTTCACTGCTCCGTCAATAGTGTTCCAAAGATTAGTTCCATGAAATCTCATTGTATTCATGGAGTATGACCTTGAGTGTAGAGTAAAACAAATTGTTGCGGGATCTGGTATGGTAAGTGTGTCGTGTATTGAGGTAAAGTAAGAAGAAAAAGTGCAGGGAAGATTATTGACATACTTATACATGAATATCCCAGATCTGCTTATATCCCTGCTTGCTTGCAATGAATATCCCTGCTTGCAATTCGTTAGGATCATTAAGGGGTCAGGGTGTTAAGCATGGTGAAAAAAGGTGCAATGTGGTCTCGAGGATGTGAGAAGGTACAAACCCTCGAGAGTCTTTTTTTTTGAGCAACAATGAGTGAATGAAGTTTATTGTTGCTGGGATGTGCACCTACAATACTGTATTACAATAAATAAGGTGAGATAAAACTGGAGTACTGTATAAATTAAAGTGATTGAGTGTAGAAATGAAACTAATCTAGATAAAACACATGTGTTACGAGAAACAGTTTTCATGATAAAGGAGTTGTGGTCATACCAGGTGAGTTTCCCATCAATGAGTCTCCAAAAAAATAGCTCAGTCAACCTTAACAATGGGGATATTATGAATTTCATGAAGGTTCCTCCTGTTAGGAGATTTATTCGAATTGAAAAAGATATTGTGCCTGGTTTTACTATTGAAGGAGCTGCACTCCAACGCGAGTCGAAAGAATTGACGCGACCAAAGATGGAATTCGTCCGAGTTGCTTTATTGAAACAAAACAGCTCAGGTATTCTGACAAGCCCGTTTATCGGGCAGCAATATATAAACACATTTATGCCGGGGCGTTTGCCCGGGAAAACCGAGACCGGGCATGCCCGGGTGTCAAGGGCGAGTCCTGGAAAGGCGAGTCTGGACATGCCCGGGCGTCCTGGACGCGGCCTGGCAAGTCGAGGCTGGGCGTGCCCGAGCGCTCTGGGCGAGCCCTGGAAAGGCGAGAGCGGGCATGCCCGGACGCTCTGGGCGAGCCCTGGAAAGGCGAGTATGGACATACCCGGGCGTCCTGGACGCGGCCTGGCAAGTCGAGGCTGGGCGTGCCCGGGCGCTCTGGGCGAGCCCTGGAAAGGCGAGAGCGGGCATGCCCGGGAAAGACGAGACCGGGCGTGCCCGGGAGGTTCGGGCGTGCCCGGGAACAGCGAGTCCGGGCATGCCCAGGAGAGGCGCGTCTGGGCCCGTCCGGACGAGCCCGGCATGGCGATCGCGCCCTGGCCGCGTCCTGGCAGGTGCAAGGCGATTGTGTACATTCAGCGGGAACCGCTACACTATGGTATTAAAAAGGTTTGTTGGCTTTGAACCAAAAGGAGACTATTTAGTTTCAGAGTTTAAAGTATCGATGAAGGAATTGTAATTTGAATTGGAGTATATTGTAACGAATGTGGAAACGTTACAATGTGAACGTTACAAAAGTATGGTAACACCCTGTTAATGTAAATAATGGTCGCAGCCGTCCTCCTAGTTAATTCCATGAAACTTACACGCAGGTCACGATATATCTTTTAAATAGTGTATTTCCTTATTCCATGTAGGCTAAATATGTGTTTCCCACTAGATTGACTTTGCATTGTATCAAACAAAATAAGCGTAGGCCCTTCCAATTTCCCCAAACATCTCCGCTCTCCAAAGTTCCTTTCAAAAGGGGAGTTGTTTTCAATCCCGCAGGCCGCCATTGCCCATGTGCTTTGAGTCGGAGAAGAAAGGCGTGTCTCCACCTCGTCATAAGAGGGAAGGAGTGAACCAGCCCTAACAGCCAATCAGCACCGCGGTGAGCGACCCGGTAGGCGTGCCCTCGGAGCCGGCGGCTTGATTTCGCCCGAGGTGATAAAAGCGACTGTAAGGGACTGCTTTAAGAGATGACCTGGGAGATGAGCAAAGAGGCGGCACCAAGAGGAGCGGTGGGATGTGAAACGCTCCAAGCCAAAGAGGAGAGGTACTCGGCAAGGAAACCAGCTTTGGAGAGACGCGCTGAAAGGAGGGAGACGGCTCCACCACAAGAAGAGGAGCAGGTGTGCCGAACCAGCGCGTGACGTCAGTAGTGTAATAATGTTGCTTCTGGGACAGCCCGTTTAACATGGGAAATCCCTATCTAATGACGTTTCCCCCTATTTGGAAAAAACATCCCTATTAATCCAAAAGACTATGGGCCCTTTGACCTTTTGGACCATGAGTCAATTAATCTACTTGGGCTAATACATAATGAATATATTTTAATTGAGCTAGGGATGGGATTGGGTTGGGGGCTGTATATTATTATGACTCACACATACACAAAAGTTTAACCTCAACTTTAGTTGGGGTTTAACTTATGTGTATGTGTGAGGGATAGGGGTTCACAGATCTCTAGTGTGAACCTGTGATCCTTCTGACCTTATGGATCTTTTAACCTTTTACTCTTAATATCATCTGGTGAATCATCTTTGACCCACTCAAACAACGACCCTACAAATATTTGTTTATGTGTGGGAAATAATTTAATTCTCCTACAACTCTCCTCACCGTCTAATACATTAACAAAAAATATGTTTGAGTTTGGTTTTTTATTAAGATATTTTAACTGAGCTAAGATAAAATGGTAAACCTCCCTCAATGTTCTTGTTTGAGCGCCTCCTCTCCCACATACCATTTTTAAATTAAAGTATATATTTTCCTGACAACCATCAAAGTTTTCCGTCCACTCAAAAATATTTTTATCTTTTTTACCCAACTCACCAGTATTTAAATTAATTCTCTTATTTGTTTTGTGAACTTTTTTACCAGTTGCCTTTTCAATTATACCTATTTGATATTTTTCACATTCATTATGTTTTCCATTTATATACCAAGGTTGATTACACCTCCACTCTTTAGTCTGGTTGATACTTGGTTCTATCATTTATATAATAGTAAAAAAGGCGGCGGTAGCCCGTTAAAATCCCCAACCCCCCCTTTTTAACTTATCACTTATGTATATCTTATCACTTATATACTTATATATCCATAAGGGAGACTATCAATTCCATTTTCTAAAATAAACCTCTTATCATCAAAAGCCCCCAATGCTTTCTTATTTATCTCTTCTGAATATAATTGATGTTTATAACTTCTTATTCCATTAATCTTTCTAAACTCTTCTTTCTTTGTTGTTAAACAGTTATAATAATCCTTAAAGTTTATTGTTTCTTTTATGACATTTTTCTTTATGCCTTTTAACTTCTTATCAGTTTTTTCGACGTTATTCACAATATATTTATAAGCATAAGCCTTAGACCTCAATCCCACAAATTCACTCATGACATTTCCTCCTAATTCATCCTTGAACTTTCCAATCACCTTTTTATTTTTGGAGGAGAACAACTCACTCTCTGGGCTGTAATTACTAGTGTCATAGATATTAATGTCCTTTTTCATGTCTGAATAAACATCATCAGTATTAATTTGCAAAATAAAACTATCTGTATCCATATAAAGTAGATTAACATCATTTTGATATTTCTTCCTCAAGTTATTATAAAAGTAATCATACATTAATGACTGATAAATCAAGAATTGTTGTTCCAATATAAATAGGTTTGTTCATTTCAATACTCTCTTTAATCAAATGGATTGCACAAAAGTTCTCAGTAAAGACCTCAGCTTTAGTAAAACTCGGTCTATTAATTAATTTTGATGTTTGTTTCCAAGATGTTGATAGTCTGATATTTTGTCTTTTCCTCACATTTTCCATGGTCTTACCAAAGACCGCATTATTCATCAATTTATAAAAGTCTTTCTCAAAATCTGTTTTTGACTCTGTTCTTCTTTGTGTATTAAAATCAATGTACCCCCTTAACCAATGACTTTGATTGAACTTTAGAAACCTATGGATCTTCTCTACTCTTAGACCTTTTGATAAATATTGTCGCAAATTTCTTTGGTGTAGAACATAATTTTTCTTGTTATATAATGTAGTAAGTAATTTTTCTGTTGATTCACCTATATTAAATGATCGTTGATAATCACTTAACCACTCCTTCTTTGGACTTTCTTTCTCACAAGCAAATGGGAGATCTTTGTGTAGGTTATGGAGTTCCTCTGGATATTTTAAATCAATTTCAAAATAATAACCAACCTTTGAATCATCCAATTCTTTTTGTGTAGAGATACATACATCTTGTAAAACCTTTTTGTAATCTTTTTCCTTTACCCATCTAAGTTTTCCATAAGGAAGAGCCTGAGACATTGCCCAGCCATACAGGTTGTTTGCGTCATAGTACATCAAGTAAGAACTCTCTTTCGTTGAATCATAATTTGGAAGATATTTGTTATTTGCTTTTGCGTATCTCTTTGAACAGACTTGTGAAATTCCTCCTCTCTTTGCCTTTTCAATCATCAAAAGCATATCAACATCGGTTATCAAATCCAAATCTTGTTTTGTCATTTTCAACATCGCACTCCAAGCCAATCCAGGTGCTGTGTAGTAGTGAGCAGGATCCAATCCATATCCAGTGCGACAAACAGATCTAAAGGCTTCAAATACATCGGCCAATAAAAGGACATCAGTTTTGAGATACAAATCATGATACTCGCCAAGATTCTTGATGTTATATTTTTCCCAAACATTTTGTGCGTGTACATAATCTTTATCAGATATATTACTGTTGTTTAATTTGTTATAGAAATTTTCTTTTGAAGGAAGTTGTGTTTCATTGAATCTCTCAAATGAGTCCATATAGTCATAGGGGTAAATTCCCTTTTGTGTTAGAAAATCTTTATCTAAAAAATACTCTGAAAGACATGGAAACTCTTTTAGATTTTGAACCAAGTTAACCAATGGACTTGCCATGAATTTAAATGTATCAAGAAATCTGATATGAGTAATAGGAGATGTGTGAATTGTTTTTGTGAATGAAATGTATTTCTGATCCGTGTTTGGAATTGCTGAGATACTTCCAGAAGTCTTTGAGAGTTCCTTGATAAATAGATGTGTATCATAATGAGCGTTGTTATGAAGAAAAACAGGAATGAAAGAGGGGAGTTGATAATTAATATTACAACTTTGATGAGTCAGACCTCTATATTTACCAGTGAGATGACAATGGTCTCTAACCTTTTAGTCTAGTAGGAAGACTAGGTCCCCCTGCACCCCCCGGAGATATACTTCTAATCAGTGTTTCTAGATTGGAAAAAATGTGTAGAAAATGACTAGCTATGGCCCCAAGCTGAAAAAATGTCCCACATACCATTTTTATGCAAATTACTGCTGCAAATTTTATGCAAAATTATGCAAATTTTATGCAAATTTTTGATGAGGAGTAGAGTTGAGGGGTCTTTGAGGGCTTCATCGAGGTGCTCTCGGTTGCAAGACTGGGTCATTCTGAGAAGCACAGCAGGGTCAGAGATCATGATGTTCTCCTCCTCAGTGAATCTCTCCATCAACAGCCTCTCCATTGCCTCACACACTGTTTTGAGGCAAAAGAGGGACTTTGCGTAGGCCTTTCCACTGAGAACACCTTTGAGAGATCCACTTGTTACTAGTTGTGCCTCAAAGAGAATCTCTGCATATCCAGAACCACGCATCTTGTGTCCAGTGAGCATCCCGATGTAGTTCATGGATGTGTGGAAGGGTCCAATCGTTACTACATGACTAGCAAATTCATTTGGCCAGCGCCAGATGATGGGAAGGGCTTTCATGCAGACACCCAGATCAAATGTATTCAGGACCCATCTCTGACCCACCTCAGCAGTTGCTGCCTCGGAACGCTTCAGTAGCTCACGAACAACTGCGTTGTCTGTGATCGGTCTGTGCCTGGTGCCTGCATGGCATGGCAATGGCCTGCAGCCTGTGCCTGGGCTAGGGGGTTTCACCTCTGCAACTGGTTCTCCCCCACCCAGCAAATCAACAGGCGACTACTGCACGCCTATCCACCAACCGATCACAGACAACGCAGTTGTTCGTGAGCTACTGAAGCGTTCCGAGGCAGCAACTGCTGAGGTGGGTCAGAGATGGGTCCTGAATACATTTGATCTGGGTGTCTGCATGAAAGCCCTTCCCATCATCTGGCGCTGGCCAAATGAATTTGCTAGTCATGTAGTAACGATTGGACCCTTCCACACATCCATGAACTACATCGGGATGCTCACTGGACACAAGATGCGTGGTTCTGGATATGCAGAGATTCTCTTTGAGGCACAACTAGTAACAAGTGGATCTCTCAAAGGTGTTCTCAGTGGAAAGGCCTACGCAAAGTCCCTCTTTTGCCTCAAAACAGTGTGTGAGGCAATGGAGAGGCTGTTGATGGAGAGATTCACTGAGGAGGAGAACATCATGATCTCTGACCCTGCTGTGCTTCTCAGAATGACCCAGTCTTGCAACCGAGAGCACCTCGATGAAGCCCTCAAAGACCCCTCAACTCTACTCCTCATCAAAAATTTGCATAAAATTTGCATAATTTTGCATAAAATTTGCAGCAGTAATTTGCATAAAAATGGTATGTGGGACATTTTTTCAGCTTGGGGCCATAGCTAGTCATTTTCTACACATTTTTTCCAATCTAGAAACACTGATTAGAAGTATATCTCCGGGGGGTGCAGGGGGACCTAGTCTTCCTACTAGACTATTTAGACCTTTACCAATTTTCTCCTCGCAAATATGACAGGTAGCCTTTGGCTGTCTAAATTCCCTTTTTTCTTTACTTGTAAAGGACATTGGTTTATTAGTTTCTCTCATTATCTTGGTTAATCGAACACAGTCTTTTTCTAGTCGTTTCACAAACTCCTCTGGGGTATTTGAGCCTCTATACACCTCTAACTTGTTATATTCATCACCAACGGATGATTTGATATAATAACAAAAACCACAAGGAGTATGTTTTTGATATTTATTTGTGTATGATTCTTTTGGATCTGGAGAAGCAGTTTCTATTTTTTCTAGAATACTTTCAAAATCAGCATATATAACAAATGGATGTTTGATCTTTTTCTTTTCATCTTTGAATGTGATCTTTGAGCCTTCTTTAGGCATATTGATTACCGTTGATTTATGTTCGCCACAATAATTTGAATGTTTATCTAATCTTTCTTGTGTATGGAAGAAGTTAAGACAACGCAAACAAATATATATTTTATTTGTTCTCTTACAGACTTGTGGTTTTATTAATTTAGCAATATCTTTGATGTATGTATAATGTGAATTTTCGTCTGAATTAAAATATAGAAGATTAATATGAGTTTGTTTACAATTGTCAGAAAGCTTTAAAACCTGAATGTTGTTTGTTTCTGTTAGACCATAAACATTAACTGATAAATTATTCATCTTTTCAAATTTAGGAATATCATTTAAAGTCATCGGAAACTTTAGATCTTTCGTATTTAATGTATTCTCATATTTTTTATAATGAGATACTCTTTCATCATGAAAATGTGGAGGATGTAAGTGTGCTAAAATAGACCAGAGAAAACATTTATTGTCTTTATTTTTGATATTGATAACTGCTTTTCTATTTTTGATAACACTGGGTAAATCAATGTAAGAAGAAGCTTTTAGAGGATCTGATTTAAGAATATGAATGTCTATGTAAATAATTTTTCCTATATTAAATCCACTTCCTACGATTGAATTATCCACATCCTGCTCTTGTTTAATAAGTTCATTATAGACTCCTGATGTTTTAAAATCTTGATATGAAGATATAAAGTGTGGCTCAGTTCTCATGTATGGTGAATCTATAACTTCTTCATCCTTTGTCATTTCTAATTTTACTCCCATATAAAATTTAAGTGGTTTCATTTCCTTTAGTGTTTTTTCAATCAACGTTTGAACAGCAGGTTTGATTCTTTCTACAGCATCAACTATAGACTTTGGTCTGGGAGATTTGAAGTTAAAGATTCGAATCCTGATATGTCCTTTGAATGCTCCATCAGTATTTTTAATAGTAAACAATTTTGACAAGTGTTTGTTAGTTTTAAGATGGGCTTTAAACCCCTTCTTGAGGACGGATGTTTTACAGACCTTACAATGTATTGTTCTAGGTGGAAGAGGGGAAAGTTGGTTAAGAATGTTGTATGTATGTTTTGCGGTGAGAATATGTTGTTTATAATATTTTACTTCCTTCTCGCAAGTATCACAATAAACCATATTTAAAGGGTGTGAAAGTGTAGTGTTTTATATATATCACTATACTTAAAATAAAACACTTTTGAGCTTTACAGCTCCGTTTTATATATATCGCTGTGCTTAAACTAAAACACTTTTTCACTCAGAATCATCTAAGTCATAACTATCACATGAATACTCAGAATCATACTCAGTCATCAATAAAGCTACTCTCATAACTATCATTTGAGCACAAACTATTAGTATCATAACTATCATCTGTGTTCAATGAAATACTATCATCATCATCATCCAAGTTCAATGAAATAGTAAAATCTTCACTGCTGTATTGACTCATATTTATAGGGCTACAATTTATAGTCTGATTCTTCAGAGTCAGATGGTAGAGGTGAATTTGGATGAAGACGTGTATATGTTTCTAGCGAACCACTTTTAATTATATATTTTTTTAAAATTCTTTTAGAGTTTTCTTCTTCCAAATAATCTTGATAATCATCATAAGCCGTTTGTCTTTTTTCTTCTTTGAGATATGGTTGAACTGGTTGATCTGAATACAAGCGTATAAATTTGTCTAAATTAAACATTAAAGTAAAATTTCTTTCCTTATGATCTATTTCAATTTTTGATAGATGCATGATGCCTTCAAAATTACAATAAACCATCTCACCAATAAGATGGTCAACATAATCTTTTAAATAATAACCGCCGCAAGTATCTTTAACTTTATTCATAAATGTGAATCCAAAAGACCCTCCCATAGTTTTATCATAAAATGTTTTTTGTTTAAGGGTTAGCAAATTGAAAGCTTTTTTAATTTGATCAATAATTATTGTATCAACACTAATAAATTTTTTATTACACATCTGAAAATGAATCTCTCCAACAGACCATTTTAAATCAGATATATTTTTAATTGAGCTTCTTTCCAAATATCTTGGAGGAGAGTGGCTCAATAACGTATCAGTTTTTTCAAGAGGATCTCTGAGAATTCCACTGAAGAAATCAATTGTGTTTTGAATTGTGTGCCCCATTTATATATGAAAACTTTACTTAAACTAAATAACATTTCCATCGAGCCTAATAATTTTTCTTTCAATATCCTTTTGGATAATAATATTTTTTACATTAAAAGTTATCTTCAAATAATCTTTAATTATAATTGACCTAAATGTCATCTCCCCGGTTATGATTTTATTATTAACATCAATATCTGTTTTATTAAAAAATATACATACATCTCCTTTACTTGAGTTGATGGTCTTATCATTAAGTTCCAAAGAAGTGGCGTCCAATTTTTCACCAATCTTTTCATAAATAGCCATTAGAAGGGGGGAGACATGATCCAAATGGACTTTTATCGATTTTTTAGCTGGAATAGAAAATCCGCGGCCTTTAAACATAATTGATGGACTAATATTATCATTTAATTCGGGATAAACCCAAAAATTACCATATTTATCTTTGTTCAACTTTACATCTTTGACACAATCAATAGAACCTTCGGTAATAGATTGAAATTGGTCTTTTGTGTTGTGAAACATTGTATTTATTAATGAATAAACTTGCGTTTAGTTTAAGTAAAAATTTACTATATAAATATGATAAGTTCTGAAGGATATTTAGAATTTCCAGACTCTCCATATGATAAATTAGAGAATTGTCCGGCTTGTGATAGAGTGGGGTTTAATGATGAGGATTCATATAAACAATGTATTTTCTGTGATTTAATTTTAATTAATGATAAATAAGAAATATAAAAAAACATATAACTCTTTTAAATTAGAACCAAAAATGAATTACTTTACAAGATTAATAAGAGAGATGAATGTTAAGTATTATGGTGATAATACACCATTTCTTACAAGGGAAGATACTATTTGTATTGAGGAAATGTATAAGGGTTTAATGATATTTATTATTCAAAATAATTTTAATGGAAATGTTAATACAAGATACTACATAAATAAAATAATGAATTATTTTGAAATTAAACCTGAACTCAGGATAAAATATAGAGTTTCTCAAATAGCTCAAAAAAAGTTGGATAACTTGTTTTCCAAATATATAAATGAATGATTTTTTACCCGTTTGGGAAAATAAGATAAAATTTAATAACCATAAAAACATTCCAAATTCATTGAGATGTCTAATAGTTGGTTCAAGCGGATGTGGAAAAACCTGTTTACTTTTAAAGATGCTCCTTGGTCCTAATTTTTTAGATTATGATAATTTAATAATTTTTACAAAGTCAAGTTTTCAACCCGAGTATCAACTACTCTCACAGGGTTTTAATGCGGGTCTTAAAAGGGAAGACATTATCGGTTTATTTAAACTTCAAAACAAACTAAATGATTATAATATTGATGATATAATACAATTATTTTGTGATACACAGAAATCAAAATCGAAACCCATAACTTGTATTCTCAGTGATAATACGGATGATATACCTTCACCTCAAGATTTAGATAAATCAAAAAAGAACCTCGTCATCTTTGATGATTGTGTTAATGAGAGAAACCAAACAGTAATGGATAGCTACTATACAAGAGGGAGACATTCTTCTTGTAATTGTATATATCTTAGTCAATCATATTTTCAACTCCCTCGACGCTCAATAAGAAACAATGCCAATACTTTTATTTTATTTAAGTTAAATTCAATAGATGTAAATAATTTTTGGAGAGATAATTGCTCTACGTTATGTAGTAAAAAAGAATTTGAAAATTATATGAAACACACGATTGGAAAATATAAATATATTGTTGTGAAACAAGATGAGATACTAAATGATATTTTTCAATACTAAATGAATACCGAAGAAAGAGAAAGAAAGTTTAAGGAACATCAACAATTAGTTTCAAAAGTTGTTAAACAACAGGAAGAGATAAAGAAGAAACGGAAACAGAAACTAACTGGTGAAGAAGCCTTTGAAAGAAAACAAGAGAAATTCTTTAAACCACTTTTGAAAACTCAACACTCACCTACAGTTCCCACGGTAGAATTTACTCCGAAAAAACTTCAAATGCTCAAAGATTTTAGTCAGATAACAAAACAAGAACTTGGTGAATTAGAATATAATGATGAAGAATTATTTCGGAAACTTGAGCAGGTAAATCAACCCCCTAATTATGTTGTGGAAGCTCTTCAAAACAATGAATATTCGGCGGGTTCAAAAACCAGAGCAGGTCTCATTCCAACAGAAGAACCAGCAGTGTTTCATCTTGTGGAAGAAAAGGTATTGATATTTAATGATGAATTGATGTTCTTGAGTTCTACTCAACCAAATGTTAAATTAACTCCAAGATTAATGTTTCTTCTAACAAACCCCGGATTCAGCGGTTCAAAATATTTTGAGGAACCACTTGATATGGAAAGAGAGGAAGATAGGGTATATATTGAGTTGTTAAATGCACTTGATTATGGAGTTTCTGTTGCTGGTAAAAGTAAGAAGAATGAGAAGGAGAAACATATTATTGATGCTTTAAGTAAGCTTGGTTCGGGTGTTAGTTTTCTTCCAAATGACCCATCACAATTAGTTAATAGGCTATTATTGTTATTAGGTAGTAAGAAGGCTGGAAACAACAATTGTTTTAATGAATCCTCAGCCATTTTAGATCAGTTGATGAATATGAAAATAATTAATAAATGTCAATACAAAGATATTTTATTAGATATTAAATAAGATGAGAAGCACAATTCTTAGTTTTAATTTCACAACGAGCGATTACACAGCTTCATTCCCTTACCCACTACAACTTGACCCCCTTACCTCATATGAGGCATCTTTATTGTCGATGGAAACTTATAATACCTTGTTTAATATCACAGAGAAAAACAACAAGTTTAGTTATAATCCAGGAAGTGAATATAAAACTATAACCGTTTCACCTGGAGCTTACGAGATTTCTCAAATATCTTCAGAACTCTCTCGCCTTATGAAAGAAAAAGGTGATGAACCAAAAAATATTGTAATAGATATTCAAAAACACACTTCAAAATCAACTATTAAACTTAAAAATAATTATAAAGTTGATTTCACGATTGAAAATTCGTTTAGAGAGCTATTGGGTTTCTCTTCAAAAAATATTGAAAATAACGGGACGTTTTACAGTGATAATGTTATCCAAATATCCTCCGGTATAAATTCAGTATTAATTCATTGTGATTTGATTGATGGTGCTTATAACGATGGAATAAGAACAAATACAATATTTTCATTCAGTGCATACTCAACCCCGATTGGTTATAAATTTAATATGGAACCAAAAAATCTTGTCTATTTACCTGTGTCAGGAAAAACCATATACAGAGTAAATTTTAGGATAACCGACCAAGATAATCGTATGATATCCTTTAATGATGAAATTATATCCATCAGAATTCACCTACGTGAAGTTTTTCAATAAATAAATAATGGTTATTGTGAGAAAACACGAGTTGGTAAAATATAAAATAATTACAGGGGAGGGCATGTTCCTTTCACCAGACTATACAAGGTATGTGGGTAGAGGATACTATAAACCTAAGAGACAACGAGGTGTAGGTCATCAATTTCGAAATAAAGGAGATGGAATAATTGATACTCTAATGGGTATTGGTTCAACCATCCTTAAACATAAAGACCTAATTGGTTCAACTGCTTCTGCCGTGGGCTCCGTTGCGGGTGCTATACAACAAGCTCAAAAGGAGTCTCATAAATTACAAGGTAAAACTCAACTATCTTCACAAGAACGACAAAAAATCATTAAAATACTTGGGTCAGGGTTTCAACAATTTTAATACTATATAAATACAAGTATGGAAGCGATTGATAGTATCTATGATTTGGATGATACGATTATCATTTCAAACTCTACTAAAAAGGAAGACTATTTTAAGGTAAATGCTATTACAGGAACAGACTGGAATTCAAACGGAACAGAAAGTTTTGAAATAAATAATCAACAAACTTACTTGAATATAGCTGATAGTTTCTTGCTGTGTAAATTTAAATTCACTAAGGCTGCGAATAATACTAATGCTACACTCGTAAATGATTTCTTCTGGAAAATGTTTGACAGTGTCCGCCTGTATATTGGAACACAAGAGGTTGAAGCGGTTGATTATGTCTCTGCTACATCTGAAATGATGAAATTTACACTATATTCGTTTAGTGATAGAATGGGTAAGGGAGCTGTTGAAGGTTTTATTCCTGATATGTCAACGGGAACAAATGCTGACCCCGGTTATAGTCAAAGGAAGTCAATGTATAATGATGAAACAAAAGCAGAGAATAGTTTTACCGTAGCAGTACCTCTTAAAGGTATATTTGGATTTTGTGATTATGATAAAGTTTTGTATGGGCTTAAAATTAGATTTCAACTACAAAGGAATGATAATGTAAATAGATTGCTTTTTGGGGCTGAAAATGCTTTTGGCGACAATAATAAATTTGTTATTAATGATTTGTTTTGGTATATTAGTGAATATACTCCTAATCTTAAAACGGAAGAGATGTTAAATAGAAGACTTAACTCAAAGAAACCGCTAAATGTATCATACCTTAAAATAAGATGTCAACACGTTAAACTGGAACACACTACCTACACTTGGAATTTGGGTGTTCTTGAAGGAAAGCCACGATACCTATGGCTCATTTTTAAAAAACCAGATGGAGAGGAGGGTACTAATAAGAATAATGCGCTGAGTGATAATGCTAAGGTGAAACAACTTCGGGTTTCTCTTGATGGCACATTTTATCCGCGAGATAGATTGGAAATTGATTGGGAAAAAAATGATTATGCGGAAGCCTACAAGTCCTACCAAAAGGTGTGTGAAAGTAATGGTAATAATGATCCTATTTTGGATATGGTTGCATTTAAAGGTTTATATACAATCTACGCAATTGACCTGAGTTCTCAAAAGGAAACTATAAAGTCTAATCGAGTGGATACTTCTCTATACATTGAAAGAGGGGAGAATGAAGAAGTTGATGCTTATTGTTTGCTTTTGGAGGAAACAGAATTACAGATTAATACAGATAATGGTGTTATGATTAATATCACATAGGTTTTTTCTCATAAATAAATGGTAGGGGTATATGTTAATCAAATCAATCTTAATAAATTAACATCTTGTATTCAAAATCAAAAGCCTTGTATTATTAATGTTAATACAATTCAAAGAAAAGGAGCTGTAAGAATTGATGTTTTACTCACACACACACAAGTAAAAACACTAAATGATGTTGGATCACTTAAAATTAAAATGACGAAACCTATGTTAAAGAAATATTCAATAGACGAGTCAAGAGGAGGATTTCTCCCGTTAGACGGGTCAATATACAACCAGAACAGCCGTACCCCAAAAAAATTGCAAATTTTAGTTTTATTGCATTTCCTTATATTTTAAGACTTACTTAGGAACATATCAAAAGTTGGACAGAAATGGACCATGGGAAAGTAAAAATTTTTGACATGATAAAAATGTCACAAAACCATGCATGATTCACTACGTCGAAAACGTCTTTGGTTTTTTATTTTTGTTTCTTTTTGTTTATATAAATTAATTTGTTCCACTGAGACCAGCTGCAAAGGCAACATTTTATAACACTTGTTTCGTGTCTTTAACAATGTTTACATCTGCTACCTGACACATGTCTTTAACAATATGACCTCCCAGCATGTAGGCTAATGACCTAATTCCTCACTGGTAGTTGTGCAGCTTGACTGAGTAACAACTCCACATGAATGAGTTAATTACACCTAATTAGGACTCAATTGGACAACGTTGTATGGTAAACATTGGAGATACAATACAATACAACGAAGGAGATACAGTACAATACAACCAAGGCCAAGGCAGTAGCAAAAAGACAGGTAGGCCTATGCATACAATTGCCCCATATATTCTACATGTATTTTGTACTCCTACAACTGTAGTGTATGATGGCATTTATTTTCCAGGTTCTAGAGTTGTGGGGATGCATATTTATTTAATAGGAATGGGACCAGTTGATTGGGGGAAGGGGGGGGGGGGGGGGTTCTATCAGTATGTTTTTCTTCTGGACTATACATATCTTTTCCTGGTGCACCTTGTGACTAAGCAACAGAGCCCTTGTATATAATTCATTTCAGATGCAGAAAGCAATGGGATGACCACTATGCAGATTATTCCATAGTATGTTTCCTCCTAATATATATCTTACATATCATAGGAATAAACTTGCAAAGGACTCGAAAACCAGTGCACTTTGGATCAACTACCAGCGTATGTTGGGAATTGCAAGGGCACTTGTGGCAGCTGATCGGACGGGGTCCTGGGAGATGCATCTCCAAGCCATATCAGCTTGCTTGCCGATATTTGCAGCTGCTGGCCATCCCAATTACCTGAAGTCAGCTCGACTCTATCTCGAGAAGATGCTTGCGTTAGAGGATGACAACCCTGAGGTTCATCAGAAGTTCCAATCTGGTTATCATGTAATCCGGCGCAGTGACCAATACTGGGCTGGCCTAGGCTCTGATCTTGTGATAGAACAGACATTAATGCGCTCACTGAAAAGCCAAGGGGGGCTGACTCGAGGAAGTGGGATGTCAGAGCACCAGAGAGCAGTTTGGACTCTGTCTTCAACCATATCGTCCTCCTACAACCTTGCTATGCAAGAACTGACCTCGAGTAGCTACTCAACAAGTGAACAACATAAGGAGTTGACAACATCCAGGGTGAGTCGAGATGAAGCTGATCGTGGCAAAGTTGCCGAAAAACTGGACAGCTTCACACCATTTTCTGATGACAAGTCATTGCGCAATATCATCACAGGGGTTACTGCAAATGAGGATGTCAATGTTCATGACCTATTCAAAGTAGGTAGTGACATTGTCAAGAAGATGGATGATCACCCAGCTTACTCCTATTCACACAAAAGGAGTTCTAAAGCCAAGACACTTGCATTCAGCAGGGCAGTCAAAGTTGCTGAGGACCGCACAATAGATCCAGCGTTACTATTCCAGAGGTTCTTAGTGGTGTCACAGACGGGAGATCTCCAGATAGGTGAAGTGATGAAATATGAACTCTGCCCATACCCAATGTCTCTTTTTGAGGCAAAAAACATCCTGCGCCAGCCAGATAAACCACAGTTGGCGGAGGCAATAAGGAATTATGCTACAACCAAATCTGACAATGCTGTCAACCAGACAGTTCCAGGAACAGATCACTATGTTCTTGACGGGGGATCACTTATTCACCGCTTAAAGTGGACAGAGGGATTCACCTACAGTTCCATTGCAGATGAATATGCCTCATTTACAGTACGACACTATGGCAAAGCTACTGTTGTGTTTGATGGTTATGAGGCTGGGCCAAGCACAAAGGACTGTTCTCATCAACGTCGGAATAGAAACAAGAATGCCACCAAGGTTAACATTACGGAGTCAACAAAATTTGTTGGGAAAAAGGAGGACTTTCTGTCGAATGAGTCAAACAAGCAGGCAATGATACTGTTGATTATAGAGGTGTTGCACAAGGAAGGCTGTGAGGTGATCCAAGCAGAGGGAGATGCTGATGTTGAGATTGCAAAAGCGGCCGTCGCAAATGCGGCTTCCAGATCTACAACCCTCATTGGAGAAGATACAGATCTCCTTCTCCTCCTGCTCTTCTATATGGTGGAGACAAACTGCATTGAACTCTATTTCCGTTCTGACAAGGCAAAATCAAATGTCTACAATATCAAAGTCCTTCAGCAGATACTTGGAAATGCAGCCTGCAGAGATATATTGTTCCTTCATGCATTAACTGGCTGTGACGCAACGTCTCGTGTCTTTGGGATTGGAAAGAAGTCAGGGTTTCAAAGAATCATCAAGAAAGAAAAGGAACTGATAGACAGCTCAAAGGTGTTCTGTAAACCACAGCAGAGTCAGGATGTTATTGAAACTGCAGGCTGCAGAGCAATGGTGGCATTGTTTAAAGCAAATCAGAACGACTCATTGGCATCGATCAGATACAACATTCTCTGCAAAAAGGTTGCAAGGGCTAAGGCATTTGTCACTCCTGAAAGACTGCCACCCACATCCGCTGCCTGCAAGTTTCATTCTCTGTGGACCTATTACCAGGTAATGGAATGGATGGGCCTTTGTTGTGGAATGGAGCCAACGGAGTGGGGATGGAAGGTAGAAGGAGGAAAACTTGTTCCAGTGATGACAGACAAAAGCCCTGCTCCAGACATACTACTTCAGATGATTCACTGCAACTGTTCAGGGGGGTGCAAAACACTAAGGTGTTCATGTAGGAAGCATGGATTAGAGTGCACCAGTGCATGTGGACATTGCCAGGACAGCAACTGTGACAATATGAGTGTTGAACCAGACATAGAGGAGGAGGAGGAGGACGATGAAACTGGAATCTAAGACTAGAAGGCATATGGTACTTCCACATGTGTCAAAATTGTCCAATTTTTTATATGTTGCTTTCCATGTCATAGACTGGCAGAAACAATCAAAGAACATATATTTGTGCAAATATTTACTTTAAATTGCGAATGGTCTCAGGATTAGCACTGCATAAACTACCAGCAACGATCATAATACAAATATTGGTGCAAAATTAACTTTAAATTGTTAGTGGTCTGATGATTATCAGTCAATTTTTTTACGTTTTATCTGCCGGCAGCCATCTTGTTTTCTGACGTCACTGAGGGACTTTCCCATGCGTCAAAATTGTCCAACTTTTAATATGTTGTCTTCCACTTCATAAACTACTAGAAATAAGCATAAAACAAAAATTTGCAATTTTTTTGGGGTCAGGCAGTATATTGACCCGTCTACGTTTCTAATTCCTTTATTTGCTGGTTTAAGTGCGGCGGGAGCATTGACTGGTGGTATTTCAGCAGCGGTAAAAACTGCTAACGAAAGGAAGGCACAACTAAAAGCTCAAAAAGAATTGGAAAGACATAACAAGGAGTTGGAGAAACAAATTAGTGGAAGTGGTGTAATTGTAGATTTTGCTCAAAAACTTGAAAGTTTACCTGATAAAGCTAGATTGTTGGTTGGTGATATGCTTTCCTCTATCGCTCAAGCGGGTGTTAAACTAACTAAACGGGGTAATGGATTGTATCTTTCTCATAAATAAATGGATAAATGGTTTAAACAATTTGGAAAGAATACAACGTCAAATATAGAACTAGCCAAGTATTGTAAAACACTAAAAATTGATAATGTGGTAATCTGTATGAGAGATGAATTAATACATATAAATAAGAATACAAAGAATATTATTATGAATTTAGACACACAGAATGGTTCTCATTGGGTTTGTATTCATAATAGTCAGGATAAATATTATTTTGATAGTTATGTTATGCCACCACCTGTTGAAGTAATACAATTCTTACAGAATGGTGTTTATCAAACATTTCAAGTTCAAGAAATTAATTCTAAATGTTGTGGTCAATTATGTTTATATGTATTATTTCAACTCAACAATAATGAAAATTTTTATGATATCATTTTTAATCTAATATAAATGACTTATGTTGGAAAAGATGGTTCTATCTTTGGAAAATCCTCCCAGGATATTGATTTATCAAATTATTATACAAAGGCACAGGCTGAACGACAAAAATATAGTATAAGTAAAAATATTAATATGAAGAATACTTATAAATTAATCAATTATCCAAACCCTACAGATGCGAATGACTTAATTAGATTCAGTGATTTATCACACTTGTTAAATAAAACAGCACGTTTTGTGAAACAAGTAAAATTTACAACCACAACACCTGGTTATACTGACCATACACCTTTCCTCATTGAATTTAACTACCTGCTTACAATTGAATTTTATAAAGAAGGACATTTAGTTAATATGCGAATTAATAAATGGGGGTATGATATGCCTGATTTAGGGTATAATTGGTCTTTTTCAATAAACTTAGAAGACCTACATGATTTAAATCAGTCTCGTAAAGAAGAATATTATCCACTTGGTGAAGATAAGGATTTATGTGGAAGTACAATTAGTAAACAACAAATACGTGATTTTAAGAAAATAAAAATATATGATAGTATAGCGATGATTCGCATGACAAAGAAGGAAGGTAATGAGATAAGGATAGAAAGCCAAGGAATACAAACCAATTTGGTAGTGGGAAGATGGGGTGGTATTACCTGTCATAATATTAATCTCACATATATTTCTGATACATAAATGGCAGGAATAAGACTACAAGAGAATTATAATTTTTGTATTCAAGGATACCTACAAGAAAAGGGTGCTCGGTTTTACATACCGTACGAATTGGAACATACACATGGAAATTTTGTCATTAAAAACTGGCCTTATACTGATATTGTTAAACCCACAAATAGAGACTTGTTTAAAGTATTAAATAAAAATGAACTTCTCAAAGTTATGAAATATAAAACTCTTTTAGAAATCGTCAACAAATCTTATTGGTATCCTATTATGAGAAAAATAATTATAGATACAAGAATATCTCAAAATCCAGATGAGTATATGTATAATATTATTTGGGGCTCAAGCTCAAGGGTTGTAAGGGCTGAGGAAGGAATTGAAGAAGAGAAGGAGGAGGAGGAGAGGGAGGAGAGGGAGATGGAAATCAGTGAGATTCGTAAAAGATTAAATGTATTACAACAAATAAATCAATCTCAACGCACCGAAGAGGAAAATAAAGAAAGAATGACTCTTGTGAAAAAATTGGTTTTAAAAACGGATGAGATGAGTTCAATTTCAGGGAGGAGATCTAAACGAGAAAGTGGTATTGACTTTAGTTAGTTTTATTTGTAAATAAATGGAGGAGAGAGTGAAGGCATTCCTTAGGATTCTTTATGTTTTAAAAATAAAGATTGAAATGTATATGTTGAAAACCAAAAAGGCTTTGATACTCTGTCGGAATTTTTCTGATAAATAAATATGAGTTATTGTCTCAAATGTAAAAAGAAAACTAAATCTAAAAGTGTATTGTATGTTAAAGCTAAAAATAATAGAGTTTATCAAAAAGGAATATGTCAAGTGTGTGGTTCTAAAAAGTGTCAATTCATCTCACCTAAAAGTGGAGGGGATATACAAAAGTTTTTGTCAGGAAGTAAATTTACAACAACTGGAATTCCTGGGGAACTACATCTACCTGGATATTCTTTCTGTGGCCCAGGAACAAACTTGGATAAAAGATTAGATGAGGCTGACAATCCTAAACCTTGGTCCAGACCAAAAAATAGGGTTGATGAAGTGTGTATGAAGCATGATATTGCTTATGGGAATACCACTACATTGGATGAAAAACATAAAGCCGACAGAGAAATGTTGTATAATTTGTCTTTGATACAAAATCCAACGTTGAGAGAGAAAGTTGATAGGTTTATTGTGAGAAATTTGATAAATGCTAAATTGAAACTTGGTCTTGGTTATTCACCCTCAAAAAACTATTAGACTCTAATGATGTCATCAAGACTGAGGAGCTTTTGGCTGAAGAATTACACAAACCTATAATCACAAAGTTTAAAAGAAGGAAGGTTTATTCTAAATACACCGACCACATATGGTCCGCTGATTTAATTGAATTGAATAATGACAGGGGATACAGGTATGCTTTAACCGTTATTGATTTGAGGAGTAGATTTGCCTGGGTTGTCCCTTTAAAAAATAAAAGGGGTGATACTTTAATGTTAGCCTTTAAGCTAATATTTGATCGGGATAAAAGGAAACCAAAGAAGTTATGGACTGATGAGGGAACAGAGTTCTATAACAAAATATTCATGAAATTTCTTAAGGGGAAGGGTATTAAATTATACAGCACCTTTAATGAAGGAAAAGCAGTTGTTATTGAGCGTTTTAATCGTACTTTAAAAGAGAAATTATATAAAAAATTCACACAACTCGGTTCTCAAAAATGGGTCTATTTAATTCAGGATATTGTAGATAATTACAATAATACAGTTCATTCATCAACAAAATCAAAACCATCAGAAACATTTACAAAATTAGAATATGAAAAAGAGATTAATTTGAGAAAACCCAAGTTTAAAGTTGGTGATATTGTAAGAATATACAGATGGAAAAACCATTTTGAGAAAGGTTATACACAAAAATGGACTCGTGAATTATTTAAAATCATTGATGTAATGGATACAGTCCCTTGGACTTACAAATTATATGATATGAATGAGGAAGAAATATTGGGTTCATTTTACTCACAAGAATTACAAAAAACAAAACTGATAAGCCATTAAACAACAACCATCCATATATAAGTATATAAGTGATAAGCTAACGGGCTACCATAAGTATATAAATGATAGAACCAAGTACCATGTAATCAACCTTGGTATATACTTTAATTTAAAAATGGTATGTGGGAGAGGAGGCGCTCAAACAAGAACATTGAGGGAGGTTTACCATTTTATCTTAGCTCAGTTAAAATATCTTAATAAAAAACCAAACTCAAACATATTTTTTGTTAATGTATTAGACGGTGAGGAGAGTTGTAGGAGAATTAAATTATTTCCCACACATAAACAAATATTTGTAGGGTCGTTGTTTGAGTGGGTCAAAGATGATTCACCAGATGATATTAAGAGTAAAAGGTTAAAAGATCCATAAGGTCAGAAGGATCACAGGTTCACACTAGAGATCTGTGAACCCCTATCCCTCACACATACACATAAGTTAAACCCCAACTAAAGTTGAGGTTAAACTTTTGTGTATGTGTGAGTCATAATAATATACAGCCCCCAACCCAATCCCATCCCTAGCTCAATTAAAATATATTCATTATGTATTAGCCCAAGTAGATTAATTGACTCATGGTCCAAAAGGTCAAAGGGCCCATAGTCTTTTGGATTAATAGGGATGTTTTTTCCAAATAGGGGGAAACGTCATTAGATAGGGATTTCCCATGTTAAACGGAGGTGTCCCAGAAGCAACATTATTACACTACTGACGTCTACCGCAGCGGATACGCGACGGAGGGTTTTCCCGCCAAAACCGCGAGGAATTGAGAGCTGCTGCCTCCCGACTTTGCCTCCCTCTCAAGCAATCCACCTCAAGCCCTACCTGCCTGCAATATCCCCTGTGTAAGTGTGAACGTCCTGTCCTGCTCGTTGTCTTGGGATTAAGTAAAAATGAATAGTGTAAGTTAACGATTCGCTGTGTTACTGCTTCTTCCATCCATTGCTTGTGTGTGTATAATAAATCTGTTCTTCCTCCGTATTCTTCTTCTTCTTCTTTTTCATTCTCTTTCGGTCGCTTTAGAGGTTTCCCGATTGAATATCTGTGGGGCGATCTGGTCAACGTCGGGTGGAATCGGGTTCTAATCGGGGAGTAACTGTTCGGACGCGGTTAAATACACCACCGCTCGGTCAATATAACATCTAAAGCCGCGTCAGTAACAATTGGTTGTCAGGAGTTGGATTCGGACCTGGGACTAAATTTGTTAGGCCCAAATTTTGGAACACCAATTGTGTTATAGCAGTAACAATTGGTGTCGAGGAGTTGGATTCGGACCTGGGACTAAATTTGTTAGGCCCAAATTTTGGAACACCAATTGTACTATTAGAGTAACAATTGGTGTCGAGGAGGGAGATCGGACCCGAAATCGGACCCGAAGCGCGCTTAACGCGCTCAAAATTACAAGCTGCCGAAATTTATTTTGTTTTATAAAGCAAAACCCGAATTTTGAGATCGCGCCATGGACAATCAAGGCGATCGGATGTCGGTGGGAGAGATAGACAGGGTGGAATCGACCCAGGACCTCAGGGAAATGTATGTGGAGGAAAGGGAGGAGGAGAAAAATGGCAATGTGGTTGCGGAGGTTTCAGACGCACAAAATGGCGCTCTCGCGCACGTGGTTGAGGGGGCCACGGCCGCGGAACCAATGAGTGCGACCCAAATGCAAGCCTTCATGACCCAATTCATGGTGGAAATGCAGAAAAAAAACGATAGTGAGAAAATGGAAAGCAGAAAAATGGGGGCCCTTATGGACAGGCTAGAAGCCAAAATGGGACAAATGGGGAACCGGATGGAGGCTCAGAGTGAGCAAATTGAAGCAACAATAAACGGAATGAGGGCCGATAGGAAGGAAAGGGAGCAGAGGGACATAGACCGCAAGTTGGGCGAAAGGGTCCCAGGGGTGCACGAGGAAGTAACGCGGGTCGAAAAGCGCTGGTTGAGCGAAGCGGAGGAAAGCGCGGGTACAATGACGGGGGTAGAAATCGCGACACGGGGTTTGGAAAAGCCGACGACTGATGAGGTAGAGGGAATTTTATTAAAGCCAACGGTCGTCGAGGTGAGTACAGAAAAAGCGGAAGTGGGCATTGAAATTGAAGAGATGACGGAGGTAGCCCGGGAATTGCAGGGAGAAATGGAATATGTGCAAAGTCCCTGCTCACATCACGATGCTGTGCTTAACCCAAATGGAAGTTTGCAGGTTCGCGTGGAGAAAAGGATCCCCCAGGTGAGTCGTGCTGTTGTGTATTGTGCGGGGAGATTTTGTAAGAGGATGTTTAGCGACAAAAGAATTTTCGCGCGCTTGGGATCGAGGAAGCACGCGGGCGTTGGTGAAGGGTCCCGTGTGAGTGGAAATGGCACGCGTGGGAGGAAAAAGTGTGCGTCGGCGAGTGGGTGTGTTATAAAGTGTGGGAGTGAAACCGAGTGCGAGCGAGAATGCACGTCGGTGTGTACGGGGTGTGACACAGGGAGTGAGAGCAATACGGAGTGCACGCCCATGGTGAGTGTTACGGAGGACGTAACGGAGGAGAGGTGTGGACCGAAGTGTGCGCAAGAGGTGTGGTGTGTAACAGAGAGAGCGTTGGTGGAATGTACGGACGGCGTTGGAACGCCAGGTTTTGTGAGGGTGAAAGGGGTAGCGTATGCTTGTAAGCATGCAAGTAAAGCATCGACGGTAACCAGGTTAGCGGTTAGGGTGACGGATAGCCGATGCGAGCGCTCGGTGCGAGGGGTGCTTTGTTGGGTGCGAGGCCCGGCGCGGGTCGATGCTGCGTCGCTTCTCTTCGAAGCGTCGTTGCCGATTCGGGCTTGGCCCCGCCCCGCACGGTCGAGTCCGGGCTTTGTCGGGCGAGGCGACCGGTCCGGTTCGAGGGCGAGTGGGAGGAAGTGGAACGGTGCCCCCTCGTGGGGACGGGGTTCCGACCGGGGGAGATTGAGCCATCGGGCCCGGGACCGCAAGGTGCCGCGCCGAGATGGTGCGTGGAGCCTCGGTCCAACCAAACCACCTCCCTTGAACCGAAAGCCGGACGGATTCAACCTGCAGGCAACCAAACCACCCGAATTCATTGCTCGGCTTTACGAAGCCGAGTTTAATGATGTCATGACGCACCGAGGCTAGGATATAGCGGACTGTGATGATGGTGATCGTGATAGTGATAGTGTTTTGATCCGAAATTTAGAAAAGTGAGTAGAATTGGCAGTAAATGGAAAATTTTTGAATTGGTTGGAATTTGGACGAGCAAAATTGATAGTGGAGAGACCCCCGATGTGGTGGGATGGCAAATCCACCATCCCTCACAGAGTGGGGCAAATGCGCCATAGCTTATGGGGTGTATGGCAGTGAAAACTAGCCCGGGTGGGTTAGGTTATATTGTAGGGATCTAGCGAAGATGACATTAGGTAACGTTAAGATTAGTTAGTGACTGATACCTGTAGTGGGGACGCAGGTAGTTTAGTGTGGATGATAATGACGTGGGAGCGCAATAGTTTAAAGGGACGACTGGGAAGCGCAAGTTTCAGAAGGGAGTAGTTAGCTGAGATGATGCCGTGTGTGTGAAGATTGAACAGGTGAGAATTGAACAGGTGTGATTGCACAGGTGTGCAACTGAACAGGTGGATGGAGCAGTGTATGAGTGAGTGATAGTGATTGTGTATTGTGATGACCAAATGGTCCAGGAAGAAAGGAGGGTGCAGGTGGCACCAGGTGTGAGGGCACAGGTGTGCAACAGCAGGTATGGAGAATGGTAGTGTGGAATAAATGGAGTATTGGAATGGATGGTCGTGGAGTGAGTATGGTGGAAATTGTGGAGTGGAGTGGATGGTGCGAAGGTGTGAATGGGGGAAGAGTGGACCCCCATCACGGATACCCGGGGCGGGTAGTGTAAGTGTTAGGTAGAGGGTACAGGTAAATTGTGGTTGGATATTGGCATCTGTGGTGCGGATGCAGAATGGTATGTGGATGGGTGCATTAGTGTTGTGGAAATGGCTGGGCGTGTAGCCTGTTAGTGTGTGTAGTTGGTTTGGGCACTCCACCACTGTAAGGATGTCGGCCAGGTGAGGCCGCAGGTGGGCTCTGGGAGCCGGTAGTAGTTGTTGTGGATGGGGCCCGAGGATCCGGAGGACGGACCCGGGTAGCCCAGTGCCAGAGGGCACCAAGTGGGGTGACAGAGCCAGGAGGGGCCTGCCCCAGTTAGATAGGTTAGGGTGAGGAGCTAGGTAAGCTCGGGTGGCAACTACAGTGGTGGAGGTGTGCAGGTGGGTAGACCTGTTGGGAGAGCTAGACGTCGCAGCCCAGAAATTGTGCGAGAGCACCGGGAGATGAATCGGGGGAGTGAGACCCCAAATGGAGAAGCACCACAGTTTGGTCAATGGGAATTGGTTATTAGAACCCATAGTGTAAGTTGGCCAATGGATTGGCAGGGCAAGACCCCGGGTAGTGTAAAGTGTGTTAAAGTCATTTAGAAAATAGTTAGGATGAAGGATCTCCTCGCACCATCTGCATCCACTCACCTGAGGTGACAGGTACTCCACACCATGCCATGTTTTGATTATTTTTTATGATGCAAATGTTTGGATTGTGAGACGCATCATGACGTGGGTGTGACATTGTGCGTAATTCCATCTCTCCCTCCTTATGAGGATTGATGATGAATTGGTGATGGCAAATTTTGAAGTAGAGGGATTGTGGTGACGAATTTGGTATAGGGGAAATATGGGGAAGACGTGACAGTAGTGACGAATTGGTAATGTGTAGATTTTGTACATATGGGGTAAGGGCAAGGGCAAGGGTAGGGTAGGTGACAGGGGGGTGACGTACGGTAGGGACGAGCTTTCTCACTTCGCCCTCCGTACGCATTTCACCTTGCATTGCCTTATTGACGTGTACCCTTGTGACCTTACCCCTCGCTCAATTGTCTTTCTTTTGTCTCCCACATGACCTGTGCGCCATTGGGTGCCGAGGGGAGCGTGCATGAGGTGGCCATTGTGCGCCCGAGATTCCCAGAACCAGCATGCATTGCGTTGATGTACCACTTTATGGACCGCTGTTCTGCGGCCAAGTACCACTTGATGGACCCCAGGTTCTGGGGCAGGGCACCTCTGTTGGAGACCGGCCATAGTGGCCAGGGAATCTTGCTTGCGGACTTCGGTAAGGTGGCACCTATGCCAAACAGGTGGACCACCCTTAGTTGGCCCCTGAGGCCCTAAATAAAAACGAACACAAGTTGTGCTTTTTATTATGTCCAAATAGGCCGCATGAAGCCAGAAGACGTCGGGAAGAACATCGGCCCAGCAGAGAAAGTGAAGACCACCACCAGTTGTTTTGTTGTGTTTATTAAGAACCATGGTGACTACGCACCGAGTGGTGCTTTTGGTGCTTTGTGGTGCTTGTGGTGCTTTTGGTGCTTTTGGGTGCTTTGGTGGTATTGGTACTGGTGCATCGATGCAATGCGTGCTGTCTCCTCCCTCCCAACAGGAATTTCTTTTTCTTGTTCCCTAAGAAAAAAAAACAAAAAAAACACACAGGTCCTGGGTTGCGTTGTAAATAAGAAATCACGTCATTGTAAATAATGCTCCCCACCGTAAATGTATAGTTTGAGAATAATTCCGTAATTCGGTTAGCTGTGGGCTTGAGTCTGTTAGACAGGGTGCAATGCAATAGGGGGACATACTTATTTGTGTTTTAAGATTGTCACACTCAGGGTCAGGTTAATTGTAGAGGGAACTACACCTACGTGTCACACTAAGTTAAAGTTTAGTAGGCCCGAGTACGGGCCTGAAGAAAGGAGGGTGCAGTGTAACGAATGTGGAAACGTTACAATGTGAACGTTACAAAAGTATGGTAACACCCTGTTAATGTAAATAATGGTCGCAGCCGTCCTCCTAGTTAATTCCATGAAACTTACACGCAGGTCACGATATATCTTTTAAATAGTGTATTTCCTTATTCCATGTAGGCTAAATATGTGTTTCCCACTAGATTGACTTTGCATTGTATCAAACAAAATAAGCGTAGGCCCTTCCAATTTCCCCAAACATCTCCGCTCTCCAAAGTTCCTTTCAAAAGGGGAGTTGTTTTCAATCCCGCAGGCCGCCATTGCCCATGTGCTTTGAGTCGGAGAAGAAAGGCGTGTCTCCACCTCGTCATAAGAGGGAAGGAGTGAACCAGCCCTAACAGCCAATCAGCACCGTGGTGAGCGACCCGGTAGGCGTGCCCTCGGAGCCGGCGGCTTGATTTCGCCCGAGGTGATAAAAGCGACTGTAAGGGACTGCTTTAAGAGATGACCTGGGAGATGAGCAAAGAGGCGGCACCAAGAGGAGCGGTGAGATGCGAAACGCTCCAAGCCAAAGAGGAGAGGTACTTGGCAAGGAAACCAGCTTTGGAGAGACGCGCTGAAAGGAGGGAGACGGCTCCACCACAAGAAGAGGAGCAGGTGTGCCGAACCAGCGCGTGACGTCTACCGCAGCGGATACGCGACGGAGGGTTTTCCCGCCAAAACCGCGAGGAATTGAGAGCTGCTGCCTCCCGACTTTGCCTCCCTCTCAAGCAATCCACCTCAAGCCCTACCTGCCTGCAATATCCCCTGTGTAAGTGTGAACGTCCTGTCCTGCTCGTTGTCTTGGGGTTAAGTAAAAATGAATAGTGTAAGTTAACGATTCGCTGTGTTACTGCTTCTTCCATCCATTGCTTGTGTGTGTATAATAAATCTGTTCTTCCTCCGTATTCTTCTTCTTCTTCTTTTTCATTCTCTTTCGGTCGCTTTAGAGGTTTCCCGATTGAATATCTGTGGGGCGATCTGGTCAACGTCGGGTGGAATCGGGTTCTAATCGGGGAGTAACTGTTCGGACGCGGTTAAATACACCACCGCTCGGTCAATATAACATCTAAAGCCGCGTCTGTAACAATATGATTGTGGTATAACTTGCAAACTACATAAATTGCATAAGGAAAGAAGAATAATAATGCAAGTCATTAGCACAATTCAAACTAGAACGGCACTCAGTAGAGAGCATACCTCCGCCTGGTGAACAGTTTATGTTTTGTATCCCACTGATAGGCCGGCTTCTGGATTCGGACCTGATCCAAAATCTAATCTGCTTGTTCTTGTCACCTAACCAACTCATCCACCAAGTTTATTCATAACTCGTCCATAACTTTTTACAATATCATGTTATGTATCGCTTTTCACCCGATCTCTCAATGGTGAAGAATCAATTAAAAATTAAATAATTCTTGGAGCCGAATCCATATTCAGATCTTCACCAAAATCGAGACGATTAGTCGTTTTCGCACACATAACCTCTCCACCAAGTTTCGACCAAATCCGTCCACAACTTTTCAAGATATCCTGCTATATATCATTTTTGGCCATATTACTCAAAAGTGAAGAATTACTAAAAAATTCTACTAGCTTGATCCCGATTCAGATCCTCACCAAAATCAAATCGATTCTTCCTTGTCACACACACAACCTGTCCAACAAGTTTCGTTCAAATCCATCCTAACTTTTTGAGATATCCTGCTATATGTCGTTTTTAGCCCTATCTCTCAATGGTGAAGAATCACTTAAAAGAATTAAATAGTTTTCATATCCCAATCCATATTCAGATCTTCACCAAAATAGAATCTATTTGTCCTTCTCAGACACCCAACCGGTCCACCAAGTTTCGTCCATATCCGTCGACAACTTTTTGAGATATCCTGCTATGTATCATTTTTGGCCCTATCTCCCAATGGTGAAGAACCACTTAAAAATTCTAGTAGCCGGATCCATCCGAATCCGGATCTTCACCAAAATCTAATAATTTCGTCCGTGTCACATACGCTACATCTCTGCCAAATTTCGTCTGAATCCGTCCACAACTTTTTGAGATATTTTGTTCACAAACGGACAGACAGACAGGGGTGAAAACATAACTCCATCCACCTTTGGTGGCAGAGGTTAAAAGGGGAAAACCACGTGGAACACCATGTAGAATCGCTTTCTGGCTGGAATCACACTTATTAACAGTCGTGAATTGTTGACGGTTATTAAGATAAGAAGCAACACCCCTGATACCATGAAAATTCATGCTTAAACAAGAGAATACTATGGTCAATTGTGTCGAAGGCTGTTGACAGATCAATTACAAGCCACATTGGTGTGTTTATCAACTAGAGTTGTTACATAAGAGCTAGGTCAGTGGAGTGTTTAGATCTAAAGCCAAACTGTTGGTCGGTCATAAAGAAGGTTGAATTTAGAGATAAACTTGGAAAGACAGTTATAAACAAGGCGTATTAAGATATAAAAAAAAAACAAAACGAAGAATATAAGTTGGTCTGGAATTGTGGATTTCTCGTTTATCGCCAGATTTGAAGAGGGAAATAACTTTCCAACAACTTTAAGAGTAGAAGGGACAGATCCATAGGAACGCAAGATTGAAGATAAAGGCAATACGTTGAGAAATAAAGGAAACCACACCTTTAACTAGTGACTAATTGATTCCATCAAAGCCACAACTAGTGATGTTGTTTCGCTCTTTACCAATTTGAATAATTTCACAAGATTCAGTCTGTGTTGTGAGAAATAAAGAGCCATTGGGGTTATGTAAATAATCAGTAAAAATTGTGTTCGTACGTGGAATTCTATTGGCAAAAGAAGTGCCAATGTTAGTAAAATTAGAATTTAAGGAATCAGAAATATCTGTAGAACGGATCATTCCAGATTGTGGAATTCTTTGTATTTGCCGTTTCCTGATGTTGGATTATGAAGAAAACGTTGATACAAGCTGGTTTTGTAATTGCACAGATTTAGAATTGATTTGAATAGCGAGGGTCCATTTGTTTTGAGTTTGCTAAGTGTTTTCACGATAAGTGGAAAATGAAAGTTATAGGTTATTTTAAAAATAGAGAAAAATATTTTATAAGCAGAGTCAGATAATTCAGATTGATAAACCTCACTCCGGTCAGAGGATTCAATATCTGAAATAAAATAATTGAGTGTCTTACTGTTGATCTTTCTGATGATGCAAGTTCTTTTGTCTATGCACTAGTTCATTGAAAAAGATGAAGTGATCTGAAAATGAGGGAGATGGTCGGTAATGTCGATGTACATTATGCCTGCAGTAATATTTTGATCATTATTGGTCAATGACCAATTAGTGTGGCAGGCGGTAACAATTAGTGTGGCAGGCGGTATGTGGAGTGATGCGAGTTTGTCGATTAGGGGATGATAGCCTTAAGCAAAGAAAGTGTCAATAAAGATGAGTAAATTCAGGTACAACTGTTTAAATTCAGGTAAAAGACTTAGAGATCGCATTAAGGCAGGAGCCTGGTGACGTCGGGCAGGAGTCTGGTGACGTCGGGCAGGAGCCTGGTGACGTCGGGCAGGAGTCGGGTGACGTCGGGCAGGAGTCGGGTGACGCCGGGCAGGAGTCGGGTGACGCCGGGCAGGAGTCGGGTGACGCCGGGCAGGAGTCGGGTGACGCCGGGCAGGAGTCGGGTGACGCCGGGCAGGAGTCGGGTGACGCCGGGCAGGAGTCGGGAGACGCCGGGCAGGAGTCGGGCGACGCCGGGCAGGAGTCGGGCGACGCCGGACAGGAGTCGGGCGACGCCGGGCAGGAGTCGGGCGACGTCAGGGTTTTTACATTTGTTAAGTGGAGTACCAGGAGTTCTGTAGACATTACCTACAATTAAAACGGGACTTTCAAAATGATGTAATACGCCCCAGAATGCACTGCACGCATGCGCAGAAACCTGCTAAAATAGTGATCTTCGGAGCATGTGAACTTCTATTGTGCATGCGCGACAGGGTTTATTTACCTAAAATGGCTGACAACACTTCTAAAAGAAACCAAAATACTTGGAAAAGTACCTGAGAGAAAGCTGGGGTGTGTTTGGTTCGAGGGCCACAAGAGAAATTGTACTCGATTTGTTTTGCCTCTACAGTATTGCTAAACGAAGTGTGTGTGTGTGTGTGTGTGTGTGTGTGTGTGTGTGTGTGTGTGTGTGTGTGTGTGTGTGTGTGTGTGTGTGTGTGTGTGTGTGTGTGTGTGTGTGTGTGTGTGTGTGTGTGTGTGTGTGTGTGTGTGTGTGTGTGTGTGTGTGTGTGTGTGTGTGTGTGTGTGTGTGTGTGTGTGTGTGTGTGTGTGTGTGTGTGTGTGTGTGTGTGTGTGTGTGTGTGTGTCGCTGCTCACTTCTATTAAACAGGAAATAGTGGGAACTCGACACCTCATATCCATAGATATTTCCTTTATTTTCCTGAGTCCGATTTGCATCCAGGTACACAGCAATTATGGATAAACATTTTGAAATTGCCACTCTTTTGTTTAAATGTTGAAAATGATGTTTAAAAGACTATTTGAATTACAGATGTTTCCACTATAAATGGCAAGTTAACAGTAAAATTATTTATAAACAGACAAAGTGAAGTGAAATTATGTGTCTGTTTCAGGGAGATCCTGGTCCTGACAACTCTGAAACTGGACCGAATGGAGAACGTGGATTCCCTGGACCTCAGGTAGAAATAACTTTCATCCACGAGGACACAATATTTACCTCGGGAACAATGGTTGTGCAGCATAAAGTGGAGATTTCAAACTTTGTGGAAAAAGGAAAGAGGAGAAACCTGAAAGATGTATCCATATCTTGTAAAAAAAAAAGTTTGGTTTTGTTTCTAAGCAATATGATTATAGGGGTTCAAAATTGAGGATAGGTAAATGGGCCACCTGGTATATATTTGAACACTGTGCCGGGTTTTGTGTTCTATGAACTCTCTTGTTTACATGGTGATTCTTTTTTTATTCTAATATACATATGGACTTGTACGTACATGAAATCACTCTGGACATTCAACATTGTACACTTTTACATGACTCGTATAAAGTCATTGTGACAAATGAACAAATCTTCACAAATTATGTGGCATCTAAAACGTCCTCATCATCTCTCTCTCTCTTGCTCTCTCTTGCTCTCTCTCTCTCTCTCTCTCGCTCACGCTCTCTCTCTCTCTGTCGCTCTGTCTCGCTCTGTCTCGCTCTCTCTCGCTCTCTCTCTCGCTCTCTCTCTCTCTCGCTCTCTCTCTCGCTCGCTCTCTCTGTCTCTCTCTCTCTCGCTCTCTCTCTCTCGCTCTCTCTCTCTCGCTCTCTCTCTCTCGCTCTCTCTCTCTCTCGCTCTCTCTCGCTCTCTCTCTCGCTCTCTCTCTCGCTCTCTCTCTCTCGCTCTCTCTCTCTCGCTCTCTCTCTCGCTCTCTCTCTCGCTCTCTCGCTCTCTCTCTCTCGCTCTCTCCCTCGCTCTCTCTCTCGCTCTCTCTCTCGCTCTCTCCCTCTCGCTCTCTCCCTCGCTCTCTCCCTCGCTCTCTCCCTCGCTCTCTCCCTCGCTCTCTCCCTCGCTCTCTCCCTCGCTCTCTCCCTCGCTCTCCCCCTCGCTCTCCCCCTCGCTCTCTCCCTCGCTCTCTCCCTCGCTCTCTCCCTCGCTCTCTCCCTCGCTCTCTCCCTCGCTCTCTCCCTCGCTCTCTCTCTCGCTCTCTCTTGCTCTCTTTCTCTCTCTCTCTCTCTCTCTCTCTCTCTCTCTCTCTCTCGCTCTCTTCTCTCTCGCTCTGTCTTGCTCTGTCTTGCTCTGTCTCGCTCTGTCTCTCTCGCTCTGTCTTGCTCTCTCTCTCACTCTCTCTCTTGCTCTCTCTCTCTCTCTCGCTCTCTCTCTCTCTCGCTCTGTCTTGCTCTCTCTCTCTCGCTCTCTCTCTCTCGCTCTCTCTCTCTCGCTCTCTCTCTCTCGCTCTCTCTCTCGCTCTCTCGCTCTCTCTCTCTCTCGCTCTCTCCCTCGCTCTCTCTCTCGCTCTCTCTCTCGCTCTCGCTCTGTCTTGCTCTCTCTCTCTCTCTCTCTCGCTCTCTCTCTCGCTTTCTCTCTCTCTCGCTCTCTCTCTCGCTCTCTCTCTCGCTCTCTCTCTCGCTCTCTCCCTCGCTCTCTCCCTCGCTCTCTCCCTCGCTCTCTCCCTCGCGCTCTCCCTCGCTCTCTCCCTCGCTCTCTCCCTCGTTCTCTCCCTCGCTCTCTCTCTCGCTCTCTCTCTCTCGCTCTCTCTCTCGCTCTCTCTCTCGCTCTCTCCCTCGCTCTCCCTCGCTCTCTCCCTCGCTCTCTCCCTCGCTCTCTCCCTCGCTCTCTCCCTCGCTCTCTCCCTCGCTCTCTCCCTCGCTCTCTCCCTCGCTCTCTCCCTCGCTCTCTCCCTCGCTCTCTCTCTCGCTCTCTCTCGCTCTCTCTCTTGCTCTCTCTCTCTTGCTCTCTCTCTCTCGCTCTCTCTCTCTCGCTCTCTCTCTCGCTCTCTCTCTCGCTCTCTCTCTCGCTCTCTCTCGCTCTCTCTCTCGCTCTCTCTCTCGCTCTCTCTCGCTCTCTCTCGCTCTCTCTCGCTCTCTCTCGCTCTCTCTCTCTCGCTCTCTCTCTCTCGCTCTCTCGCTCTCTCTCTCGCTCTCCCTCTCGCTCTCCCTCTCGCTCTCCCTCTCTCCCCCTCTCCCCCTCTCCCCCTCTCCCCCTCTCCCTCTCTCCCCCTCTCCCTCTCTCTCCCTCTCTCTCTCCCTCTCCCTCTCTCACAGCACTCCTCATCTACTTGCAGGTTGCTATGTTTCCTTTCCTCTTTCTCTCCTCCTCCTGTTCGTACATCCCCTTGTTGTGTTAACCTGTTATCCCCACTGCCTCACTGTCAATGTGTTACCCTCTACCCTCACCTCACTCATCCATGAGCTTAGACCTTGTGTTCAAAAACAGGACTCCGCGTATTATGAACCTTGGATTCAGATCAGAACAATAATAAAGCAAACATAAAAGTTAATCTTTTCTTTGTTCATCATTCTTTACATCTATCTATAATTCCAGCAATCTCTGTGTGTCTGTCTGTGTGTCTGTGTGTCTGTGACCGCTGTTTCTCGACAACCACGGGTCCGATATACTTGAAACTTGCCAGGTATATTGCTGGGGACCCGAGGATGTGCCTTTTCAAGGTTTGTAATTAATCGGACAAGTACCTACCGAGCTATGTCCAAAAAACGCTTCAACCAATCAGAGAGCAGCGAGCTATCACGTGTGCCGAACCGTTAATGCAATGCAAGCGTTAATGCGTTAATGCAAGGCTTTTCTTTTTTTCCCTCTTCTCTTTCTACTTTTCCTTGCGATTAAATTGCAAACAGCCAAAATACGTTGGCGCTAATTGAATAATTGGCCATTAACACTAAAATAATCGTAACTGCGATATGCCAACTTCCGGACAGTGCAGCCTTCCATGTTGTTGTTGTTTGCAGCAGCTGTTTGCAGCAAGGCAAGGCTTTTCTTTTTTTCCCTCTTCTCTTTCTACTTTTCCTTGCGATTAAATTGCAAAAAGCCAAAATACGTTGGCGATAATTGAATAAATGGGCATTAATAGATAGATAGATAGATATGCGATATGCGAACTTCCGGACAGTGTGCGCGTTACGAGCTGACCGCCATTACGGTACGTAATTCGATTTCTTATGCGCATTATTTCTCCAATTCAGTCAGAGCGAAGGGCGGAAGCGAAGAGCGTTGTTATTTTTTGTTTACGGGCGTACGGGCGGGGTAGAGCGTACGGGTAGCGTTTTTTTTTTTTTTTGGCAAGGAACGGGCACCCACGTACGGGCAATGCCCTAGTATAAATAATGAAGAAAAAAAATGAACAAGTTTTAGAGCAAACATCTATCTATAATTCCACTAATCTCTGTGTGTGTGTGTGTGTGTGTGTGTGTGTGTGTGTGTGTGTGTGTGTGTGTGTCTGTGTGTCTGTGTGTGTGTTTGTTTGTCTGTGACCGCTGTTTCTCGACAACCACGGGTCCGATATACTTGCAACTTGCCAGGTATATTGCTGGGGACCCGAGGATGTGCCTTTTCAAGGTTTGAAATTAATCGGACAAGTAGTACCGAGCTATGTCCAAAAACGATTCAACAATCAGAGAGCAGCGAGCTATCACGTGTGCCGAACGTGGCGAACAGACTCTGCCTCGGACGGCACATTTGAGAGCGTATTCATTTATTTCACGTTGGCAAACTATGTTGGCGTTAAACTATGTTTTAAAACTAATTAAAACTAATTTGCGATTCATCGTAACTGCGATTTGCGACCTTCCGGACAGTGAAGACTTCACTTCCGGCAGCCAATCACAGAATGCGTTGTTGCGAGCCGAGCCGAGTGCGTGCGCCATTACGGTTCGTAATTCGATTTCTTCCGGAGAAAATAATAATTTCTCGATTTCTTATGCGCATTATTTCTCCCAGAGCGAAGGGGCGGAAGCGAAGAGCGTTGTTTTTTTTGTTTACGGGCGTACGGGCGTACGGGCGGGGTAGAGCGTACGGGTAGCGTTTTTTTTTTTTTTGGCAAGGAACGGGCACCCACGTACGGGCATGCCCTAGTCTATCTATAATTCCAGTAATCTCTGTGTGTGTGTATGTGTGTATGTCTGTGTGTTTGTCTGTGACCGCTGTTTCTCGACAACCACGGGTCCGATATACTTGAAACTTGCCAGGTATATTGCTGGGACCCGAGGATGTGCCTTTTCAAGGTTTCATATTAATCGGACAAGTAGTTACCGAGCTATGTCCAAAAAATGATTCAACCAATCAGAGAGCAGCGAGTTATCACGTGTGCCGAACGTGGCGAACAGACTCTGCCTCGGACGGCACATTTGAGAGCGTATTCATTTATTTCACGTTGGCAAACTATGTTGGCGTTAAACTATGTTTTAAACTAATTAAAACTAATTTGCGATTCTTTCGCTTTCCTGCGCGTTTGTGCACGCTATGGCGATTTCTTTACCAAACTCCGCAAGCCGTTCGCTTTGGACCAAACCATTTCATGTAAATAGAGGGGGGGGATTGTCACCGTACTCGCAAGCCGTTCGCTTTGGACCAAACCATTCCATGTAAATAGAGGGGGGGGGGGGGGGGGGGGATTGTCACCGTACTCGCAAGCCGTTCGCTTTGGACCAAACCATTTCATGTAAATAGAGGGGGGGGGATATAATTTAGATATATATATAGTACGGGCATGCCCTAGTCTATCTATAATTCCAGTAATCTCTGTGTGTTTGTTTGTCTGTGACCGCTGTTTCTCGACAACCACGGGTCCGATATACTTTAAACTTGCCAGGTATATTGCTGGGGACCTGAGGATGTGCCTTTTCAAGGTTTCATATTAATCGGACAAGTAGTTACCGAGCTATGTCCAAAAAACGATTCAACCAATCAGAGAGCAGCGAGCTATCACGTGTGCCGAACGTGCCGAACAGACTCTGCCTCGGACGGCACATTTGAGAGCGTATTCATTTATTTCACGTTGGCAAACTATGTTGCCGCTATGTTGGCGTTAAACTATGTTTTAAAACTAATTAAAACTAATTTGCGATTCTTTCGCTTTCCTGCGCGTTTGTGCACGCTATGGCGATTTCTTTACCAAACTCCGCAAGCCGTTCGCTTTGGACCAAACCATTTCATGTAAATAGAGGGGGGGGGATTGTCACCGTACTCGCAAGCCGTTCGCTTTGGACCAAACCATTTCATGTAAATAGAGGGGGGGGGGGGGGGGATTGTCACCGTACTCGCAAGCCGTTCGCTTTGGACCAAACCATTTCATGTAAATAGAGGGGGGGGATTGTCACCGTACTCGCAAGCCGTTCGCTTTGGCTTTGCGAATGGACCAAACCATTTCATGTAAATAGAGGGGGGGGGGATATAATTTTACATATATATATAGTACGGGCATGCCCTAGTATTAATAATGACTGCAAAGCTGTTGACAAGGATTTGCAAGGAACCTCAATGCAGGAGGCCATAAGTCTGTCAAGCCTGTGCAGTCGTGCCAACATCTAAGTACGCCCTTATCCCCACTACTTGGAGATACCTATCTAACTCAATTTTAAAACTATCTACTGTTTTTGCTGTCACTACATTTGCAGGAAGAATTTTCCATGCTTTTTATTACTCTCCGAGTGAAAGACCCTTGCCTTATTACCGTATTAACTCTCCTCTTCTTTACTCTGAAACTGTGGCCCCTGGTCCTGCAAGTGTCCATTCTGCTGATAAAGCCATCTGCACTTATTTTATCTATTCAGCAACTTCTTGATTTACACCAGAGTTGCGTTCATGAAGATAGTCATGTAAATGAACAACGTGTAAATTAAAACTAATTTCTCCATAAGAAATAATGCAATAGGCAGAGGATAGGGGAGTGCTGCCTCAATCCTCATTTTTATTGTCCTATTTTTAACGTCACAGTGGTTTTTTTTAATTTTAATGTTTATGTTTAAGATATAAACAATGAAAAATTGGGGAAAAATACAGCCTACTGTTGCTTTTAATAAATTCTAACAACTAAAAATAGACAATGAAAGAAAGGGGATGTTAACACTCACTATGTTGGCTGCTGCTGATGATGTGTTGTTGTTTCTGGAAGTGGTGGAGGGGAAAGGAGTGGAGGAGTGGAGGAGTTCTAGGGGTGTTGAGAACCTACTGGCATCGTCCTTTGGCTGTTCTTTCCCTTCCTTTTTGATGTCATTCTCAGCACTATTTCTTATTGTTCACAACATAGACTCATTAAGGCCAAGCACATGTCTCATAATCAGCTGTACAATCACCTCTTTCATACCGTTCTAAAACATCCATCTTTACTTCAACAGTGATGGCCCTCCTCTGTCTTTGCTCGCACTACTAACCTTGCTACTTCACAGACGCTTTCCAGTCATGAGAATCCAAGTGATACGTTTATTACAGCGGCACAATTCATGCGCAAAATGAGAAACACATCACTACACTACAACGCTAAGATGGAGGGTTTCTGGAAACCGGGGGAGGGGGAAGGCAATCCTGCCTGCATCCTGCTGTTATTGTGAACACGTTTTCATGTTGTTCAGTGTAAAAATGTAATTGCAGCGTTACTCATGCGCTCGAGTTGCGTAATTCCAATCGCTCACGAATGTAAATTTAAAAATGGTATAAATGACAGGTGCCGCACTATTCCAAAAACACGCCAATAGAAGACGTGTAAAACGCGAGCTTACCGTATCACACATCGTGTTAAACATCTCCATCAACTCGCACTCGCCTCTTTTATAATGTAAATAGGCCTATGTCCTTCAACCATTCCTTGTAGATTAGTCTACCTAGGCCCAGATTCAATCTACTTGCTCAACATTGTACCCATTCTTAGTTCTATGGCAGTCGTACTGTAAAATGGGGTAAATAGGGACAGCAAGGTGAATAGGGACACAAACTGAAAAAAAGTTCGGAAACATTTTTCGCTGAAAATTGATAACCATACTGATTTGTTGATATTTTTGGTTGAAAGTGTTCTCTTGTTTTAAAAAAAAGCAACTTATAGTCCCTATTAACCCCATATATGGGTTAAATAGGAATAAATAGGATTTTTATGGCT